>NC_086452.1:210400190-210743940 GCF_028390025.1 Pseudophryne corroboree
CTGCCCCTCCCCCACCTGTGGCACCCCTGACCCTCCCCCACCTGCAGTGCCTCCGGACCCCTCCCCCATCTGCAGCACCCACTCCTCTGCCCCTCCCCCACCCGCAGCACCTCCCGACCCTTCCCCATCCCCCCACCCCCGCATCCGCCTCCACCCGCAGCATCTACAGACACCCTGCCCCATCTGCAGTCCCCCCCGCACCCACTACATTCTGTACATCGTGCCCTGCAGGTGCTGTTCACTCCATCGCAAGGGGCTGCACCTCCTTCACCTTCGCATGCCCTTTCATTGTGCAATATTTAACCACTAACAAAGGAATGCAGGTAATACTCCATATAATACAAATATTGAACCCCAGAAAGGCATGCAAGGGTTAAGGGGGCGTGGTCCCTCGCGACGGTGTGAAGAGCGCCCGTAGGGCGCGATAAAGCACCCAGTTGATTATATGTTTCTCTCGCAGACCCTGTTCACAAGAGTATCCTTAGTACATATCGAACCAATCTCTGTATCTGATCATTCCTTATTGAGATTTGAGTTGCACGTCTCTTTGGAGCGGTCATCCCAGATCTCATGGCGTTTCCCCTCTCACCTCATATCCTCCCCAGACTTTAAAGCCATGTTGTCGGACAGCTGGAAAAATTTCTATACTAATAATGAAGCACAGGCCATCTTGAATCCCCCTCTATTTTGGCAAACGGCCAAAACAGTACTAAGAGGTGATATAATCTCCTATGTGGCTAAACTCAATAAAACCTATGCTGCTTCTTACCTCCACCTCCAACAATATCTGTCGACAGCTTATGCAGATCTTCGTAGAGCCCCTACTTTAGCTAATAAATTAAAATATGACACAGCCAAAACGCATTTCGATGAATACCTCACCAAACAAGGTAATAAATATTTTTATAGTGTTAATTATAAATATCACAGATTTGGAAACAAATCTGGTAAATTACTTACCAATATTTTGAAGGGTGCAAGTTCTTCCGCAGCAGTTCACCCCTTACAGTACCCAGATGGCTTGTTTACGACCTATAATAAACAAATTGCACAGCTTATGAAAGACTTTTATTCCACTCTTTATTCCCCTCCGACTGACGATATTACGTCCCTCCATGAGACACCTTCTCCTACTGTCCCCCCCTGGCATAATGTTACCTTTCCCCTTCTATCTGAAGACATGCAATCTAGTCTTGTCTCTCCTGTCACGTGTGAGGAAGTTTCTACTGTTATTAAATCTCTGCAGACGAGCAAGGCCCCGGGCCCAGATGGAATTGGTGGGAGTTTTTACAGACTAATGCATTCTGACATTTTGGATACGCTTGTTCTTGCTTTCAACCATATGCTGCACTCCGGTTCTGTCCCTTTATACTTTAATGCAGCGTATATTCGTAACTTGCCTAAACCGAACAGGAACTTAAGTCAGCCTAATTCGTACAGGCCTATCTCCTTACTAGACTCAAATTATAAGATACTAGCAACAATCCTAGTGGATAGACTTAAAAAAGTTCTACCACTGATCATTCATCCGGATCAAACTGGATGTATAGCGGGGAGACATTCGGTCCTTAATGTCAGAAAAGTCTTATCGGCGGTCCAACACCTCCAACATTCCTCTGGCAGTGCTCCCCCGGGAATGGTTATGTCTTTAGATGCAGAAAAGGCCTTTGACCTTGTTCTCTGGCCCCACTTATTTCACACAATGGAACGGTTTGGTTTTTCTCCAGCTTTTCTTTCCTTCATTAAAATGTTATACACAAACCCAATTTCCCAAATCATGTGTAACGGACAATTTTCTGACCGTTTTAGATTGCATAGAGGTACGAGACAAGGATGCCCCCTGTCTCCCCTCCTCTTTGCAATTGCCATTGAGCCCCTAGCTATTATGCTCCGTAATTCACCAGACTTTCGTGGTATATATATCTCTGATTATGAGTTGAAAGTGTCCTTATTCGCAGACGACATGATGCTCTTTATTTCCGACCCTTTGCACTCCATCCCCACAATCATGTCCATAATTGCTAGCTTCGGCCACATGTCAGGCTACAAGGTCAATGTTGAAAAATCAGAAATTCTACCCTCAGGCACGTATTCCCTAGACCTCCTCTCTTCCCCAGTGTTTTCTGCTTTCAAAATTAATACCACCCACTTAAAATACCTGGGAGTTCATATTACCAATACAATAGATAAATTATACCAGGCAAATTTCTCACCCCTTGTGAATAAAGTGACTATGCTAATGACCTCATGGAACTCTCTCCCTCTCTCGCTGCTGGGTAGGACTGCTGCTGTTAAGACAGTCATCTTTCCTAAATTATTCTATGCAATCCAAATGCTCCCAATTGCGCTGCTCAATAGAGACATCCTTACGGTGAATGCCTCTATTTCAAATTTCTTATGAAAAAGCAAAAGGCCCTGATTCGCACTCTCTAAACTCATGCTACCCAAAATTCAGGGGGGTCTCGGCCTCCCAGATTTTAAAGACTATGCCTTGGCAGTATTTTTTCGGTATGCCAGCGACTGGCTGTTAGACACATCTACCTTCACTGATGTACGTTTGGATAGAGCCTTGTTTGACCCTTACTCCCCTTCAGCATTACTTCACCTAAAACTCAGTGAAATTCCCAAAAATCTGTATTCTCATGTCATATTCCATGACACATACATTTCCTGGATGAGCCTACATAAGAAACTTCAAAGAGATTATAGATTATCCCCCTACCTTCCCCTATGGGGTAACCCAAACTTTTTGCCTTCCCTTCACAACCCCTCATTTCAGGTTTGGAGGGAGAAAGGGATTGCTCTGGTGAACAGGGCCTTTGATCTGGGAGGCTATATCCTTTCCTTTCATGATTTACAGCAACAATACTCTCTACCAAATAATCTTTTCTATTTATATCTCCAAGTCAGGCACTATATACAGTCTCTCCCAATTGTGTTCCCATTAACCACTGACTCTCACGTTTTACTTAAGTTATTACGTTCTAGACCCACTAGACAATATAGGATACAACAACTGTACCCTCTTCTACTGGATTCAAAGGTTAAGATTCATCAACACTGCCAAAAACTTTTTGCCAGGTGGTCTGAAGATATACCAAGACTGAAAGGTTTAGAGGTATTTATACTTCATAACTATTGCAAGTACACTAGACATTTACATTCAACTTACTTACATGAAACCCATTTCCGCCTTCTGCATAGAGCGTATATCTCTCCAGCTCAGAAAAATACTTGCTCTCTGAGGAATCTGGAAATTGTGTTAAGTGTTCTATGTCTGATGCGAAACTATTTCACTGTTTTTGGGACTGTTCCAAAGTACGTCGATTCTGGTCAAAAACAATATGCTATTTGAATACCACATTACAAGTTTCATTGTCTCAATCCCCGGAAGTGTGTTTACTTTTGGACTTTCAGGATTGGACTTTTGGTACTAATATTTCTTGCTATATCCCATTTGTTGTGATAGTATTGACTTTGGGTAAATAGCTGATATTAATACATTGGATTAAGAAAACGGCACCTACAATTTAAGAACTCAAGTCTCGTCTTTTACACCTACTATACTTTGATATGCAAACTCTGTTGCTCACTGATGCCCATCCCACTGCAAACTTCCATAAAAAATGGGAATTCTTTATAAAATCTCTGGACGGTGGCTCCAAATTCACTGTTTCAACATTTTTTGGTTCTTAACAGTGGTCAAGAGCTCGGCTACTGATAACGTCTTCTGTATAATTTAACTAGATTGCCTACTGTGTTTTGTTACATTGTACCTAATCAGTCTTCACTGTTATAACCTCCCACTGCAAGGGCAGCACATATTCTTTGATTTAGAGATGAGCCAATTTCCCTTTATGCTATACATTACTAAACCCTAGTCCTTACCCTATCCTTTTCCTCTTTACCAATATCTCACACTCTATCTGACCTTCTCCCCCTCCTCCTCTTACTCTTCTCAACTTTCTTACCCTCTCAACCTTCCCCTTATTGTGTATGTCCTGTCAGTTTGTTGGTCTTATTGAATAAGTCGTTACACCCAAGGTCAAATTGTACTGATACTCTATTGATACCTATTATGATACCTTGTATATGTATACCTCTTATATCTTACCCTAACGACTTGTATTTTCCATTTTATGTTAAAAACTCAATAAACCGTACTGTATTTACCAGGACCTTTTGTTAGGGGCGTAGCCATTGTGGAACACTGAGTGATCAACAGATTATGAGAATCATAGGCGTGGGCTAGGTGGGGCAATAAAGCCATTTAAAGCATGGCTTCATTCACTGCTCTGAGATGGTGATATTCTGAGGACATTTTGATGGATGCTGAGGAAGTCTGAAATTCTAATGTCTGATGAGTTCTTGTCTGGAAGTTTAGCGAAGAGACTTTGGATCCTGTTCACAGTCTTGTCTGACTTAACCTTGTTCACAGCCACAAATTTCTGGCTTGTTCACAGTATCCTGTTTAAAGTCATGTCCTGAAATTCCTTGCTTCTTTCACAACCTGCTCACAGCTATGTACTCTTGTCTGAATTCTTGAATTCTGAACATTAATCAGGATTTCATGTCTGCTAAAACTTTCATTGCTGCAAGTATAAACTGTCTTCCCTTGGACGACAAACATTCTTGTCACAGACTCTTTCAAATTAATTGAACTGTGCAGCATTACTACAGACCAGTGAGTTATTGTTTCCTTGCATCATTTAAGCCGCTCATAACTTTATTGTGATTACATAAACCTTGTATTTAAGCTAGCTTATCACTAAATAAAACCACACCACACACTGAAATAAAGACACGGACACAGTAGCTGAAGTTAAAGGTCAGACGATGTTTATTAATCGCTGACCAACTCTTTAAACTAATAATTGAGGCCGAATTAGAATTGAAATTGAATATATAATTAACTCTAGTTTGGAGGATGGCAAAAACAGAAAACCGCTGCCAAACCACCAGCACCCGTCACCTAGATGGAAACCACCAAACCAAGGAGGGGAGTACACATACCCCGCCTCCTTCCCGCATAACCCGCATTGTGCTGGCCTTACCCCTCTTTCTCTGGCAAACGTTCGGTTCCCGCAGGGGAACGTCTAAATGTCCAACCGCAAGAAAAGGACACACCTGCCGTCCATTTAAAGAGGGAGCCCCACAATGACCACTTATGCCTGTGTGACAGCTGGTTGGCAGCGATTTCCCGCCAATCTGGCTTTCAATAGCCCACAGCAAAACAAGACCTATCCGCATTCTGGGAGGGCGGGCGGGCAAAACTGAAGGCAAGAGGAAGTCTGGCAAAATGGCCACCCCTTATATACTAAACTGAGACCCTCCTCTCCATCCTGATGCACAACCCTCTAATCCAATAGGAAAAAACCCAACTGGGAAACTGATCTGCCTAGCAACTGCTTAGTCATTTAACAACCAATCACAAAAAGTTGATCGCTTATATTGCCTCAGGCTTATGCAGCCTTCAGCTTATCTAAGCCGCTCATAACTTTATTGTGATTACATAAACCTTGTATTTAAGCTAGCTTATCACTAAATAAAACCACACCACACACTGAAATAAAGACACGGACACAGTAGCTGGAGTTAAAGGTCAGACGATGTTTATTAATCGCTGACCAACTCTTTAAACTAATAATTGAGGCCGAATTAGAATTGAAATTGAATATATAATTAACTCTAGTTTGGAGGATGGCAAAAACAGAAAACCGCTGCCAAACCACCAGCACCCGTCACCTAGATGGAAACCACCAAACCAAGGAGGGGAGTACACATACCCCGCCTCCTTCCCGCATAACCCGCATTGTGCTGGCCTTACCCCTCTTTCTCTGGCAAACGTTCGGTTCCCGCAGGGGAACGTCTAAATGTCCAACCGCAAGAAAAGGACACACCTGCCGTCCATTTAAAGAGGGAGCCCCACAATGACCACTTATGCCTGTGTGACAGCTGGTTGGCAGCGATTTCCCGCCACCAAGGTTTACCAAACCGCCACCGCCATCCGCAAACAGAAACTTAACCAACCAGAAACAAACTAGCTCTACCGAAAAAGACCGAAAATATCTTCCAGAAAAAACTGCACTCCTTCCGGAGAAAGGTGAACCCCATCGTCTCTATAGAACTGTCTGTTCCGCAGCACCAGCAGAGGATGCTTAATTGCCACTCCGCCTATGGCCTTGACAAACAGAGACACCGTCGAGTTCACCTTTTTGCGTGCTTTCTCCAGCGCCGAGAAACGCACCGCACCACGCCAATGGAAACGGGGCACCATTTCCGACCAGACAATGCATACCCCAGGCCAGTGACAACGTATAGCCACTACATCCGCCTTTATAGACAAAATCAAGTCTATGCCTTTCACTCGGCCCAGATCATTACCACCCAGATGGATGATAATACAACTGGGGCGACCCCAGCGGCGCTCCCGTGCAAACAGGACGCGCAACAAATCACCCCATAACATGCCCCTAACACCTAGCCATCTAAACTGCCTGGACCCAAAAATCTCATTCGCCCTAGCCGCCATGGGATGTTTCTCTGCCCAAAAAACGTATGAATGACCAACCATCCATATGTGGTCTCCAAAATTGATGACAGCTGTAAAAGAAAATATCCTAATGTCAGATTATGCACATAATCTGTAACTGAAACACAACGTAAACCAATTAAACCCAAGTGAAGGAGAAAACTCAAAAAACCTCCCGTGGACCTTGGTAGAACAGCCAATTGAAATTAGGCCCCCTCGGAGGAAAAATTTTAAAAATTCGCTTCACACCCTCGATTCCTGAACGGTAAGCGTTCAAAAACCGACGAGTAAACACGTTTTTGGGTTAGCGCAACCGGCGCACTTATAACTTATCTATACGGACGTAGGACTTATAGGAGGCCGACTTCCAGCGACCCAACTCCCGAATAGCCGCTGGTGATGAACCAGCGGCTGCCGCATGGGTAGCCGCCCCAATCCGAAAGGAATGAGTACCGAAGTCCGCTTCCTGCAAGCCCAACGCCGTTAAACATTTCTTAAACACCGATGAAAACTGAAACTTCGTCAGAGGGTCCGACTGCGCGTGTACCAGCAACTGGTTGCCCCCCGGAGGTCTTAACCGCACATACTCTTGCGTCAGCCGCAGCGGGCAAACGCCCATACCCTCCTGAGCCTCCAAGGACAACCAGCGACCCCGACCTGTTTGATCTGTCTTGGATCGCACAATCCTACAGAGCAACAGGCCCTCCTGCAAGCGCACATTCTCATAGAGCAGACCCGATTCCCGGGACGCCTTGCTGCTCGCCACTAGCTCGCTCACCCGAAACGCCCCGAAAAAGGCCAGGGCATACGCGCTACTAAACAAAGCCACCTCAAATTCCGAGGACGCAATCCGAGGTAGCACATGCAGCAAGTCCGCTAGCAGCTGCAACGTTATAGGCCTACGTGAATCCGCGGGCGCCGGGTGCAACCTAGCCCAACCTTTCAGCGCTCTGGAAAGGACAAACGACCCCGTGGGGTCCGTTGTCCCGTGGAGTCGCGAGTGAAAGGCGATGCCCGCAAGGGCAGTAGCCATGGCCGCTTTTGACCTACCGTTTTGGTAATGCTCCCAAACAAAGGTCAACAGGGCGTCGGCCGAGGACTCACCTGCTACCCCGTACCTACTCTGAAAGGCTGACCAATCCCGCCATGCAGCATCGTACGCACGTAGCGTGGAGGGAGCCAGTGCACACCTGGCCAACGCCGTTAAACCGCTTCGACCATCTGCCAGACAGAAGGTGGGCACTGTAACCCCTCTGCCTCCGCTCCCGGAACCAACGTCCTGAATTTGTCAAACTGGAACCGGGACAATGCATCCGCAATTCCATTGTCAACTCCGGGAACGTGGCGAGCCCTAAAATTAATATTACGCTGTAAACAAACTAGCACTAAATGCCTTAGTAATCGCAGGGCCTGCGGCGATGATGAACGCTGATTATTTATCGCATGCACTACCCCTAGGTTGTCGCAAAGAAACAAAATGTCCCTATTTGCGAACTGTCCGGCCCATAACTCCAGCGCCACTAAGATTGGGAACAATTCCAGCAGCAGCAGGTTCTTGGTAAACCCACGCGTTACCCAAGATGCCGGCCAGGCCGCAGCGCACCACGCGCCAGCAAAGAACGCTCCGAAACCCCGACTGCCTGAAGCATCCGTGAACAACTGCAGCTGCTCACTGGAACAACAAGGAGCGGGCCACAACACTTCCCTGTTGAAGGACACCAGGAAAGAGACCCAAACCCGCAAATCATCCTTGATCTCGCGGGACAGGTAAACGGAGTGATTCTGTCGAACCGTCCCCGCTGTGGCCCGCTCAAGTTTGCGACAGAAAATCCTACCCATGGGGATAATCCGACACGCAAAATTGAGAGAGCCAAGCAAGGACTGCACCTGCTTAAGCCGAACCCTGCGTTTTCCTAAACAGTCTGTAATCAAACCCAATAGCTTCTGCACCTTATCCTCGGGCAAGCGACAGCACCCCCCCACCGTGTCGATCTCGATACCTAAATAGCTAAGACAAGTGCAAGGACCCTCGCACTTATCCTGCGCAACAGGTACCCCTAAAGCGCAGAATAACGACCTGGCCACCGAGAGAATGTCCCCACAGACCGAACTGTCCCCGGGTCCTACAAAAAGAAAATCATCCAGATAGTGAGCCACCCCCGGTTGCCCGGAGGCGGTCTGGACGCACCAGTGCAAAAATGTGCTAAAACACTCAAAGTAGGCGCAGGATACAGAACAGCCCATGGGGAGACACCGATCGACGTAGAATTCGCCCCCTATTTTGAAACCCAGAAACCGCAAGGAATCTGGGTGCAGCGGGAGTAGGCGAAAGGCTGACTCCACGTCCAATTTTGCCAACAGACTCCCTGGACCATCATCCCGCACTAAGCGCAGCGCGTCGTCAAACGATTGATATCGAACTCTGCATTGGGCTTCCGGGATAGCGTCGTTGACCGACACCCCCGGCGGGTGAGACAAGTGCTGTATCAAACGAAACTTGCCTATGGCCTTCTTGGGCACCACCCCTATTGGGGAAATGCACAAGGAGGGCAACGGGGAAAAGGCGTAGGGCCCAGCCATGCGCCCTCGCTCAATCTCCCCGTCGACCTTCCGCCGGATCTCCTGCGGGAATTCACGAGCCGATCTCAAATTCTGGCGTGCAACCACATACACCGAATCCGGAATCGGCAAGCGAAAACCCTGCTGAAAACCCTCCGAGAGAAACGATGCGGCCGTCCGATCGGGATATAACGCAAGCCAGCGCAGCAACTCGGAAACTATAATCGGGGAGAAGGCCTTACTTGCCAATTCCACCGGCCTCGGTGGAAGAGGCAGGCTTACTGCCTGTTGACGCGGTGCATTCCTTGGCCGGGTGATTGGATCCGCACACCCTGCATGAGTGGCGAAAACGACAGCTCGTTCCTTTGACGCATTTACCGTCGTTGTAGGCGAAACACTTCCCTTTCCCCGTCAATCGGGAAGCTGCCACCCCGGACGCCCCGGGCTTCTTGGCCGTGACGTCTGGGGTGGGTTTGACCTGCTGCGTGACCTCCAACCACACCTCAACGTCCTTAAAACCCGCGGGCAGGATGGGGTTGCCATCCTGATTGCGACGAAACTTCTCGTCGTAATCCCGCCACGCAGACCCTTTGGATTTTAAGTACATATCGTGTACTAAAAACAAATATTTCACCAAATTGGCATACTCCGCGGGACGGGATTCCGTGTAGCAAACCATGAACACCAAAAACCCACGCAGCCACTGGTGGAAATTGCGGAACGCATTTTCCCCCATACCGCCCGGTTTCTTGGCTGCCTCAAAACCCTGCCGCATTTCCTCCGTAAGGGTGAATACGTCCACATACTTCCCCTTGCGGATCTTTTCCCGCATGCGCTTGCGAACTCCCCTTGTAACCGCCGTGTTGGCGCAATGCACCATCTCGCCGAAACGGGGAGGGTCCGAAGGGACCACCTGCGCAGGAGCGGCCGCCTTATGCGCCTCCTTAGCCATTCGCCGCGCGATGAGCCTAGCTAATTTACGCGGGCGCCGCGGAGAGCCGGATGATATGCTGCTGGAAGACGATGAACTACATGTTGAAACGTGTAAAGAAATATCTAGCTCACCGGAGTTCGAAGGACCCGGAACCTCTTCGTCCGCTGCACCCGCCTCCGCTGATGGCCGTACCTCCACGTTCGCCGTCCCGCTTGTCCGTGATCTTCGCCTCATGCCGGTTGTAGCCCCCGAACTAGGCGGGACCTGTGAGGGAGAAGAAGAGGGGACCACAGGCACAGGGGGAACCAGAACATTATTAACACTTGCCCGCAATTGCGGCGGCGGAGGGACCGCCCCTCCGCTCTGCGGCGGATGGCCGCCCGGCAACTGTAGGGAGGGGGCCCCCGCCGAGGTGTACCCGATCGACTGCGTAAAGGCCGACCCGCTTGCTGCGCCAAAAATCGCGGGGTAAGATGGCCGCCAAGCCGCATGCGGCAGGCAGACGCCTGCTCCTGCCCCTCCGTATGAAGCCGGAAGGAACTGAGGGGGTGCCGGGAGAGGGGGCCAACCTTGTGCCACCTGATACCCCCCGCCCGGTGCCTGTCCTGGCTGCAGGCCCGCAAAGGCCGGCATGGGCACCGCGACTCGGGGTCCCCCGACCGACCACGTGGACTGCCCGCCGGCGCACGCGCTGGCCCCACGCGGGGAAAACTGTGTGTCGGCCGTGGTCAAGAAACCCATGGAAGGCATACTGGCGGCAAAAGGGAATGCTGGGGCCGGAGGCCACGCAAACCCCCCGGGGAAGGACTGGCTCCCCGCGTAGCCTTGCTGAGCTGTTACCGCGAGCGCCCCGCCGTGCGTAAAATAAGCCGTCGATACGGACGCCTGCGTGGACCCGCATTGCAAAGGACCGTGGAGGGCGTGGGGAGACTGATACCCTGTAAGCGAGGGCGCCGCCCATGGCGGCGGGGCAGCCGACGCCCAGGGGGCGCCCAAGCAGGGCTCTGATGCCGGGGGGAAAACCTGCCATGCTGATGCAGCCGGGGCGGGCGTGGCGGCAGCCGGCGCCACGTCCCCCATCCCGGACACCAGGGGCCCCGCGTCGCCACCAATCATCAGGGGTGCGCTGGCCTCCCTGATGTAATTTGGCAGTGTGCTGTCCTGAACTGTCCCAGGGACAGCGGGAGGCGCTACCCGCTGCCCTGGGCTCATATCACTCTGCACATTAAACCCCACCTCCCCCCCCGCAGCTCTGCTGCGGCGGTCCTGTGCCACCAGGACGCCGCCGGGAGCCACGAGCGAGGGTGGAGGAAGGGAGCCGTCCGCGGTGCCAGGCTGAGGGTGAGTGAACGAACTTGCCGCCGGAAGCGCCGGGTCACGCGGCCCAGCCGGGTCGCGCGCACCCGCGCCCTGTGACATGCGGCTGCTGGTGGGGGACGGAGGGGGACTGGAAGAGACCGGAGCAGGAGGGCGGGGAGAGGCCCGTCCTGCTGCAAGCGCCGGGGTGCGCGGCTCGGCCGAGCCGCGCGCCCCGGAACCACGTGACGAGCGGCCGCTGGCCGCCCGTCTCCGTGCGGCAGGGGAGCGGGCTGTAACTGCCCGCCCCCGCCGCCTGTCCGCAGCAGGGGAAAGCCCACTCTGGGGAGCGACGCTCGGAGAGCGGGAGCGGAGGGCACTCCCTGTCTCCACGAGGCGCCTGGGAGGGGGAGCAGAGCGACGAGGACGAGGCATGACAGGAGGGTGAGGGGACAGTCTGCACCACAATCAAAGCACACAGCAACAGAGATAAGGCTGTTAAATAATGCCCAGTGAAGGCAACTAAAACTCACAAATCTATAGCAAAGAAAAGACAAGCAGTGTGATACTTATCCTTCCTGGGCAAAACTTAAGGCAAGAGGAAGTCTGGCAAAATGGCCACCCCTTATATACTAAACTGAGACCCTCCTCTCCATCCTGATGCACAACCCTCTAATCCAATAGGAAAAAACCCAACTGGGAAACTGATCTGCCTAGCAACTGCTTAGTCATTTAACAACCAATCACAAAAAGTTGATCGCTTATATTGCCTCAGGCTTATGCAGCCTTCAGCTTATCTAATGCTGGTTGTGCCCTGTCCAGAAAATAAAGCTAGAAACTTTTCAACACTATTGCAGTTCTGATTTGTTTATAACAACTCTGGTATTTGGTTTAATGTATACTGCAATGTGGGTTTGACTTGGTTGCTAACACCATCATAGTGGTTTTTTTTTTTAAATAATGCAGTTACAGCCATAGTCACTATTAGACTGATTGAAGCGTGTGCCATACAACTCACCAGACAGTGAGTGTATGTAGGTACTGGGTAGAGGAGCAGGATGCTGGAACATTGTCTAAAACAGGAGGTAATCGGGTCTCACTGGAGCGAAGTGAAATACTACTATCTTCAACTGTAGGACCCTCACACATTCTCAAGATGGCTCCACACATGCTCAGTAGTAGCCTCTGTGGCCATCTTGGTACAGAGAATGAAGCTTCCCTGGAGGAGTAGCAACATGTAGTCTGAGCAGTAGTACACCCCACTTTTCCTACAAGCTTCTCCATGTTAAACAAACATTCAAATGGGTGTGGATCATCAAATCGACAGTGTCTAGGTCGACAATGTTTAGGTCGACCACTATAGGTCGACAGTCACTAGGTCGACAGGGTCTGAAGGTCGACAGGGTTTCTAGGTCGACATGTGCTAGGTCGACAGGTCAAAAGGTCGACATGAGTTTTTCATATATTTTTTGGTGTAGTTTTCTCTGTACAGTGACCGGGAAGCCCAATTAGTGCACCGTGTCCCCTCGCAGCTTCGAGTTAAACACATAAAAAATCATCAACATATCATTTGACTTTGATCCGAATTCTTCTTGATAGACTCATCAGAAATTGTCCTGTCACTGACAGCATGGACAACTACAAAAGTACAGTATATTGACTTGCAAACTCAGAACTGCTGTCACTTACATGATTCTGGATGTCTTCCTCACTTGTGACCTTTACTGTAAAGTCCTTTTGCCTATCTTGGACTTTCAGTCACACCAATCAGATTTTGACTTTGGCTTCTGGCTGTCTGGAGGTATACTGAATACAATATTTGCAAATTATTCATCAAACCTCTTATGTGGCTTGCCAATATTTGCAGAAGATATTTTCTGTGGCTGAACTTCCACACTGGTACTGTTGTCTCTGGTTCAGATATATCTCCAACTGCTGGCTTCTCCGGTGACACATAATTGTTCTGCATATTGTATCAATTCCAGTTTTTCTGTGGCTCGTGCTTTCTCTTTAAATCTGATATCTCTAGAATTGATAAAGTTTTTGGTACTTGAATTCTATAATATTCACCTTTGCTCTTATGGCAAAAGCCAACCAAGATGCATTTACAGTAACTGATTTTGAATCCAGCTTGTGTATTCTTTCTTTTGTTATGTGCACAAACGGCCTGATTCATGTTTGTACACTAAGTAAAGCAAAAAAGCAAATAACTGGCCAAAACCATGTTGCACTGCAGGTGGGACAGAAGTAACATATGCAGAGAGATTTACATTTGGGTGGGGTGTGTTCAAACTAACATCTAAACTTCAAGGTAAAATTTAAAGCTGTCTAACATTTGTGGCCTACATGCAAAAGCAGCCAGTATTTACGCTGCACAGAAAAAATATAACCCATACAAATCTAAATTTCTCTGCACATGTAACATTTTCCCCACCTGCAGTGCAAAGTGGCCCAATTGCTTGCTTTTATACTTTATTTACAAATATGAATCAGTCCATAGGCCATAGTTTCAAAAGTTCTGATATGTTTTACACTTGATTTTCTCATAACCACACTTCAATAGGTGTTAAGGGCCTAATTCAGACTTGATCGTGGCAGCAAAACTGTTCTATAATGGCCAAAACCATGTGCACTGCAGGGGGCGCAGATATAACACGTGCAGAGAGAGTTAGATTTGGGTGAGTTATATTGCCTCTGTGCAGGGTAAATACTGGCTGCTTTATTTTTACATTGCAATTTAGATTTCAGTTTGAACACACCCCACACAAATCTAAATCTCTCTGCACATGTTATATCTGCCCCATCTGCAGTGCACATGGTTTTGTCCATTAGAGAACAATTTTGCTGCTGTGATCAGATATGAATTAGGCCCTAAATCCTTTGGGGCAACTGTAGGAAAATAATACTTGAGATAAACTGCTGTGCACATGGATTCTACCCAAAACTGTTTATCTAATTCTGCATCCTTTAGCATGCATCTTGCTTTCTCCACCAGTATATGGTTCACTGACTCCTTTTGTTCAGGAGTATAGGCAATGGTCATTTGATACTTACTTCTTAATTTCTTAAAAAAAATCCACCCCTCTGTTTAAATAGTCTTCACCATTGTCAGATCTAGAGATGTGCGGCGGGCACTTTTCGTGTTTTGTGTTTTAGTTTTGGTTCTGGTTCCATGCTTATGTTTTGGATCTGGATTGGTTTTGCCAAAACCACCCTTTTCGTGTGTTGGTTTTGGATCTGGATGATTTTTGAAAAAACATAAAAACAGCTAAAATCACATCATTTGGGGGTAATTTTGATCCTACAGTATTATTAACCTCAATAACATTAATTTCCACTCATTTCCAGTCTATTCTGAACACCTCACACCTCACAATATTGTTTTTAGGCAAAGAGGTGGCACTGAGGTGACTGGATGACTAAGCTAAGCAACACAAGTGTGCGGCACAAACACCTGGCCCATCTAGGAGTGGCACTGCAGTGGCAGACAGGATGGCAGATTTAAAAAATAGGCCCCAAACAGCTCATGATGCAAAAAAGAAAAAGAGGTGCAATGAGGTAGCTGTATGACTAAGCTAAGCGACACAAGTGTGCGGCACAAACAACATGGGACAAGCTGGAATTTGCCCAGATGTAATAAACGCACAATATTGGTGGCACACATACCCCTAAACCACACACACACATGGCAAAGACTGTAAAATTAATTTGGATAATAATAACCCTTTTATTTGGAGCTATTATAATAATATGCATCATAGGCGAGCATACCCCTACACCACACAGGGCAAACCCTGTAAAAGTTATTTGGATAATAATATAAGTAATATATATAACCCTTTTATTTGGAGTAAATAATATATAGCACAAGACATCACCACTGGACTGATGCAGCACAAGACAGCACCACTGGACTGGACTTATACGGCAGTACCCCTGGATTTATACGGCAGTACCCCTGGACGGCAGTGTCAGACAAGATGGCACTTTAATAAACTAGTCCCCAAACAGCACATGATGCAAAGAAGAAAAAGAGATGCAAGATGGAATTGTCCTTGGACCCTCCCACCCACCCTTATGTTGTATAAGCAGGACATGCACACTTTAACAAACCAATCATTTCAGCGACAGGGTCTGCCACACGACTGTGGCTGAATGACTGGTTCGTTTGGGCCTGCACCAAAAACGAAGCAATCAATCTCTCTTTGCACAAACTGGCTCTACAAAGGCAAGAGGTCGATCTCATCCTCATCCTTCGATTCCTCACTCCTTTCACTGTGTACATCCCCCTCCTCACAGAGTATTGATTCATCCCCACTGGAATCCACCATTATAGGTCCCTCTGTACTTTCTGGAGGCAATTGCTGGTGAATGTCTCCACGGAGGAATTGATTATAATTCATTTTGATGAACATCATCTTCTCCACATTTTGTGGAAGTAACCTCGTACGCCGATTGCTGACAAGGTGAGCGGCTGCACTAAACACTCTTTCGGAGTACACACTGGAGGGGGGAAACTTAGGTAAAATAAAGCCAATTTGTGCAAGGGCATCCAAATTGCCTCTTTTTCCTGCCAGTATACATACGGACTGTCTGACATGCCTACTTGGATGCTTTCACTCATATTATCCTCCACCATTCTTTCAATGGTGACAGAATCATATGCAGTGACAGTAGACATGAAGGTAATCGTCGCCAGGTCCTTCAGTCCGGACCAGATGTCAGCACTCACTCCTAACTGCCCTGCATCACCAACAGCGGGTGGGCTAGGAAATCTTATCCTTTTCCCTGCAGCCTCAGTTGTGGGAGAAAATGAAGGAGGAGCTGTTGACGGGTCACGTTCCGCTTGAGTTGACAATTTTCTCACCAGCAGGTCTTTGAACCTCTGCAGACTTGTGTCTGCCAGAAAGAGAGATACAACATAGGCTTTAAACTTAGGTTCGAGCACGGTGGCCAAAATGTAGTGCTCTGATTTCAACAGATTGACCACCCTTGAATCCTGGCAAAGCGAATGAAGGGCTCCATCCACAATTCCCACATACTTAGCGGAATCGCTCTTTCTTAGCTCCTCCTTCAATTTCTCCAGCTGCTTCTGCAAAAGCCTGATGAAGGGAATGACCTGACTCAAGTTGGCAGTGTCTGAAATGACTTCACGTGTGGCAAGTTCGAAGGGTTGTAGAACCTTGCACAAGATGGAAATCATTCTCCACTGCGCTTGAGTCAGGTGTATTCGCCCTCCTTTGCCTATATCGTAGGTGGATGTATAGGCTTGAATGGCCTTTTGCTGCTCCTCCATCCTCTGAAGCATATAGAGTGTTGAATTCCACCTCGTTACCACCTTTTGCTTCAGGTGATGGCAGGGCAGGTTCTGGAGTGTTTGCTGGTGCTCCAGTCTTTGGCACGCGGTGGCTGAATGTCGAAAGTAGCCCGCAATTTTGATGGCCACCGACAGCATCTCCTGCACGCCCCTGTAATTTTTTAAAAAATTCTGCACCACCGAATAGATAGTGTATGTGCAAAACATGTGACGTGCTAGAATTTTCCCAGATGTAATGAACACACAATATTGTTGATGTTGTCCGATATCAACAATCCTCAGGAGAGTCTAATTGGGGTAAGCCATTGTGCGATGATGTCCCTCAGTTTCCGTAAGAGGTTGTCAGTGGTGTGCCTCTTACGGAAAGCGGTGATACATAGCATAGCCTGCTTAGGAACGAGTTGACGTTTGCGAGATGCTGCTACTGGTGCCGCTGCTGTTGTTGTTGTGGGAGGCAATACATCTACCCAGTGGGCTGTCACAGTCATATAGTCTTTAGTCTGCCCTGTTCCACTTGTCCACATGTCCTTGGTTAAGTGGACAGTGGGTACAACTGCATTTTTTAGGGCACTGAGGACACTTTTTCTGACGTCTCTACATTCTCGGTATCGCCTCCCTAGTGAAGTGGAACCTAGATAGAATTTGGTACGGGATACACACTACCTCAAACAATTCTCTAAGTCCCACTGAACTAATGGTGGATACCGGATGCATGTCTAACACCAACATAGCTGTCAAGCAGCACTGGACATATTGCAGCAGAGGACACCACCACTGTGACTGGTCACTGGACTGACTAATGCACAGGACACTACCACTGGTCTGATGCAGGACAACACAGCGACACTGTAAGGGACTGATTATACAGCAGCACTGGACATATGACGGCAGAGGATACCACCACTGTGACTGGTCACTGGACTGACTGATGCACAGGACACTACCACTGGTCTAATGCAGGACAACACAGCGACACTGTAAGGGACTTATTATACAGCAGCACTGGACATATGGCAGCAGAGGACACCACCACTGTGACTGAGCACTGGACTGACTGATGCAGAGGACACTGCCACTGGTCTGATGCAGGACAATACAGCGAAACTGTAAGGGACTTATTATACAGCAGCACTGGACATATGGCAGCAGAGGACACCACCACTGTGACTGGTCACTGGACTGACTGATGTAGCTAAGACACTACACTGGACTGAGCAGTACAAGACAGCACTATAATCAACACCCCACTTTCCCGCCCGCACAGACACTGAGGATGGAGACACGTCCTCTCACTACACTCACCAGGACTGGAGTGAAAATGGCGGCAATGCACGGCTCCTTATATGGTATCCAAACCCTGTGTGACTCCGACTGCGGGATGATGATGTTTTGCCTCGTTCTGGTTTCCAAGTCAGGCGGGAAAACCCGAGCCGGGCTCGGATTTGAGCTCGGGACATGATGTTTGGTAGGGTTTGGTTCTCTGAGAACCGAACCCGCTCATCTCTAGTCAGATCTGAGGGTCTTGTTACTGTGACTGGTTTAATTTTCTCCAAGTCGTTTGCAGTGTTCAATTTTCTTTGCTACTTCAGATTTCTCTCTGATGAAGTATATGTGTGGCATTCTTGTGAAGTCATCAATTAACATCACAAAGTTTCGGCATCCACATATTAAGTTTGCTTCCATTGAAACACACACATCTGAATGTACTATCTCAAGTGGTTTTGTAGGTCTGCTTGTTGACTTTGGAAATTTCTGATGGTTTTTCCCAACTATACAGCTCTCACATATGGGTTTCTCTGTGTCAGTCACTGACATTCCTGTTATCATCCTGTGTTGTAGTTTATGAACACTGTTGTATCCAAGGTGTCCAACTCTTCTATGCCAGAGTTCCAGTGACTAAGATTCAGTTGTCATCATTGCATAACAGTGCTGCGTATCAAGGACGTACAATTTGCTGACACCTGGGGGGAATGTAATAGGGTGTAAGAATCAGGAAGTGAACAAGTTTGTGAGAGTTCGCCTGTTTTTTTAAAATGGCAATCATTTACATGGCAAAACCAGGATTATTTTGCCAAGTAAATGATTACCACTTTAAACAAAAGAAGAGAACTCTCACAAAATCTCTCACTTCTTGATTCTCACACCCTAGTACTTTCCCCCTGTGTGCTTTAGCTATGATTGCTACTTTTCTGTTTCACACAATATACTTTCTTTTAGCTATGTGAACTTTGTGACTCTCTGTTCAGGGATATGTATGGCAATATGATTTGTTCCCGTTTCTGATATGTAAAGCATGTCCGGGAGTTTTGTGATATTTGTCCTTGTTCCTTTTTTCAAAGTAGGCTTTAACTGTTACAACTTCTGTAGCTGTAAGCACCTCAGGGGCAAACGCAGGATTTTTAAGGAGGGGTTTCCGCGCACGTCTGTGTGGTGTGTGTGTGTGTGTGTGTGTGTGTGTGTGTGTATATATATATATATATATATATATATAAAAAAATACAGTGGCATTCCAGCAGACTTGTATTCCAGAAAACAACTACAACACCAGTTGCATGAACTTTTCACTTTTCATGCAACTGGTGTTGTAGTTATTTTCTGGAATACAAGTTCGCTGGAGTTTCACTATATTTATTTATATTTAGATCTTGGAGCTGTGCACCGCGGCTGCTGAATATGGTACAGGGAGTGCCGGTTGCTCAGAGTGTGTCTATCTATCTATCTATCTATCTATCTATCTATCTATCTATCTATATACACACATACAAGTATATATATAAATATATATATATATATATATATAAACAGTGAATATGTCTGGCACTCTCCTTTTCTTGGGCTGAATGGGCTAAAGCTCCTGCTCCGGTGCCCTCCTAAGCAGGCTGTGCAGTCTGCTAATATAACCAAGAAAATCAATGTTGTTTTTATCACTGTATCACTGTATGCTTTTCCTGAAGATGGGGGCGAGTACCCCGAAACGTTGAAATAAACAGCACCATTTTTTCATCACTTTAATCAAGTCTCCAGAGTGCCGCCATTGATTTTCTTGGTTATATATATATATATGAATATTACAGATGTGCACCGGAAATTTTTCGGGTTTTATGTTATGGTTTTGGATTTGGTTCCGCGGCTGTGTTTTGGATTTGGACGCGTTTTGGCAAAACCTCCCTGAAAATTTTTTGTCGGATTCGAGTGTGTTTTGGATTCGGGTGTTTTTTTCCAAAAACCCCTCAAAAACAGCTTAAATCATATTTTGAAAAAACATAAAAACAGCTAAAATCACATCATTTGGGGGTAATTTTGATCCTATAGTATTATTAACCTCAATAACCATAATTTCTACTCATTTCCAGTCTATTCTGAACACCTCACAATATTATTTTTAGTCCTAAAATTTGCACCGAGGTTGCTGGATGACTAAGCTAAGCGACCCAAGTGGGCGGCACAAACACCTGGCCCATCTAGGAGTGGCACTGCAGTGTCAGACAGGATGGGACTTAAAAAAAATTGGCCCCAAACATCACATGATGCAAAGAAAAATTAAAGAAAAAAGAGGTGCAAGATGGAATTGTCCTTGAGCCCTCCCACCCACCCTTATGTTGTATAAACAGGACATGCACACTTTAAGAAACCCATCATTTCAGCCACAGGGTCTGCCACACAACTGTGGCTGAAATGATTGGTTGGTTTGGGCCCCCACCAAAATAAGAAGCAATCAATCTCTCCTTGCTCAAACTGGCTCTACAGAGGCAAGATGTCCACCTCATCATCATCCTCCGATTCCTCACCCCTTTCACTGCGTACATCCCCCTCCTCACAGAGTATTAATTCGTCCCCTCTGGAATCCACCATCTCAGGTCCCTGTGTACTTTCTGGAGGCAATTGCTGGTGAATGTCTCCACGGAGGAATTGATTATAATTCATTTTGATGAACATCATCTTCTCCACATTTTGTGGAAGTAACCTCGTACGCCGATCGCTGACAAGGTGACCGGCTGCACTAAACACTCTTTCGGAGTACACACTGGAGGGGGGAAACTTAGGTAAAATAAAGCCAGTTTGTGCAAGGGCCTCCAAATTGCCTCTTTTCCTGCCAGTATATGTACGGACTGTCTGACGTGCCTACTTGGATGCTGTCACTCATATAATCCTCCACCATTCTTTCAATGGTGACAGAATCAAATGCAGTGACAGTAGACGACATGTCAGTAATCGTTGGCAGGTCCTTCAGTCCGGACCAGATGTCAGCACTCGCTCCAGATTGCCCTGCATCACCGACAGCGGGTGGGCTCGTAATTCTTAGCCTTTTCCTCGCAGCCCCAGTTGCGGAAGAATGTGAAGGAGGAGCTGTTGACGGGTCACGTTCCGCTTCAGTTGACAAGTGTCTCACCAGCAGGTCTTTGAACCTCTGCAGACTTGTGTCTGCCGGAAAGAGAGATACAACGTAGGCTTTAAACCTAGGATCGAGCACGGTGGCCAAAATGTAGTGCTCTGATTTCAACAGATTGACCACCCGTGAATCCTGGTTAAGCGAATTAAGGGCTCCATCCACAAGTCCCACATGCCAAGCGGAATCGCTCCATTTTATCTCCTCCTTCAATCTCTCCAGCTGCTACTGCAAAAGCCTGATGAGGGGAATGACCTGACTTCATGTGTGGCAAGTTCAAAGGGTTGCAGAACCTTGCACAACGTTGAAATCATTCTCCACTGCGCTTGAGTCAGGTGCATTCCCCCTCCTTTGCCTATATCATAGGCAGATGTATAGGCTTGAATGGCCTTTTGCTGCTCCTCCATCTTCTGAAGCATATAGAGGGTTGAATTCCACTTCGTCACCACCTCTTGCTTCAGATGATGGCGGGACAGGTTCAGGAGTGTTTGCTGGTGCTCCAGTCTTCGGCACACGGTGGCTGAATGCCGAAAGTGGGCCGCAATTCTTCGGGCCACCGACAGCATCTCTTGCACGCCCCTGTCATTTTTAAAAAAAAAATCTGCACCACCAAATTAATTGCATGTGCAAAACATAGGACGTGCTGGAATTTGCCCACATGTAACGCACGCACAATATTGGTGGCGATTTCCGAAGTCACAAATCCCCAGGAGAGTCCAATTGGGGTAAGCAAATCTGCGATGATGTTCATCAGTTTCAGAAGAGGTTATCAGCTGTGTGCCTCTTATGGAAAGCGGTGATACAAAGCGTAGCATACCTAGGAACGAGTTGGCGTTTGCGAGATGCTGCCACTGGTGCCGCTGCTGCTGCTGTTGTTGCTGCTGGAGGCAATACATCTACCCAGTGGGCTGTCACAGTCATATAGTCCTGAGTCTGCCCTGCTCCACTTGTCCAAATGTCCGTGGTTAAGTGGACATTGGGTACAACTGCATTTTTTAGGACACTGGTGAGTCTTTTTCTGACGTCTGTGTTCATTCTCGGTATCGCCTGCCTAGAGAAGTGCAACCTAGATGGGATTTGGTACCGGGGACACACTACCTCAAGAAATTCTCTAAGTCCCTGTGAATTAACGGTGGATACCGGACACACGTCTAACACCAACACAGCTGCCAAGGCTTGAGTTATCCGCTTTGCAGCAGGATGACTGCTGTGATATTTCATCTTCCTCACAAAGCACTGTTGGACAGTCAATTGCTTACTGGAAGTAGTACAAGTGGTCTTCCGACTTCCCCTCTGGAGGACCATCAACTTCCAGCAGCAACAACAGCAGCGCCAGCAGCAGTAGGCGTTACACTCAAGGATCTATCGGAGGAATCAAAGTTAAGAGAGGACTCGTCAGACTTGCCAGTGACATGGCCTGCAGGACTATTGGCGTTCCTGTCTAAGGAGGAAATTGACACTGAGGGAGTTGATGATGTGGTTTTCAGGAGCTTGGGTACAAGAGGAAAGGATTTAGTTGTCAGTGGACTGCTTCCACTGTCACCCAAAGTTTTTGAACTTGTCAATGACTTCTGATGAATGTGCTCCAGTTGACGTATAAGGGAGGATGTTCCTAGGTGGTTAACGTCCTTACCCCTACTTATTACAGCTTGACAAAGGCAACACACGGCTTGACACCTGTTGTCCGCATTTCTGTTAAAATAATTCCACACCGAAGAGGTGAATTTTTTTTGTAATTTGACAAGGCATGTCAATGGCCATATTCATCCCACGGACAACAGGTGTCTCCCCGGGTGCTTGACTTCAACAAACCACCTCACCATCAGAATCCTCCTTGTCAATTTCCTCCTCAGCGCCAGCAACACCCATATCCTCATCCTGGTGTACTTCAACAGTGACATCTTCAATTTGACTATCAGGAACTGGACTGTGGGTGCTCCTTCCAGCACTTTCAGGGGGCGTGCAAATGGTGGAAGGAGTCATCTCTTCCCGTCCAGTGTTGGGAAGGTCAGGCATCGCAACCGACACAATTGGACTCTCCTTGGGGATTTGTAATTTAGAAGAATGCACAGTTCTTTGCTGTGCTTTTGCCATCTTAACTCTTTACAGTTTTCTAGCGAGAGGATGAGTGCTTCCATCCTCATGTGAAGCTGAACCACTAGCCATGAACATAGGCCAGGGCCTCAGCCGTTCCTTGCCACTCCGTGTCGTAAATGGCATATTGGCAAGTTTACGCATCTCCTCAGATGCTTTTAATTTAGATTTTTGGGTAATTTTACTGAACTTTAGTTTTGTGGATTTTACATGCTCTCTACTATGACATTGGGCATCGGCCTTGGCAGACGACGTTGATGGCATTGAATCGTCTCGGCCATGACTAGTGGCAGCAGCTTCAGCACTAGGTGGAAGTGGATCTTGATCTTTCCCTATTCCACCCTCCACATTTTTGTTCTCCATTTTTTAATGTGTGGAATTATATGCCAGTAATATTATTATATCAATAGCAATGGCCTACTGTACTGTACAACTATATACTGTTGATCACCAAAATGCTGCACTGTACTACTATATATACTGCTCACAAAATGCAGCACAGATATGGAATAGATACTTGCAGTGACACAGAGCTGCAAGATACAGCAATGGCCTACATACCTGTACTACTATATACTGTTGGTCACCAAAATGCTGCACTGTACTACTATATATACTGCTCACAAAAATGCAGCACAGATATGGAATGGATACTTGCAGTGACACGGAGCTGCAAGATACAGCAATGGCCTACTGTACTGTACAGCTGTATACTGTTGGTCACCAAAATGCAGCACACTGAGCACAGATATGGAGCTTTTCAGGCAGAGAACATAGATATTTGCAGCACACTGAGCACAGATATTTGCAGCACACTGAGCACAGATATTTGCAGCACACTGAGCACAGATATGGAGCTTTTAAGGCAGAGAACGCAGCCACGTCCTCTCCGTTCAATCTCCAATGCACGAGAGAAAATGGCGGCGATGCGCGTCTCTTTATATAGAATACGAATCTCGCGAGAATCCGACAGCGGGATGATGACGTTCGTCCGCGTTCGGGTTAACCGAGCAAGGCGGGAAGAGCCGAGGCTGCCTCGGAACCGTGTAAAATAGGTGAAGTTCGGGGGGGTTCGGATTTCGACGAACCGAACCCGCTCATCTCTAATATATATATATATATATATATATATATATATTTACACATACATGCATATATATATCAGGGCCGGCTCTAGGCACGTTCGACTAGAGCGGCCGCGTGGGGCGCCACCCTTAATGGGCGCCGCGCGCTGGCGCCGCCATAGTCTTACCTGGAGCCGGCCCTGTACACTGCTGGCAGCTCTCCCCACCGTCCCCGGCCTTTCAAAACTGTGCGCTGCGCTGCGCTGCGCGGCGCCGGCGTCTGACGTCAGACGCAGCGCGCACCAAGCGGCCGGGAACAGTCGGTGGCCCTCAGGCTCAACAGCAGCACGTCCCCTCCCCTCCCAGCGTCGCCGCAGGTATGTTGGGATCGTCGGGGCCGGGCACTGGCACTGTGTGTGGGGGCACTGGCACTGTGTGGGGGCACTGGCACTGTGGGGGCACTGGCACTATGTGGGGGCATTGGCACTGTGTGGGGGCATATCTGCACTGTGGGGGCACTGGCACTGTGTGGGGGCATATCTGCACTGTGGGGGCACTGGCACAGTGTGGGGGCATATCTGTCGCTGTGGGGTCATATCTGCACTGTGGGGGCATTTATGAATCTTGCACTGTGGGGGCATTGGCACTATGTGGGGGCATTGGCACTGTGTGGGGGCATATCTGCACTGTGGGGGCACTGGCACTGTGTGGGGGCATATCTGCACTGTGGGGGCACTGGCACAGTGTGGGGGCATATCTGTCGCTGTGGGGTCATATCTGCACTGTGGGGGCATTTATGAATCTTGCACTGTGGGGGCATTTATGTATCTGGCACTGTGGGGGCATTTATCTGGCACTGTGGGGGGCATTCATTTATCTGGCACTGCGGGGGGGGGGCATTTATCTGTGCACTGTGAGGGGGCATTAATGTATCTGGCACTGTGGGGGCATTTCTGGCACTGTGGGGGCATATCTGCGCTGTGGGGGCATTTATGTATCTGCACTGTGGGGGCATGTATGTATCTGGCACTGTGGGGGCATGTATGTATCTGGCACTGTGGGGGCATGTATGTATCTGGCACTGTGGGGGTATTTATGTATCTGGCACTGTGGGGGTATATCTGCACTGTGGGGGCACTTATTTATCTGGCACTGTGGGGGGCATTTATTTATCTGGCACTGTGGGGGCATATCTGGCACTGGGGCATATCTGGCACTGGGGCATATCTGGCACTGTGGGGGCATATCTGGCACTGTGGGGGCATATCTGGCACTGTGGGGGCATATCTGGCACTGTGGGGGCATATCTGGCACTGGGGGCATTAATGTATCTGACACTGTGGGGGGAAATAATGCATCTGGCACTGGGGGCATTTATGCATCTGGCAATGTGTGGGCATTTATGTATCTGGCACTGGGGGCATTTATGTATCTGGCCCTGTGGGGGCATATCTGGCACTGTGGGGGCAATTTTATATATCGCACTGTGGGGACATATCTGGCACTGTGTGGGCATTTTTATATCTGGCACTGTGTGGGCACTTATGTATCTGGCACTCTGTGGCCATTTATGTAGCTGGCACTGCTGGGGGGGGCATGTCGCGTGTAGCTGGCACTGCTGGGGGGCATGTCGCGTGTAGCTGGCACTGCTGGGGGGCATGTCGCGTGTAGCTGGCACTGCTGGGGGGCATGTCGCGTGTAGCTGGCACTGCTGGGGGGCATGTCGCGTGTAGCTGGCACTGCTGGGGGGCATGTCGCGTGTAGCTGGCACTGCTGGGGGGCATGTCGCGTGTAGCTGGCACTGCTGGGGGGCATGTCGCGTGTAGCTGGCACTGCTGGGGGGCATGTCGCGTGTAGCTGGCACTGCTGGGGGGCATGTCGCGTGTAGCTGGCACTGCTGGGGGGCATGTCGCGTGTAGCTGGCACTGCTGGGGGGCATGTCGCGTGTAGCTGGCACTGCTGGGGGGCTTGTCGCGTGTAGCTGGCACTGCTGGGGGGCTTGTCGCGTGTAGCTGGCACTGCTGGGGGGCTTGTCGCGTGTAGCTGGCACTGCTGGGGGGCGTGTCATGTAGTGTTCCCGCTAGGCGTCTGTGGCTAGGCAATGTGTCTCAGTGCTGTGCCTGGCGCAAAGTGTATAGGAGGTTCTACCTGGTGCAGTGTGTATTAGCTGCACTACTGTGTGGTGTAATGCAAATTGCCACTATTATGTGGCCACGTACCTTCCCCACGAAGTAACTCCCCTTAATTTTTGCTGCGCGCCTTCGGCGCGCACTGTCCATTCTTTAACATATAGGTATGGGAACAACAAGCAGTATGTACATCATTTTGCCCTCCTAACTTAAAAATGTGCCCTCCCTGTGATCAGCACCATGCCCTAAAAAGTGAACACTATCATGTGTAGCTGGCACTGCTGCGGGGCATGTCATGTGTAGCTGGCACTGCTGCGGGGCATGTCATGTGTAGCTGGCACTGCTGCGGGGCATGTCGTGTATCTGGCACTATACTGGAGACATTGTGTGTAAGGAACACTACTGTGGCTATGTGTAAGGCTGCTAATTGTGTGAAAATATGTTTATAGTTTGATGATATGAAGTTATGAGGCCACGCCCACTTTTCCAGAGGCCACACCCACTTTTCCGGGAGCGCGCGCGCCGAAGGCGCGCGCATGGGGGGGGGGGCGCTTTTACATTTTCTCGCTCAGGGTGCTAGTAGGCCTGGAGCCGGCCCTGATATATATATTCAGTATACAGAATGTGTGTGTGACTCACATGCAGCAAACATACATATATATATACACACTGCACACACATTGCATAACAAACAGCATACTTATAAACATACAGAGAACATACTTACTTACACATACACACATAGCATACCCACATACATACAGTACATAAATACACACACAAATAATATACATACAAATAGCATACTTACTCACACACTACAGATTACAGCATGCCCTTCGAGCTGAGGATCTCCTCTGTGACCCTAAAGTGCCGTGTTGCGGTGCAAATCCTCCTCCCTATCATTCCCCTTCTGGGAGCTGAGCGCTGCCTATTATTGCTGCGTACTGCGCGGTAAATAGCCGGTTCATCAGTCAGCGCTTCTGTAGAAGCACTGACAGCTGACCTAAACAGGGGGTGGCTGCCCGGGCAGCATAATCGCGGGTGGTCCGCGGGTGCTGCAGTGACGGGGACAAAGCTGTCCCCATCTGCTGAAAAACAGTTTTGGTCTGTAAGGGGGTTTCTGGGTAGTCAGAACCCCCCTTGCATGCTCCACTGCACCTGATTGGTAATTCCTTTGATTGTGATAGAGTTAATATAATGAACTCTTCATTGTAGCTGAAATGCCTTGCTACACCCAAATCGATATACCAACAATCTTTCTGTGGTTATCTATAATACTCAGGGCTGACTCATCTTTGTTGTTTCATTTCTTGCTATGCACATGATTCACATTATTTTGCTTGCACACAAATTCATTGTAACATTCTTGTAACAACTCTAGCAGTTAAACTTGAATTTTCAAAATGTTTTACTTTTTGCATACAATACATTAGTCTCAGCATTTGAATCACAGGGCACATGTTTGTGGAACTGTAATGAAGCATCCCTGGAGGCAGTGGTGGAAATACTGGAGACAATGGAGTCAGTTGACTTTGGGCTCCAGCCCAATGGGAGTACCTCCTCCATTGCTCTGGTGTCAGGACCACCACTGAGTCCAGATTACCTACCTATGGGGGCCCCATGCAGATGTCTGGTGGGAGGGAGAGGTGGGCAGTTCACCTGCTGAGAATGATGTACATATAGCACCTACAGACTGTGGACATGGTGTGGGTGTGGAGCAGTTCTTGTTGTTCGCCCTACATCCACACCAAGTTTCCAGCATAGAAGCACCAATCACTTTTTGACTATGCATCATTCTCAGCAGGGGATGAGCTCCCACGGCCAGCTAACATTTTTGGGGACAGATCACAGTAAAGTGTGGAGGTGGGGGCGGGAGGGTGAGTGTGTGGTGCTTGTGTGAGGGTGCAGCACAGTGTATGTGTTTGGAGGGAGGGCAGCAGTGTTGTAGTGGAGAGAACTCTTTTGGGATAGCTGTGTGTGTGAATCTGTGTGAGGAGGGGTGGGGATCAATGTGTGAGAAGAGGAGCGCTGACTTAGTGGGGGGGCTGTTTGTGGGGGTAGTCTGTGAGCAAGGGTCAGATTTGTGAGGGGTAAATCTGATGGTGGAGCTTTGTGAGGGGGGTTTGTGTTAGGAAATCTGAATGTGTGGGCAGAGCTATATTAGGGGGTGAGCTGTGTGAGGGGGGATAGCCATATTTTGGGGATCTGAGTGAGTGGGGAGAGCTGTGTGAAGGGGAGAACTGTGTTGGTGGCTCTGAGTCTGTGGGGAGAGCTGTATTAAGGGGGTAAGCTATGTAAGGGGGCTGTTTGGGAGGGATTTGAGTGTGGAGATGGCTATATTAGGGGGAGAGCTGTTCAAGGGGGATAGCTTTAGTATGGGGATCTAAGTGAGTGGCGAGAGCTGTGTGTGGGGGTCTCTGTGGGGAGGGAAAACTTTATTATAGAGGAATCTGTGTGAGGGGGGAGAGCTGTGTGTACAGTATATGTATATATGTGTACATTAATATGGGGCTCTGAGGTGGTATATTGTGGCGTCCTGTGGGGTCCATCTTGCTCTTTACAGTCTCCACAATATTTTTCCCCCTTAGGGCTATAACAATTGCACCAGAGGGCACTGCCAGCGCCTTCCACCATGTGGCACCTCTCCCTGACTCATGACTACTATGGGGGGAGGGGGGGGCAGGGTAGAGGCACCAGACTCTATCTTGTGTCTGGGCAACTGGGATAAACTTACACCACTGCCTGGAGAAGTAGCAACATGGCACACTCTACAGTACTTTCACCACGTATAGGTATATTTCTAGCATTGCACAAGTGTTTGGACTGACTCATTTTTAAAGGACAGAATGATTAGTATGTTTATATAATACCTACCGTACACAGTGTAATTATGTAGCCTTTACAGGGATGTACAGATATATTTCTTTTAGGTGAATTGTGCAAATTCATGGTGATATCATGGCACATCATTTGAGCTTAACCTTGGTTCATTACCATTAAAATAAATTGGTGGAGGCAGAATTATCACGGCAGTAAATCACATTTCAGGATCCATGGATTGTAACATTTATTCAAAGAAAATGTGTGCAATCTAGTAAATCTACACACACATATATACTGTACTAAGCATTCCTGTGCATTTAGGGCAGGGGTGGGGAACCTCAGGCCCGAGGGCCTTATAAGGCCCTCAAAGCCACTTGATCCGGCCCAGCCAGGCTCACCTAAACAAGAGGAGATGCAGAGCGCCCACTGAGATTTTACCACCAGTGGGCGCCCGGCTCCTCAGCAGCTGCCGGAGGCAGGAGCTCACTCCTGAGCTCCAGTCTTGCTCAGGCAGTGTACATGTGTGGCTGTGCGGCGCTATGGGAGAGACGCCATGACATCTCCCATAGTTCGAGGAGAGGGAGAGCAGCGGTCCGGAAGCAGGAGCAGGGCTGGTGAGCATTGTGTTTTTTTTTCTTTCTTTTAATGTGTGTGTGTGTAAGCGGCACTACTAGGGGGCATATTTAATGGGGCATAACAACTGACGGGACATATCTAATGGGGCATAACAAGTGACTGGGGGCAAATCTAATCGGGCATAACAAGTGACTGGGGGCAATACAAGTGACTGGGGGCATAACTACTGACTGGGGGCAGGCTAATTTTTAAGTTGATAATTTTTGTATGGCCCCCGAAGGATTTTATAAATATCCAAATGGCCCTTGGTAGAAAAAAGGTTCCCCACCCCTGAATAGGGGCTAAGGGGACAATTTTGTTATTAGCTATTTCCATAAAAGCAGCACACATTTCTGCGTTATGTCTACAGTAACTCATTATCATGTTATTTCCTACAAATATTAGCAGAATAACATTCTACTCGCATAACAGTTTATTTCCGTGGTGTTGAAATAAATGTTTACGTCCATCTCTGCACAAGGATGGCTGGTGTCCAGCTGGTAACTATTCATGTGAGCAAAATGATCACTGGTTGCTGCTTTGTTTTTAGCCCCTTCAACAAGGGCTAAATTATGTGGCCATATCTTGCAATATGCCTCTGAAATAAATGTCATCTCAGTGTTAAGTTCCAGGCGATTTATTGCAGCATTAGGGCCAATAATACATATCTTCAATACGACAAGGAGGAGGAGAAATAAATCAGAGCTGCTAACCCAGTGAAGCAGCGAGGAAAATAGTTTTATGGTAATGTCAGAGCACTTGGCGTGATGAAAGGGGAACCTTACCTATACAAACAGATCATAAATCCATCAAATTACAACAGCCATCCACTAAATCCTAAATGAATTTATGTGGCTGGAAAAAAGGAACTATTTTTTTCAATAAATGTAATTGAATTTAGAATTTAGTGGCTGGATACTATGAGCAATGTAGATATTCTGCAGTCTGTCTCTTGTAATGAATAGTGCTTAAGGCACAGTGTTGACCACTCATTTGCTAGTTTGTTCCAATAATTAATTGTGAGACATATAGGCAGAGTTACAGAATATGCATATAATTCTTCCTGATGTAAAAGTTATATTTTAGAATGTCAAACCACTGGAAAACAGTAGATGTCCCATTTTACGGCAACTCCATAAATTTGCACCTTATTGTGCCAAATTAGTATTACTGCACCTTCTTAATATTATACACCTGTTCTATAAGCTTTATTGCCAATGGCATAAGTATAGCGGGTGTCTGGAATGCAGTACTAGCATTGTATGGGACAGAATCTGTGAGTCAGGGGCAGTGCCACTATCAGTCACTATCTATTACTGTATGTGTGCACCTAGACATGCCCTATTGTGAAAAGCGGAGCCCTCTTTATAGAGAATGCTGCATCCAGGGCTGTATTAAGGGCCACATGGTCCTGGGGCTACACAATTTTAAGAGCCTATACTGAGAAAGGGAGTATGTGTAACCAGTGCCATAACCATGTGGTCGTGCAATCAATGTCTAACCAAAATACATAAAAAATAAAAAATTACATAATTTTGTGAGAAAACGACAGTACTAAAGTGATTTTAACAATTATTATTTATGGCTGACTGTGTGAGCAGTTAGGCAGCTGGTTATTACCATGATGTTGGTCCTATTTCTATGTGGAGGCCTGGAGCTGGATATCCATCTGCCCTATTGTTAATGTGGCCCTGGCTGCATCACCGACTGAAGGGGACATACAGTAGTCACATACAGTAGTCACACCTTTTGGGGGCAAGGACACATTAACTGTTTCTTATGCTTTAGTATTAAACTGCCCCAATATTAAATTAACTAAATAATAGTGCTCTCTTAAATATATTAATTTATTGTATTGGAACCTTAATTAAGTATTCATTGTTGCAACTTTAATATAAATGTTGAATATGGCTTTTCCTTAGTTTCTAACTGTAGAGTTCGCAATCTTACTGGATAGAGCCATTTTATGGTGGTTTTTCCAGCAATTTTAGTAAAATTTCTGGTAAGTTGAGCTTTCAAAATCATCAAGGATTCACATGTTATGCCTCTAAACTGCTAAATACAGTTAACAAATCCAGAGGCAATGTGTGGCAGTTTTTTAAATCTCTGTAGAAGCTATACTTCATTAAATTCTTCTCACAGTCTTTCAATGTGCAGGATGCAGCAAATAAGTCTGGTCAGTAACTCCTCTTGGCAATATAGAGCAAACTTGCCTACCCTTCTGCATTTAGCGGGAGGCTCCCGCATTTTGCCAGAGTCCCACGCTTCCCCGCAAACTGAAGAGCAACTCCCAGATTACCACTACACCCCCCCCCCCCCCCCCACCTCGAGACATATGTGAGTCCGAAATAAACAGGATGGGACCTGAAGTAGAGGCCAGTAGACTGTGGGAACAGTTGCTGCCTTTGGCTACGCCCCCAGCAGCACAAATGAGGGTGAGCTGCTCAATCAGATTGTGATGTCACTCAGGTGCTAAAAGGGAGGGGTAATTTTGTGTAAGGAAAAAAAATTGTTTTCCCTAATGCACACTGAGTGAGAAATAATATTACTACATAATAATCAGATAATACGGAGATCTTAGTTGCGTATATCTGCAGATATAGGGTTAAGCCCCCAGGCCGATCGACAAGGCTTCTCCGTCACTGGGGGTCTCTAATACTAGGTATGGGTCCGGGGTGCAGGACCCCATCACGTCGGCACAGGTCGGGTACCCCAGGTCAGCACACAGGTGAAAATTAATAAGGGTTAATAAGAAGCACAGAAGTGCTATGTAAGTGGTGTGATTAAAATAATACAAAAATATATACAATATATATATTGTATATATTTTTGTATTATTTTAATCACACCACTTACATAGCATTTCTGTGCTTCTTATTAACCCTTATTAATTTTCACCAGTGTGCTGACCTGGGGTAGCCGACCTGTGCCGACGTGATGGGGTCCTGCACCCCGGACCCATACCTAGTATTAGGGACCCCCAGTGACGGAGAAGCCTTGTCGATCGGCCTGGGGGCTTAACCCTATATCTGCAGATATACGCAACTAAGATCTCCATATTATCTGATTATTATGTAGTAATATTATTTCTTACTCAGTGTGCATTAGGGAACACAAATTGTTTTTCCGCCCCCAGCAGCACGTCACTCATCATCCTTTCAGAGTCACACAGCTCGCTGGTACTTATGAGAGGCATGCTGTTTGGAGGAGTGTGTGTGAGCTCCTCCAGTCACCAGTCCCAGCATCCACAGTGACGTGCAGCAGAGCCAATGTGGTCCCATATCCAACAGTTAGGAAAACCCGCCAATCGCAGCATTTTGGGGATGGAGACAAATAAAATACTGCATTGTTTTACCCGCATCTGATCCTCTGGTGACTGGGGAGGTGTATGTGTGTGTTATATGTATGTGTAGTTATGCTATATGCGCATGTGTGTGTATGTATGCATGCATGCACTGGGAAAAAAAATATAATAGTTTTATATATATATATAAATATATATATATTTAAAATAGAGATGAGCTGGTTCAGTTCTCCAAGATCCGAACACCCCCGAACTTCCCCTATTTTACACGGTTCCGAGGCAGCCTCGGATTTTCCCGCCTTGCTTGGTTAACCCGAACGTGCCCGAACGTCATCATCCCGCTGTCGGATTCTCGCGAGATTCATATTCTATATAAAGAGCCGCACGTCGTCGCCATTTTCACTTGTGCATTGGAGATTGAACGGAGAGGACGTGGCTGTGTTCTCTCCCTGAAAAGCACCGTAATCTGTGCTCAGTGTGCTGCAAATATCTGTGCTAAGTGTGCTAAAAATATCTATGTTCTCTGCCTGAAAACGCTCCATATCTGTGGTCAGTGTGCTTCAAATATCTGTGCTCAGTGTGCTGCAATTTGGTGACCAGCAGTATACATATAGTACAGTACAGTAGGCCATTGCTGTATCTTGCAGCTCTGTGTCAAGTATACTATCTCTGTGCTGCATTATTGTGAGCAGTATATAGTAGGACTGTGCAGCATTTTGGTGACCAGCAGTATACATATAGTACAGTACAGTAGGCCATTGCTGTATCTTGCAGCTCTGTGTCAAGTATACCATCTCTGTGCTGCATTATTGTGAGCAGTGTATAGTAGGACAGTGCAGCATTTTGGTGATCAGCAGTATACATATAGTACAGTACAGTAGGCCATTGCTGTATCTTGCAGCTCTGTGTCAAGTATACCATCTCTGTTCTGCATTATTGTGAGCAGTATATAGTAGGACAGTGCAACATTTTGGTGACAGCAGTATACATATAGTACAGTACAGTAGGCCATTGCTGTATCTTGCAGCTTGTGTCACTTCTAGTATCCTGATCAGTGCTCAATATCTGCTGCATTGTTGTGACCAGTATATATACTGTACTGTGCGACGTGTGTTATACACCTGGTGATTTTAAACATCCTGTAATCTGTACTGAGCGACGTGTGAGATACACCTGGGGATTATACACCTATATACTGTACTGTGTGATGTGTGAGATACACCTGGGGATTGTACACCCTAAATACTGTACTGTGTGATGTGTGAGATACACCTGGGGATTGTACACCCTATATACTGTACTGAGCGATGTGTGAGATACACCTGGGGATTATACACCCTATATACTGTACTGTGCGATGTGTGTTATACACCTGGTGTAATCTGTACTGAGTGATGTGTGAGATAAACCTGGGGATTATACACCCTATATACTGTACTGTGTGATGTGTGAGATACACCTGGGGATTATACACCCTAAATTAATTGTATTATTATCCTTTATTTATATGGCACCACAAGGGTTCCGCAGCGCCCAATTACAGAGTACATAAATAATCAAACAGGAAAACAGCAACTTACAGTTGCTGACAGTATAGGCCAAGTACAGGGTAAATAAACATAGTGACATCAGCAGATGACGCTGGAATAAGTATCAGGTGGCAGAAGACTGCTGGATGTGGTACAGTTGAAGATTATTAAAGTAAGACAAAGGATAAGCACTTGAGGGAAGAGGGCCCTGCTCGTGAGAGCTTACAATCTAAAGTGGAGGGGTAGACAGACATGGGTGACACAGATGGGGTACATAGAGAACGTGGAACAGAGGGTTAGGATGAGATTTGGCTGGGTTTGGTGAAGAAGTGGACCCCCAGAAGGCACAAATCAATACTTAACATTTTACTGGGCTATGCAGGAGAAAATTAAAAATAGGGGAAAAAAAAAAAAAGAATCAATAACTTCTACCGCTTTCCAAAAGGTCAATGGAAGCTGAAATAATGGACAACTACCTCATGGAAGCCAGATACAGTATACCAAACAGAGTTAGGAATGAGTGCTTATGAAATACAGTAACATTCTGTCATAATATTTCAGAACCTGCATGGCTGGTCTCTTGCATTCTTTTGCTCTAATACACCACCTGCTTTAGGATTTATATTCAAAAACATTATGGGGTAAATTTACTAAAATTTTGTGTTTGTCCGATTTGTGTTTGCTTTTTTCTAAGTCCCAACACGGGAATTTACTAAGCACAAATCTCGGCAGTGTTTGGGCTATTCGTAATTGGTTTTGACGGCAAAGTTCAGATATACGAATGAATAGACCATCGGTCAAACGCGGCTGTTTATTCATACAACACGGGAATTTACTATTAATTCGTATTTGGGTGTTAGTCTCTGAATGCTCAAGTGCGGGTGTATTTTTTTTGGTTTCGTTAAAAAAAGCAGCAAAAAAATAGACCTGCTTTTTCCAGGCGAGTTTGGATAATCATGCATGGATCAGTGAGATCTGTGCATGGTTTTCTATGGGAAAGGGTCTGTTTAGTGTAAAAACTGAAAAAAAAATTGCATGGGGTCCCCCCTCCTAAGCATAACCAGCCTCGGGCTCTAAGTGGGGTCACTCTTGTGGTTGGCCCCACTTAACCTCGCGGTCTACCGCAGCCCGCAAAGTTCCCTCCATTGGATACAATGGAGCGCCTATGCGCTACATTGTATCTTCAGTGCGCAGCCTGACTGACAGCTCAGGAGCGCACAGCCAATCAGGAGAGTGCCATGACATGGCGCTCCCTGATTGGCTGAAGGGACCCTTTTTGACAGCAGTCACGGGGGGTCCCGCCAGTTGGGGAAAGGGGATCCATGTGTAAACATGGATCTCCTTTCAGTGCGTGGACCGGGTAACCCATTTTTTTATTTTGCCAAGTACGTGGATTACAAACAGAAGAGGACCGATCTACACAGGATTTTTTGTGAGTATAATTTGTATTTACAGGTACCCCTGGATTCTACTGGAGAAGAGGACAGACTCTTCGTGTCAACATAGGTAAGTTTGTATGAATGTAAGTGTGCATGTATATAATAAAATTGTACTATCACGGTGTGTGTGTGTTTTGTTTTTATTTGGGTATTTTTTTGTAGTAGAACTACAGGTACCAGCGGGCCCATTTCCCCCCGCATGCTGGTACTTGTGGTTCTCCAAGTACCAGCTTGCGGGGGAGGCTTGCTGGACTTGTAGTTCTGCTACAATAAACAATATTCTTTTTTTTACACTATGGCTATCAGCCCCCCATCCGCCGCCCTTGGATGGGGGGGACAGCCTCGGGCTTCACTCCTGACCCTTGGGTGGCTGGAGGGGGGACCCCTTGATTAAGGCATCCCCACTCCTCCAGGGTACCCCAGCCAGGGGTGACTAGTTGGTGATTTAATGCCAGGGCCGCAGGGACCAATATAAAAATGTCCACTGGCTGTGGCATTGTCTCTCTGACTAGTGGAGCCCGGTGCTGGTGTTAAAAATATGGGGGACCCCTACGTCTTTTGTCCCCCGTATTTTTTACACCAGGACCAGGCACAGAGAACAGTGCTGGTTGTTAAAATATGGGGGACCCCCTGTCAATTTTTCCCCTGTATTTTTACAACCATGACCGACTCAAAGTGCCTGAGGCTGGTTATGCTAAGGAGGGGGGACCCCACACAATTTTTTTTCAGTTTTTAACCCATTCTGCACTGCTCACAATGCACACAATGAAGCCCTGCACGGATCTCACAGATCCGTACGGGATTCCTTGTGTTTTGTCAGGCAGTGTTTTACTCATCACTCCCGTAAGCCACTGCCTGACATTACGAATCACATCGACATCGGAAAAAACGAATGTGGAAAACTCGGCAGCTTAGTAAATGACCGTCACAGGATTCAAAAAGTTGCAGTAAAATGCACCCGATACCATTTGAGATCAAACACCCTTAAAAATGGCTAAAACACGAATATTAGTAAATACAGTATACCCCCATGTCTCCATAATCCCAAAAACATCAGTCTTCTTGGAAAGTGGTTTGTTCCTTTGTAAGGGAAAGAGAACACATGTTCTCAAACAACGGTTTCTCAATTTATTTTTCCTCTGGGAAGGGAATGTGGATTCACAGGAATATCTGAGCATTTCTGTAATCAGAAAGCAGCGACTTTCTACAAATGTTTACGAATAATTCCAGTGATTTTGTCATTTTCTTCCAGTGATTTGGACCAATAATACCATTGATTAGAACAAATAATTCCAGTGATTTTGTCATTTTCTTCCAGTGATTTGGACCAATAATACCAATGATTAGAACAAATAATTCCAGTGATATTGAGGTGTTTGTGTCGCTTAGCTTAGCCGTCCAGCGACCACAGTGCACCTATTTTTCTTTTCTTTGCATCATGTGCTGTTTGGGGCCAATTTTTTGAAGTGCCATCCTGTCTGACACTGCAGTGCCACTCCTAGATGGGCCAGGTGTTTGTGCAACCCTCTTGGGTCGCTTTGCTTAGTCATCCAGCGACCTTGGTGCAAATTTTAGGACTAAAAATAGTATTGTGAGGTGTGAGGTGTTCAGAATAGAATGGAAATGAGTGGAAATTGTGGTTATTGAGGTTAATAATACTATAGGGTCAACATTACCCCCAAATTCTATGATTTAAGCTGTTTTTGTGGGGTTTTTGAAAAAAAAAACACCCGAATCCAAAACACACCCGAATCCGACAAAAAATTTTCAGGGAGGTTTTGCCAAAACGCGTCCGAATCCAAAACATGGCCGCGGAACCGAATCCAAAACCAAAACACAAAACCCAAAAAATTTCCGGTGCACATCTCTAATTTAAAATATTGCAATATGTGACCTATTTATCCAGCTCTTACACCCAATAATCATACATAAATAGAAGAATATTAGGCCTCTTAAGGTGCGTACACACTATGCATTGCATTGCATGAGCAATATCGCATAGTGGTTTCCCTACTTTCCCGGATGTCCGAACTAGTACATACACACTGTACGATATTGCTAGCGATATTGTACAGTGATGTCATGCCATGGCAGGCTTGTACATGCAGTTTTGAATGATATGTCCAAATTGAGCTGCATGCACAGCCGACAGCGGGGGTCGATAACGATGCTTGGGTCTGCGCATCGTTCGTAGCATACTAACTGGGCAATATTACAAACGTTATCGCTCAGAAAGGTGAAAATGAGCGATATCACTTGTAATATCACATAGTTTGTATGCACCCTAATACCATGATAAATTGTCCCAGACCCAGTTTCATAATGCCTGCAAATAGCGGTGTAACGGAATGATAAATTTCTGAGCATTTATCGCTATTCTGATAAATAGGCCAATATGGGGAAGACTTATCAAAGCTTGGAGAGAGAGAAAGTACCATCCAATCACCTCCTGTCATTGTACAGGGTGTCTTTGAAAAATGACAGTTAATAGCTGATTGGTTAGTACTTTATCTCTCTCCCATTTATCTCAGACCAAGCTTTGATAAATCTGTCCTATATTCTTTCTGCTGATGCAAACAGATAAAATATCGATCTTTACATAAAAAATATATAATCCCTATTGTTAAGAAATAATGGGAGCTAAAAACTATTAATGAATGAGACAGAAAAAATGAATGAAGGTGATGAGTAAAGAAGGACGGGTTCTGTTAGTCTCTGTTGCAGCTGGTGCAAACAGACAGAGCAGTCATTTCAGATTTGTCCAATTGGTTCTGTCCCCTGTTTATTCATCTTACCCCTGCAGCAGATGGAATCCTATACAATTATTCTTTGGCCTAGGTTATTATTGGTCAATAACATTGCTACAAATCAGTAGGACCATGCTTTGTTCTTCAGGAAGGCTTGCCACCTAGCAACAGCAGGTGGGTAGGAAGCAAGCCTTCCCGGATTTTGCTGAGGCTGAGGAGAGTGAATAAAAAGAAAATCACTTCCCCTGCCTATAAAACGGACCAGGCGCATGTGCACTCCAGCGATCACATGCACGTTAGGTCACGTGCATGCATGCGGCTACATGCACGCGCATGCCAGGTCTGCTGATCAGATTTTTCAGGTCAGCAAAGATGGAGGACACAGTTTCTGTGACTGTGACAGATTCATTTAATATGTACTCTGCTGCTGGCAGTGTTAAGGGGATGAGAGCCCATAAAAGGCCAAGGTCTTCCCCTTCTTTTGACTCCTCTGAGGAAATTATTAATTATAAAAGGAAAAAGGTATTCCCAGTTAGGGACCTGCGCTCCTGCAGCTCCTCAGAGTCTGAGGTAAAAAATACTCCTCACAATGATGCCATCTTTTCATCCAGTTCTGGAAGCCCGAAGGCACATAAGAGAAAGCACAGAAGTTAAAAATAAAGGTAAACTTTACCCCAGGGATACCTATTCAGGTTATATTTCCCCATTCCCTGGTATTGTCCGAAGCAGACAACAACCTAGTGCTCGGAACAAGCACACTCTTTCTGCCCATAGCTGGTAAACCACTTCTGTCTGTAGCCGAAAGTCAAAAGAGTCCCGTAGTCAGGTTATAGGGTCACCTACCAGAGTGACACCTCTCCACTGAACATAGTTCCACAGTAGACTGGGAATCAGAGGAAGTCACGAGAACATCGGCCTCTTCCCAGTGGGGAGAATTTAGTGAAATACAGATGGCTAGAGTAGCTTTAGCAGGGAAGGCTACGCCATCGAAATTGTATTCCACACACTGGGCCCTAAAACGCGACTCAGAAGTCCAGAAGTTTGCACAACTGGCTTTTAGAGCAACTCTCATCAAATATGATGAGTTGGTACTGCGTTCCCATACGGGGCTGCCTGATGTACCAGCGTTATTTGCCTCTAACATTTACCCAGCATTAACCTTTATTGTGGCAGACAAAAGACAGGATGATGCCACAGACCGTATGTTAAAAAAGATACAATATAAAATAGCAGACACAGCCGGTCCTCTGCTATTTGTGCTAGATAATCAGAAAGAGAGGGTGAGTCCGGTACCTCCCTAGATTCCTTAGTGGCATCAAAATTAGCCCTACTTAAGGCCATTAGCAGAGCTACTCTATTAATAGGCCAGACTTTCAATAATATCATCAATACCCGCAGAGCTACTGTAGGTAGTTAACTAGCACAGGGTTAGCTGACTTATTTCCCAAATACCTGGAGTTTCCAAACCTTTCCAATGCTGACCTATTTGGTCCGCAGTTTATAGAGGAGGTCAAAACTCGCCACAAAGCCCCAAAATCCTTTTCTGACCTTAAAAAGGGTGACAAAAGCTTCAAGAGGCCCTTTCCTCAAGGGGGTCAGACTTCAAAAGCCACAGGTCCAGCCCAAGACTTCAAAGGCACAAGAGGAGCCCATAGAGGAGGTTTCATCAACATACCTAGAGACAACTCTAGAGGATCAACCTCAGATGCAAGAAACAATGCCAGGAAAGGCCACACCTATGGTAAGTTCACCCATATGCCTTTCACCCCACAGAACTCTCAGGTAATCATATCCGGAATGGTTGAACATTACCACAAACATATGGTTACTAAGAACAATCGAATCCGGTTTATGTCTCCCTCTAATTCGCTTCCCACACCAGATACTTCACATTACAGGTTCAAGAAAATGCAGCCCTCTGTTAGACAAGGTACTGACAAAAGCCCTAGAACAGGGAAAAATAGAGCTGTCAGACCCCACTGCAAAAGGTTAGACCAGCCACATTTTTCCGATAATGAAACAAGACAGTACAATAAGACCGGTAGTCAATGTAAAAGCGTTAAATCGCTATATAAAAATAAAAAGGTTTCGTATGGAAGGGATAGCACACATTCACTATCTACTCACAAGGGACTGTTTCTGTATAAAGATAGATTTAAAAGAAGCCATCCATTTTAGATCCGTACACCCCAATCACAGACGTCTTCTCAGGTTCTATTGGAGAGACGGAATATATGAATGGACAGTTATGATATTCGGCCTTTCCTCCGCCCCTTATACCTTTACACGAGTTATGAAAGCAGTGGTGTCTCATCTATGTCAGCAGAGCATTCATTGCATTATCTACCTGGACGACATGCTACTCGTACACTCAGATCTCAAGACCTTAGTGAGGCACAGAGATTTGACCCTTTCCCTATTAACCGGCTTGGGGTTCATAGTAAATGTGCAAAAGTCAGTACTGATACCAACCAAAACCATTACTTTCCTAGGCTTCAATTTAGAAACCCATTCTTTCTCAGTAAGAGTTTCAATACAGAAATGGCAAGAGACAAAAAAAACTACATATATACAATCTTCCAAAAACGCAGAATGTTTCTCCACACGTTGGCAGGGATCATTGGAAAAATGATTGCAATGTCCCCTGGCTTTCGGCATGTTCCTCTCTTTTGCAGAAAATTGCAGAGTCTTCTCAGGACTCTAATTGACTCAAATTACTCCTGGACAGATACAATACATTTCCCAAAGAGTAAAACAAGAACTGTCCACATGGACCAGTCTTCCCATTCCTCGCCCTCACCCCCTTTTAGATGATGCACCCTCTATGATAATTACAACTGATGTATCCCTAACCAGTTGGGGGAGGGGGGGGGTTCTCACAGGAGAAAGCAGTGAGAGGCACCTGGTCAGACCAAGAATCCCAACTGTTTATAATTGTTTTGGAATTACGAGCAGCAAAATAAGCTCTCAGAGCCCTGGTACCCAGACATCTGAGGTGAGTAGGCATCCAACTATGCTTAGTCAACACTACAGCGGTATCATACATAAACAAGATGAGGGGTACCAGGTCAATATCACTATGCAAGGAAGCATTAGAAATCTGGAAATGGACAGTTCAGAGGGACATAATTCTGACACTACCTACATACCAGGAGAACTGAACAAATTGGCAGATTCCCTATCTCACAAAAAAATATCCCTAAATTCAGTACCACTGAAAAAAAAAAAATCAGAAAAAAATGTCCAGACCTTCGGAACCTTGGACATAGATCTGTTTTCAAACCTCACCAATGCGCAGATACCTCACTTTGTATCCAGAATATGGACGAAGGGAGTTTGGAAATGGATGTGATGTCCTTTCCCTGGACAGACCTATCCTGCCCCTATGCCTTTCCCCCTTCTGCCCTTCTACTGAAGGTCTTACAAAAAATCAGGAAGGACCAGGTTCCTCGGATCGTGTTGGTATATCCAGTGTCTGGTTTCCCTAATCAACCAATTGCGTATAGGACAGAAAATTCCCCTAGGATTATCCACAGAGTGCTTCCAGGGAACCCTGGACATTCTTCAAACACTTCCCCAGTGCATGTGGGTGGCAATATTACTGCACTGGCGTCTCCCACAAAAGCTATTATCAATGCCTCCATGAGGCCCCGTACGAGAGCTAGATACTGCACAATCATCAAAGAGTTTAACCACTGGCAATCACAAATCGCTTCTGCTTGCCAACCATCGTTGCTACACATGGCACTAGACTTCTTAGCTTCAAAATACCAGTCAGGTTTAGCCTCAGCTACTATTAATCGTATGGGTCTGTCCTGGCCATCATGATCCCTAACCTAACAGACAGTAAATTGTATATCTGTCTTTTAAGAGGTATATACCTCTCCAGACCCATTTTACCCAAATACTCCCACACATGGGATATCAAGCCTTTCCTCTCCTTCTTAGCATCTTGGGAAGCAGAATCCAACATTTACCTCTTATCCTGCAAGTTGGCATCCTTATTGGCTCTGGCCATAGCAGCCAGAGGAGCCAAACTAGCTCTTATTCACATAGCTGACCCATGGTTGTCACAGACTGCAACAGGCTATCACATAATACTCAAGGGTCACACTAAAACTTCCTCATTTAATAATCCTATAGTCAAATTTGACATTGTACAGGACCTTACAGAACCTCATCTATGCATAGTCTCTTGCTTGTCCTCTTACTTGGCTCTCACAGCCCCTGTTAGAGACGAGATCACCCAGCTTTTCATCACTTATAGAAAGCCATTTTGCCCTGCGAGATCTTCTACCATCAGAGGGTGGATTGTTGCATCCATGAAAGAGGCAGGAATAGATACTAACCAATTTAAATGCCACTCCCTGCGGGGAGCAGCAGCTACAAAAGTAGCAGCTAAAGGTATACCTTTACAATCAATCATGCTAGCAGCAAGGTGGTCCTCAGCCAGTACCTTTCCTAAGCATTATTGGAGACTGACCGATCTGCAAAAGATCGAGTTTCTCAGAGGAACCACCAGGTATGTGGTAGTCTACCCACCTGCTGTTGCTACTGTAGGTGACAAGCCTTCCCAGAAAAACTAGTTTGCAGGAATCCATGACCTGCAAACTGGATTTGTTCTAGGGAACGGATCGCCACCTAGAAACAGCTTCCACCCTTTCCCACCCTACTGTACTGTTTTCAAAGGATTGTTGTTTCCTCTGGTACGCTAAGGTCAGTCTCTAATGGCTTTCTTCTTTTCTCATACATCCTAGAGGATGCTGGGGTCCACTTCATGACCATGAGGTATAGACGGTTCCGCAGGAGCCATGGGCACTCTTAAGACTTTTCAATGGGTGTGAACTGGCTCCTCCCTCTATGCCCCTCCTCCTGACCTCAGTTTTAGAATTGTGCCCAGGCAGACTGGATGCACTCCAGAGGAGCTCTACTGAGTTTCTCTGAAAAGACTTATGTTAGGTTTTTTATTTTCAGGGAGAACTGCTGGCAACAGTCTCCCTGCTTCGTGGGACTGAGGGGGCAGAAATAGGAACCAACTTCCTGGAGAGTTTCATTGCTCTGCTTCTGGCTGACAAGACACCATTAGCTCCTGAAGGGAAGTGAACGCTAGCCGTGTCTTGATGCTCACTCCCACAGCAAGCCGTCACCCCCCTCACAGAGCCAGAAGTCAGAAGACAGGTGAGTGTAAGAAGACAGATCTTCAATCAAGTAAAGTGACGGCTGAGGTACCGCACAGCTGGCGGGAACGCAGTGCGCCATTGCTGTCCACATATACATAGGCACTGCATGGTGCAGGGTGCTGGTGGGGGGGGGGGGGGCGCCCTGGGCAGCAAATTACCTCGTAAACTAGAAAAAAGGGGGCATAAGATGCCAAGGCACAGCCCTACCCCTGCCAGTATAAATATTATGTAAAAAATCTCTGAGGAGAAACGCGCCATTGTGGGGGCGGAACTTCCTCCTCAGTCAGCCAGCACACTGTTCAGCGCCATTTTCTCTCATTCACAGACTGCAGAGAAGAAGCTGGTCCTCCTACACTTCTGAACAAGTATCACGGTGAAAAAAAGGGGGGCCTGGGTGCTAAAATATATTATTTATAATATAATAGCGCTTAAAGGTTTCTGTGTACGGAGTACGCGACACTGGGATTTTGTCTCTGTGTACAAAGTACGCGGCACAGGGATTTTTTCTTTGGCGCTGGGTTGTGAACTGGCTGCTCCTAAACTGTGTCCCTCTGACATATTTTACTGTAGGTCTGTCCCCTATAAGTCCCAGTGTATCTGTGAGTGTGTGTTGTACATGTGTACTTCCCCGGAGGAAGGCATTTTAGGGACACAGAGTTGTAATATGGTGGCGCTGCCAGCACACCAAGAGCCTGCATGGGTGAAATAAATACGTGATAGTATGCATCATATCAATAGGAGATTAGATAAGTCTGAATCTCATGCTGAGTGCTGGAGAAAATCTGTGGAGGATGTGATTTTTCAGGGCTCTGTTCTTCCATCCACAGGCAACCCCTCTGGGTCACATAAGAGACCATTTGCGAATATTGTGAATACTGATACCGACACGGACACTGATTCTTGTGTCGACGATAGTGACTTCAGAGAAATAGATCATAAATTGGCAAAAAATTACAATATATGATTGTAGCTATAAGGAAAGTTCTGGAAGTCACGGAAGCCACTCCTGTACCTCAAGAGAAGGCTTATTTCTATAACGAAAAGAAATCCAAGGTCACTTTCCCTCCTTCCCATGAGCTTAATACTCTCTTTGAAGGGATGTGGGTGAATCCCGAAAAGAAATTTCGTATTCCCAAGAGAATTCAGATAGCTTATCCTTTCCCGGTGGAGGACAGAAAAAAATGGGAGTCACCCCCTGTGTTAGACAGTGCTCTGTCCAGGTTGACAAAGAAGGTAATTCTCCCTGCATCTGGCACGGCTTCACTAAAGGAGCCAGCAGAACGCAAAATGGAGACTACATTAAAATCCATTTATGTTGCCAACGTTGCTCAGGTCCACAATTGCTTGTGCGTGGGTGAGTCACGCTATTGAAAAATGGTCAGAAAGCGTGTCATCAGAAATTGACACGATTGATAAAGATTAGATACTCCTTAAGTTAGGGAATATCAAAGACACTGCTGCATACATGCAAGTAGCGATGAAAGATATTGGACTCTTGAGTTCACAAGCCGCTACCATGGCAGTATCGGCTCGGCGGGCATTGTGGATTCGCCAGTGGAACGCGGATGCATATTCCAAAAGAAATATGGAGGCTCTCCCATATAAAGGTGAGGCCTTATTTGGCGATGGACTGGATGCGTTAGTCTCGGCGGCTACCATAGGTAAGTCGACATTTTTGCCCTCTGCGCCTGCACCGGCAAAAAAGACATATCACCCGCACATGCAGTCCTTTCGGCCCAATAAATACAAAAAAGCGAGAAGTCCCCCCTTCTTTGCAGGTAGGGGAAAGGGAAAGAAGTCCACAGCGGCTTAAGGTTCCCAGGAGCAGAAGTCTACCCCTACTTCTGCCAAATCTTCAGCATGACACTGGGGGTCCTTTGCGGGAGGCCGCTCGGGTGGGGGCACGTCTCAAACTGTTCAGCCAAGGTTGGATTATGTCTGGCCTGGACCCCTGGGTTTTGAAGATAGTATCCCAGGGGTACAAGCTGGAGTTTCAAGACGTTCCCCCATGCCGATTTTTCAAATCGACCTTGCCAGCTTCTCTTCCGGAAAGGGAAGCAGTAACAGCGGCAATCCAAAAATTATGTCAGGATCAGGTCATAGTCCTGGTACCTTTGTCACAACAAGGGGAGGGGTTTTATTCAAGCCTTTTTGTAGTTCCGAAGACGGCTCGGTCAGACCGATCCTAAACCTAAAAAATCTGAATCTCTACTTGAAACGATTCAAGTTCAAAAATGGAATCACTGAGGGCAGTGATTTCCAGTCTGGAGGAGGGGGACTACATGGGGTCTGTAGACATAAAGGATGCTTACCTGCATGTTCCCATTTATCCTCCTCACCAGGCTTATTTGAGATTCGCGGTTCAGGATTGCCATTACCAATTCCAGACGTTACCTTTCGGTCTCTCCACGGTGCTGAGGGTATTCACCAATGTGATGGCGGAGATGATGGTTCTCCTGCGTCAAAAAGGAGTCAATGTAATTCCTTATCTAGATGATCTCCTGATAAAGGCGAGATCCAGGGAGCAGTTGTTACAAAACATCACACTCTCCCTGTCAATACTCCAACAACAGTCACAGTTGGAACCGACGACAAGATTGTCTTTTCTCGGGATGACTCTGGACACAGAAGTTCAGAGAGTATTTCTTCCGGTGGAAAAGGCTCTGTAAATCCAGAAAATGGTAAAACAGATATTGAAACCATCAATTGTGTCGATCCATCAGTGCATTCGATTGTTGGGGAAGATGGTGGCGGCCTATGAGGCCATACAGTTTGGCAGGTTCCATGCCAGAGTTTTCCAGTGGGACCTGTTGGACAAGTTGTCGGGATCCCACCTACACATGCACCGGAAGATAATCCTGTCGTCAAAAGCCAGGATTTTGCTCCTGTGGTGGCTACAGAGTTCTCACCTACTAGAGGGACGCAGGTTCAGGATTCAGGACTGGGTCTTGGTAACCACGGATGCAAGTCTCCAAGGCTGGGGAGCTGTCACTCAGGGGGAAAGCTTCCAAGGAAAATGGTCAAGTCAGGAAGCCTGCCTTCACATAAACGTGCTGGAATTGAGAGCCATTTACAACGGCCTTCAGCAAGCGGTACATCTTCTTCAAGATCATCCCGTGCAGATCCAGTCGGACAATGTAACAGTAGTCGCGTACATAAACAGGCAGGACGGAACGAAAAGCAGAACGGCAATGGCAGAGGTGACAAAGATCCTCCTCTGGGCAGAAAGACATGTAAAGGCTCTGTCGGCAATTTTCATTTCGGGATTAGACAACTGGGAAGCAGACTTCCTCAGCAGACATGATCTCCATCCAGGAGAGTGGGGCCTCCACCAAGAAGTCTTTGCAGAGGTGACAAGTCTTTGGGGAGTTCCTCAAGTAGACATGATGGCATCTCGTCTCAACAAGAAGCTTCAGAAATATTGTTTCAGGTCGAGAGACCCTCAAGCAATAGCAGTGGATGCGCTAGTGGGTATTCCAGTCAGTGTATGTCTTCCCTCCACTTCCGCTGATCTCAAAAGTTCTCAGGATCATAAGAAGAACAAGGGTTCGAGTAATCTTCATTGCCCCAGACTGGCCAAGGAGGGCTTGGTACGCAGATCTAAAGGAGTTGCTCATAGAAGATCCTTGTCCTCTTCCTCTTTGCGAGAACCTGCTGCAGCAGGGGCCGTGCGTGTATCAAGACTTACCGCGGCTACGTTTGAAGGCATGGCTGTTGAGCGCCAGATTCTAGCCCGAAAGGGTATTCCCAAGGAAGTCATCACCACCCTTATTCAGGCCAGGAAAGGAGTAACGTCGAAACATTACCACCGTATTTGGAGAAAATATGTGTCTTGGTGTGAATCCAAGAAGGCTCCTACGGAAGAGTTTCAGTTGGGACGTTTTATCCATTTTTTGCAGGCTGGTGTGGAGGAGGGCCTCCGATTGGGGTTAATCAAGGTCCAGATTTCGGCCTTGTCAGTGTTCTTCCAAAAACAATTGGCCTTTCTTCCAGAAGTTTAGACCTTCGTGAAAGGGGTTCTGCACATCCAGCCTCCATTGGTGCCTCCAGTGGCACCATGGGACATTAACGTGGTGTTGCAGTTCCTTCAATCGGATTGGTTTGAGCCTCTACAAGAGATAGAGTTGAAGTTTCTCACTTGGAAAGTGGTGATGCTTTTGGCATTGGCATCTGCACGGCGGTGTCTGAATTGGGGGCCTTGTCTCACAAGAGCCCTTACCTGATCTTCCATGAAGATAGGGCAGAGTTGAGAACTCGTCAACATTTTCTTCCAATGGTGGTTTCATTTCTCCACATAAACCAACCTATTGTGGTGCCAGTGGTTACTGACACATTCACTGAGTCAAAGTCTCTAGATGTGGTTAGTGCTTTCAAGATTTATGTCGCTAGAACAGCTCGAATACGGAAAATAGAGTCTTTGTTTGTCCTGTATGCTCCCAACAAGATTGGGTGTCCTGCTTCCAAGCAGACTATTGCGCACGCTCATACTACGGCTGGATTGCCGTTACCGACATCGGTGAAGGCCCATTCCACTAGGAAGGTGGGCTCATCCTGGGCGGTTGCCCGGGAGTCTCGGCATTACAACTTTGCAGAGCAGCTACTTGATCGGGGTCAAACACATTTGCAAAATTCTACAAGATTGACACCTTGGCCGATGAAGACCTCAAGTTCGGTCAATCGGTGCTGCAGGGTCATCCGCACTCTCCCGCCCGTACTGGAGCTTTGGTATAAACTCCATGGTCATCAAGTGGACCCCAGCATCCTCTAGGACGTATGAGAAAACCGGATTTTGATACCTACCAGTAAATCCTTTTCTCCTAGTCTGTAGAGGATGCTGGGCGCCCGTCCCAGTGCGTACTTTACCTGCAGTTTTGTTATTAGATTTACACAAGTTGTGTTATATTAGTTTCAGCAGGTTGCTGTCATTGGTTCATGCCTGTTGGCGTGTATTCTGTTAAATGCCATGTTGTGCGGCATGGTTGAGGTGTGAGCTGGTATGTATCTCACCGCTAGTATTAAAGTAATTCCTTTCCTCGAAATGTCCGCCTCCCTGGGCACAGAGGATGGGCATAGAGGGAGGAGCCAGTTCACACCCATTGAAAAGTCTTAAGAGTGCCCATGGCTCCTGCGGAACCGTCTATACCCTATGGTCATGAAGTGGACCCCAGCATCCTCTACGGACTAGGAGAAAAGGATTTACCGGTAGGTATCAAAATCCTGTTATTGCTCCCAAAGGCGCAGTGAACGGTCAAAGAAAGCCTCAAGCAGCCACCAGTAACGGACAGAAGTAACCTTCACTTCCCAACATTGGGACTACGTCAGGCAGTTTAAAGCCAATGATGTCTTCACAGTTCATCTACTTTCCAGTTTGAACAAACATGCAATCTCAATTATTTAGCTTGTATTTAAAGTTTAATAAACATTTGTTTCTTACTTGCATGGTAGTAACTGTGTCCTTTCCTTCCTTGGTCCTGATAGATACGCTCAGTAATGCATCTATAGTCAGGTCAATACTTATCGTTTTTCTCTAATATCTCCGTAGGGGAAGGGCTTGCCACCAGCGAGCTTCTGGAAAAATCTGATAAGCAGACATGGCGTGTGCATGCACGTATCCACGGGCGTGCACGTGACCTAACGTTTTATAGGCAGGGGATGTGAATTTATTTTTATTCACTCCCCTCTGTCTCAGCAAAATCCGGGAAGGCTTGCTTCCCACCCACCTGCTGTTGCTAGGTGGCAGTCCATTCCCTAGAACATATCCAGTTTGCAGGTCATAGATTCCTGCAAACTAGTTTTTTCTTGTTAATAGCATTTACTTAAGTATTATATATGGCCAATGGAAGAAAATTACAGTATGAAAGGGAGATCATATAATGAATCCTGATTTCTGCTTAATTCGTTTTCCTAGAAAATTAACAGGCTTCAGTGGACCTTAATATTGTCTTTCTAATGTCACAGCAATCTGGTCGGCATGACAGTAATTTTACCTGGTGTCAGAAAACCATTCCCCAGCAGAGAGATAGATAATACTGAAGATATAGATGGCATGGGAAGGTTTGGTACACAGCCCAAACTAAAATAATCTTTAAAAGGCATACATGAGCTTTGCTTCTCAGTCTGTTTTTCTTCCCCTTCATTCTCACTCCAGAGGTCCTTCTAACAGAAAGACAGCAAAACAATAGGAAACATGGAATATTTCCATATCCTCACATCTCTTCTTTTCATAAGGCACAACACCAACAATGCCACTATCCTTTAAATACAGAAGTACAGTAGCTAAATATTTATATATTAACAGTTACTTACTGTATATAACGCAGCATATTATATTCTATCCAGAAAATAAAATTTGCCCAAATGCACATTAAGACAATTTTTACTTAATTACAAACTTACTGTATCAAAAATATGCAGATGTTTACTATTACTTTAATGGAACAGTTATTAATGTTACGTGCCAAACCTTGTTAAATTATTCCAGTGGGTTATTAAACTCTCCACGGCCGATGCACTCACACTCCATGCACACCCACTTATCTACATAAATAAATACACAAACCACTGTAATTGCAGTGAAATGGGGTCAGCTTTTTATTGAAAGGGTTTAAACTAACTATTTAAGTTTTAAGAAGGAGAAAGGAGGGCCCACTTGGTCCAGTGATGCCCTCCAGTCCGCCACTGATCTATGCCCAGACTTCTCTATGACTGAACTACCCCCCCCCCCCCCAGAGAACAATTTAACTATCCTAACAAGAATTACACATAAGCCGGTCTGAGACCGGTTACCCATAAATCCAATCAACAACAAGCCGACACATAACAACACAACCAAGAACCAGGGTAGGGAAGTGAGGGTAACGTCTCAGGAGAAAGAGATTGATTCTCTGGTAACACCCTGGCTTAACTCTACACAAGTACAACCCCTTCTAACTATCCAATCAAATTTCCCTAACAACACGTTTAGACCCTCCCAATAAAATTGCTAACCCCTGGTGTGTCTAAAGGAATCATGAGTACACATAGCCGGGAGGTTTATGACACTCCTGTCATATATTAATGCAAATCGTGTTCTTTCTTTCACTGAAATATCAACATTACCAATGTATTCCTGTACAGCAGGGCAAGACGTTCTGTTAAACATATGAACATACCACACCATGGCTATACCAAGAAGCAAGTACATACATACAATAACACAGGTTCAACTTTATCAGCAACATAGCAGTTTCTTGGAATTCAGGTAAAACTTTTGCTTAAATTTTGAAGTGTAGTACTGATACCACACTACTGACAAATTGGTAAATACCCCTATTATCAGTCATTAAACATGATGCAATTTAAGAATAATTTTGTTGAAAAACGAATTGTGTTATAAATTATATAAGTCCTTAAGCCTCCCTAATTAGGCTTCAAATGACTAGATTTCATCCAGTATAGTCACACATTAGAGTTTGGTATTAGGGATAAATCACAGTAAGGCTAGGTACACACTATGCAATTAAAAAAAAAATCAAATCGACAAACAGGCCAATTTTTTTGCCACTGGAAGGTAGTGATGTGCACTGGACATTTTTCGGGTTTTGTGTTTTGGTTTTGGATTCAGTTCCGCGGCCGTGTTTTGGATTCGAACGCGTTTTGGCAAAACCTCCCTGAAATTTTTTTGTCGGATTCGGGTGTGTTTTGGATTCGTTTTTTTTTACAAAAAAACCCCTAAAAAACAGCTTAAATCATAGAATTTGGGGGTCATTTTGATCCCATAGTATTATTAACCTCAATAACCATAATTTCCACTCATTTTCAGCCTATTCTGAACACCTCACACCTCACAATATTATTTTTAGTCCTAAAATTTGCACCGAGGTCGCTGGATGGCTAAGCTAAGCGACACAAGTGGCCGACACAAACACCTGGCCCATCTAGGAGTGGCACTGCAGTGTCAGGCAGGATGGCACTTCAAAAAAATAGTCCCCAAACAGCACATGATGCAAAGAAAAAAAGAGGCGCACCAAGGTCGCTGTGTGACTAAGCTAAGCGACCCAAGTGGCCGACACAAACACCTGGCCCATCTAGGAGTGGCACTGCAGTGTCAGACAGGATGGCAGATTAAAAAAATTGTCCCCAAACAGCACATGATGCAAAGAAAAGAGAGGCGCAGTGAGGTAGCTGTGTGACTAAGCTAAGCGACCCAAGTGGCCGACACAAACACCTGGCCTATCTAGGAGTGGCACTGCAGTGTCAGACAGGATGGCACTTCAAAAAAATAGTCCCCAAACAGCACATGATGCAAAGAAAAAAAGAGGCGCACCAAGGTCGCTGTGTGACTAAGCTAAGCGACACAAGTGGCCGACACAAACACCTGGCCTATCTAGGAGTGGCACTGCAGTGTCAGACAGGATGGCACTTCAAAAAAATAGTCCCCAAACAGCACATGATGCAAAGAAAAAAAGAGGCGCACCAAGGTCGCTGTGTGACTAAGCTAAGCGACACAAGTGGCTGACACAAACACCTGGCCCATCTAGGAGTGGCACTGCAGTGTCAGACAGGATGGCAGATTAAAAAAATTGTCCCCAAACAGCACATGATGCAAAGAAAAGAGAGGCGCAGTGAGGTAGCTGTGTGACTAAGCTAAGCGACCCAAGTGGCCGACACAAACACCTGGCCCATCTAGGAGTGGCACTGCAGTGTCAGACATGATGGCAGATTAAAAAAATTGTCCCCAAACAGCATATGATGCAAAGAAAAAAAGAGGCGCAATGAGGTAGCTGTGTGACTAAGCTAAGCGACACAAGTGGCCGACACAAACACCTGGCCCATCTAGGAGTGGCACTGCAGTGTCAGACAGGATGGCACTTCAAAAAAATAGTCCCCAAACAGCACATGATGCAAAGAAAAAAAGAGGCGCACCAAGGTCGCTGTGTGACTAAGCTAAGCGACACAAGTGGCCGACACAAACACCTGGCCCATCTAGGAGTGGCACTGCAGTGTCAGACAGGATGGCACTTCAAAAAAATAGTCCCCAAACAGCACATGATGCAAAGAAAAAAAAAGGCGCACCAAGGTCGCTGTGTGACTAAGCTAAGCGACACAAGTGGCCGACACAAACACCTGGCCCATCTAGGAGTGGCACTGCAGTGTCAGACAGGATGGCACTTCAAAAAAATAGTCCCCAAACAGCACATGATGCAAAGAAAAAAAGAGGCGCACCAAGGTCGCTGTGTGACTAAGCTAAGCGACACAAGTGGCTGACACAAACACCTGGCCCATCTAGGAGTGGCACTGCAGTGTCAGACAGGATGGCAGATTAAAAAAATTGTCCCCAAACAGCACATGATGCAAAGAAAAGAGAGGCGCAGTGAGGTAGCTGTGTGACTAAGCTAAGCGACCCAAGTGGCCGACACAAACACCTGGCCCATCTAGGAGTGGCACTGCAGTGTCAGACATGATGGCAGATTAAAAAAATTGTCCCCAAACAGCATATGATGCAAAGAAAAAAAGAGGCGCAATGAGGTAGCTGTGTGACTAAGCTAAGCGACACAAGTGGCCGACACAAACACCTGGCCCATCTAGGAGTGGCACTGCAGTGTCAGACAGGATGGCACTTCAAAAAAATAGTCCCCAAACAGCACATGATGCAAAGAAAAAAAGAGGCGCACCAAGGTCGCTGTGTGACTAAGCTAAGCGACACAAGTGGCCGACACAAACACCTGGCCCATCTAGGAGTGGCACTGCAGTGTCAGACAGGATGGCAGATTAAAAAAATTGTCCCCAAACAGCACATGATGCAAAGAAAAAAAGAGGTGCAATGAGGTAGCTGTGTGACTAAGCTAAGCGACCCAAGTGGCCTACACAAACACCTAGCCCATCTAGGAGTGGCATTGCAGTGTCAGACAGGATGGTACTTCAAAAAAAATAGTCCCCAAACAGCACATGATGCAAAGAAAAAAAGAGGCGCAATGAGGTAGCTGTGTGACTAAGCTAAGCGACACAAGTGGCCGACACAAACACCTGGCCCATCTAGGAGTGGCACTGCAGTGTCAGTCAGGATGGCACTTCAAAAAAAATAGTCCCCAAACAGCACATGATGCAAAGAAAAAAGAGGCGCAATGAGGTAGCTGTGTGACTAAGCTAAGCGACACAAGTGGCCGACACAAACACCTGGCCCATCTAGGAGTGGCACTGCAGTGTCAGTCAGGATGGCACTTCAAAAAAATTGTTCCCAAACAGCACATGATGCAAAGAAAAATTAAAGAAAAAGAGGTGCAAGATGGAATTGTCCTTGGGCCCTCCTACCCACCCTTATGTTGTATAAACAGGACATGCACACTTTAACGAACCCATCATTTCAGCGACAGGGTCGGCCACACGACTGTGACTGAAATGACTGGTTGGTTTGGGCCCCCACCAAAAAAAGAAGCAATCAATCTCTCCTTGCACAAACTGGCTCTACAGAGGCAAGATGTCCACCTCATCATCATCCTCCAATTCCTCACCCCTTTCACTGTGTACATCCCCCTCCTCACAGATTGTTAATTCATATTCACTGGAATCCACCATCTCAGGTCCCTGTGTACTTTCTGGAGGCAATTGCTGCTGGTGAATGTCTCCACGGAGGAATTGATTATAATTCATTTTGATGAACATCATCTTCTCCACATTTTCTGGAAGTAACCTCGTACGCTGATTGCTGACAAGGTGAGCGGCTGCACTAAACACTCTTTCGGAGTACACACTGGAGGGAGGCCAACTTAGGTAGAATAAAGCCAGTTTGTGCAAGGGCCTCCAAATTGCCTCTTTTTCCTGCCAGTATACGTATGGACTGTCTGACGTGCCTATTTGGATGCGGTCACTCATATAATCCTCCACCATTCTTTCAATGGTGAGAGAATCATATGCAGTGACAGTAGAGGACATGTCCGTAATCGTTGGCAGGTCCTTCAGTCTGGACCAGATGTCAGCACTCGCTCCAGACTGCCCTGCATCACCGCCAGCGGGTGTGCTCGGAATTCTTAGCCTTTTCCTCGCACCCCCAGTTGCGGGAGAATGTGAAGGAGGAGATGTTGACGGGTCACGTTCCGCTTGACTTGACAATTTTCTCACCAGCAGGTCTTTGAACCTCTGCAGACTTGTGTCTGCCGGAAAGAGAGATATAACATAGGTTTTAAATCTAGGATCGAGCACGGTGGCCAAAATGTAGTGCTCTGATTTCAACAGATTGACCACCCGTGAATCCTGGTTAAGCGAATTAAGGGCTCCATCCACAAGTCCCACATGCCTAGCGGAATCGCTCTGTTTTAGCTCCTCCTTCAATGTCTCCAGCTTCTTCTGCAAAAGCCTGATGAGGGGAATGACCTGACTCAGGCTGGTAGTGTCTGAACTGACTTCACGTGTGGCAAGTTCAAAGGGTTGCAGAACCTTGCACAACATTGAAATCATTCTCCACTGCGCTTGAGTCAGGTGCATTCCACCTCCTTTGCCTATATTGTGGGCAGATGTGTAGGCTTGAATGGCCTTTTGCTGCTCCTCCATCCTCTGAAGCATATAGAGGGTTGAATTCCACCTCGTTACCACCTCTTGCTTCAGATGATGGCAGGGCAGGTTCAGGAATGTTTGGTGGTGCTCCAGTCTTCGGCACGCGGTGGCTGAATGCCGAAAGTGGCCCGCAATTTTTCGGGCCACCGACAGCATCTCTTACACGCCCATGTCGTTTTTTAAATAATTCTGCACCACCAAATTCAATGTATGTGCAAAACATGGGACGTGCTGGAATTTGCCCAGATGTAATGCACGCACAATATTGCTGGTGTTCTCCGATGTCACAAATCCCCAGGAGAGTCCAATTGGTGTAAGCCATTCTGCAATGATCTTCTTCAGTTTCCGTAAGAGGTTGTCAGCTGTGTGCCTCTTCTGGAAAGCGGTGATACAAAGCATAGCCTGCCTAGGAACGAGTTGGCGTTTGCGAGATGCTGCTACTGGTGCCGCCGCTGCTGTTCTTGCTGCGGGAGGCAATACATCTACCCAGTGGGCTGTCACAGTCATATAGTCCTGAGTCTGCCCTGCTCCACTTGTCCACATGTCCGTGGTTAAGTGGACATTGGGTACAACTGCATTTTTTAGAACACTGGTGACTCTTTTTCTGACGTCTGTGTACATTTTCAGTATCGCCTGCCTAGAGAAATGGAACCTAGATGGTATTTGGTACTGGGGACACAGTACCTCAATCAAGTCTCTAGTTGCCTCTGAATTAACGGTTGATACCGGAAACACGTTTCTCACCGCCCAGGCTGCCAAGGCCTGAGTTATCTGCTTTGCAGCAGGATGACTGCTGTGATATTTCATCTTCCTCGCAAAGGACTGTTGGACAGTCAATTGCTTACTGGAAGTAGTACAAGTGGTCTTCCGACTTCCCCTCTGGGATGACAATCGACTCCCAGCAGCAACAACAGCAGCGCCAGCAGCAGTAGGTGTTACACTCAAGGATGCATAGGAGGAATCCCAGGCAGGAGAGGACTCGTCAGACTTGCCAGTGACATGGCCTGCAGGACTATTGGCTTTGCTGGGTAAGGAGGAAATTGACACTGAGGGAGTTGGTGGTGTGGTTTGCAGGAGCTTGGTTACAAGAGGAAGGAATTTAGTGGTCAGTGGACTGCTTCCGCTGTTATCCAAAGTTTTTGAACTTGTCACTGACTTATGATGAATGCGCTGCAGGTGACGTATAAGGGAGGATGTTCCGAGGTGGTTAACGTCCTTACCCCTACTTATTACAGCTCGACAAAGGCAACATACGGCTTGACACCTGTTGTCCGCATTTGTGTTGAAATAATTCCACACCGAAGAGCTGATTTTTTTTTGTATTTTGACCAGGCAATGTCAATGGTCATATTCGTCCCACGGACAACAGGTGTCTCCCCGGGTGCCTGACTAAAACAAACCACCTCACCATCAGAATCCTCCTTGTCAATTTCCTCCCCAGCGCCAGCAACACCCATATCCTCATCCTGGTGTACTTCAACAGTGAGATCTTCAATTTGACTATCAGGAACTGGACTGCGGGTGCTCCTTCCAGCACTTGCAGGGGGCGTGCAAATGGTGGAAGGCGCAAGCTCTTCCCGTCCAGTGTTGGGAAGGTCAGGCATCGCAACCGACACAATTGGACTCTCCTTGGGGATTTGTGATTTAGAAGAACGCACAGTTCTTTGCTGTGCTTTTGCCAGCTTAAGTCTTTTCATTTTTCTAGCGAGAGGATGAGTGCTTCCATCCTCATGTGAATCTGAACCACTAGCCATGAACATAGGCCAGGGCCTCAGCCGTTCCTTGCCACTCCGTGTCGTAAATGGCATATTGGCAAGTTTACGCTTCTCATCAGACGCTTTCAATTATGATTTTTGGGTCATTTTACTGACCTTTTGTTTTTTGGATTTTACATGCTTTCTACTATGACATTGGGCATCGGCCTTGGCAGACGACGTTGATGGCATTTCATCGTCTCGGCCATGACTAGTGGCAGCAGCTTCAGCACGAGGTGGTAGTGGATCTTGATCTTTCCCTATTTTAACCTCCACATTTTTGTTCTCCATTTTTTAATGTGTGGAATTATATGCCAGTATCAATAGCAATGGCCTACTACTATATAAACTGCGCACAACTAAAATGCACCACAGGTATAGAATGTAGATGGATAGTATACTTGACGACACAGAGGTAGGTACAGCAGTGGCCTTCCGTACCGTACTGCTATTTATACTGGTGGTCACTGTGTCAGCAAACTGCACAACTTGAATGCACCACAGGTATAGAATCTAGATGGATAGTATACTTGATGACACAGAGGTAGGTACAGCAGTGGCCTTCCGTACCGTACTGCTATATATACTGGTGGTCACTGTGTCAGCAAACTGCACAACTGAAATGCACCACAGGTATAGAATCTAGATGGATAGTATACTTGACGACACAGAGGTAGGTACAGCAGTGGCCTTCTGTATCGTACTGCTATATATACTGGTGGTCACTGTATCAGCAAACTGCAAAACTAAAATGCACCACAGGTATAGAATGTAGATGGATAGTATACTTGACGATACAGAGGTAGGTACAGCAGTGGCCTTCCGTACCGTACTGCTATATATACTGGTGGTCACTGTGTCAGCAAACTGAAAACTAAAATGCACCACAGGTATAGAATGTAGATGGATAGTATACTTGACGACACAGAGGTAGGTACAGCAGTGGCCTTCCGTACCATACTGCTATATATACTGGTGGTCACTGTGTCAGCAAACTGCACAACTGAAATGCACCTCAGGTATAGAATCTAGATGGATAGAATTCTTGATGACACAGAGGTAGGTACAGCAGTGGCCTTCCGTACCGTACTGCTATATATACTGGTGGTCACTGTGTCAGCAAACTGCAAAACTAAAATGCACCACAGGTATAAAATGTAGATGGATAGTATACTTGACGACACAGAGGTAGGTACAGCAGTGGCCTTCCGTACCGTACTGCTATATATACTGGTGGTCACTGTGTCAGCAAACTGCAAAACTAAAATGCACCACAGGTATAGAATGTAGATGGATAGTATACTTGATGACACAGAGGTAGGTACAGCAGTGGCCTTCCGTACCATACTGCTATATATACTGGTGGTCACTGTGTCAGCAAACTGCACAACTGAAATGCACCACAGGTATAGAATCTAGATGGATAGTATACTTGACGACACAGAGGTAGGTACAGCAGTGGCCTTTCATACCGTACTGCTATATATGCTGGTGGTCACTGTGTCAGTAAACTGCAAAACTAAAATGCACCACAGGTATAGAATGTAGATGGATAGTATACTTGACGACACAGAGGTAGGTACAGCAGTGGCCTACTGTACCGTAATGCTATATATTATATACTGGTGGTCAGCAAACTGTGCAAAACTGAAATGCATCACAGGTATGGATGGATAGTATACTTGACGACACAGAGGTAGGTACAGCAGTGGCCTACTGTACCGTAATGCTATATATTATATACTGGTGGTCAGCAAACTGTGCAAAACTGAAATGCACCACAGGTATGGATGGATAGTATACTTGACGACACAGAGGTAGGTACAGCAGTGGCCTTCTGTACCGTACTCCTATATATTATATACTGGTGGTCAGCAAAATTATGCACTGTACTCCTACTATATACTGTCTACAATGCAGCACAGATATGGAGTGTTTTTCAGGCAGACAACGTATACTGGTGGTCACTGGTCAGCAAAATTCTGCACTGTACTCCTCCTATATAATATTATACTGGTGGTCCCCAGTCCCCACAATAAAGCAGCACACTGAGCACAGATATGGAGTGTTTTTTTAGGCAGACAACGTATACTGGTGGTCACTGTCAGCAAAACTCTGCACTGTACTCCTGCTATATAATACAGCTGCTCCCCAGTCCCCACAATTAAGATGTGTGAGCACAGATATATGCAGCACACTGATCACAGATAAGGAGCGTTTTTTTCATGCAGAGAACGGAATAAAACTGGTGGTTACTGATCATCAAAACTCTGCACTGTACTCCTCCTATATAATACAGCTGCTCCCCAGTCCCCACAATTAAGCAATAAGTAAAGCAAGCACAAATATTTGCATCAACAATACACGGAGAGGACGCCAGCCACGTCCTCTCCCTAACATTTCCAATGCACGAGTGAAAATGGCGGCGACGCGCAGCTGCTTATATAGAATCCGAATCTCGCGAGAATCCGACAGCGGGATGATGACGTTCGGGCGCGCTCGGGTTAACCGAGCCATACGGGAGAATCCGAGTATGCCTCGGACCCGTGTAAAATGGGTGAAGTTGGGGGGGGTTCGGTTTCCGAGAAACCGAACCCGCTTATCACTACTGGAAGGTACCAATATCTGCGCTAAATGTAAATTTTTTTGATTTTCTGCAGCACCACACTGAATTTGTATATGTCCGCCCACAAGAATGATAAGGTAATTAAGATAAATCTTAGGAAATAAGGGGGTAATTCAGACCAGATCACTAGGGTCCATTTTTTGCAGCCCTGCGATCACATAGTCACCGCCTACAGGGAAAGGGGTAAAGTGCTGTGCAGGTGTGCGATCGCTTTTGTAGCAGAGTTGCACAAACATCAGTTTGTGCTGTCTCTGTACAGCCCAGGACTTACTCACACGCTGCGATTGTTTGCGGCTGATCGGGGCCAGAGCTGACGTCAGACACCCTCCCTGAAAACGTCTGGTCCCTCCTGCGTATTTCCGGACACTCCTGTAAAATGGTCAGTTGCCACCCACAAACTGCCAGTTCCTTTCAATCACCTTGCGATCACCTTGCGATCTTTTTTTTCGCACCATCCCATCGCTAGGCACCAATGCCTGGTGCTGTTGTGGGATGCGCCGGCGCATTGTGGTGCATACGCATGCGCAGTTCAGATCTAATCACCCACTGTGCAAAACACACAGCAGCAACCAGGTCTGAATTACCCCCTAAGGCCAGATTATTGAAATTGCACACACACTGCACAATGGGGGTCATTCTGACCTGAATGCTCACTGCAGTTTTTTGCAGCGCAGCGATCAGGTCAGAACTGCGCAAGCACCGGCGCCGCAGTGCACCGGGCATGGCTGATGTTGCCTAGCAATCACCTCTGCCTGATTGACAGGCAGAGGCGGTCGCTGGGCAGGAGGGGGCGGCACGGCGGCATTTGGCCGCCGTTTTGTGGGCGCAGTCCGGCCAATGCAGGCATGGCCAAACCATGTGGGAGGCGGGCAGCAGCGGCTGCGTGATGTCACGTGCAGCTGCTGCGAGCCGAGCAGCGACGAGTAGCTCCCGAGCCAGCACGCAAAAGCTGCGCTGGCCGGGAGCTGCTCCTGAAGTACAAAAGCATTGCCGTGTGCGATGCTTTTGTACTTCAGCGACGGGGCAGGGACTGACATGTGGGGCGGGCTAGCCCTGTGCTCGGCTTCCCCCCGCATGTCTGTGTACCTGATCGTAGCTGTGCTAAGTTTAGCACAGCTACGATCAAGTCGGAATCACCCCCAATATCAGGTCCTTTTGGCTGATTTATTTATTTTTTTGTCAAGGCCATCTGATAGGATAATAGAACGTGAGAATTTCTGGCTGTTTTTGAACCGTTTCATCAGTGTTTGGCCACAATGCTCATACCCACACCATACACGATAAAACAGGGTGATTACTGATTACAAATTGGCCCAGTAATTGTATAGTTTGTACCTTTCTAAAACCATGGATTGATCTATTTGTAGAGTTTAAAACTGTGGTAACTATTAAATAAGTCAATGAGGAAACTTTCCTGTAAAAAACAATTCTACCTTTTTATTTTATCCATTGGCAAAAAAATCATTAATGAGATGTTAACATATTCTTACAACTAATTCCTCAATGTTTCTATGTGCAAGCCTCTGCTACTGCACTCTGCATTTCAGATGGAATTAGTAAATGGAATGCCTCTAAACTTTAAAAATAACAAATAAGAAATGTGTATAATACTGTAGGTATTTTTTGAGGTGTTAATTTGTGTAGTGAAAATTTGTAATCTAGAGAAACACTGTATAATGCAATGCTTTCGTTAAGCTTCTGTTAAACTAAATGAGTTGGTCATGTGTTTGGTGACATTGCTGTTGGGTTAAAGAGAAGTCACAATATCAGCTGGGGTTAATTACAACCCATTCTCTCAGACATTTAACATAGAATTAGCAATTTGCTTTTTTTTTTCCTCTGCAGAGTTCAAGATTCCCGAGATTTTCCTTTGCATTTTAATGAGGAAATTATCACATAAATTAGCAGGCATGTTTAGAGTGAATGATGATCTGGAAGGTGGAGAGGAAAGATGACGATAAACTCCTAAAACCCCATGTATTGTTAGATCTTCTTGATTATAAAATAAAAATATATGCTGAGTACAAAATTCCAGGATAATACAGATCTATCTGTGTTGAGTAAATATGTTATGATTCTTTTGACCCCATCAGATTAAAATGTGAATAATGTGAATTCTTAATTCTGTTCTCAGCTAGTCATAGTTCATTGTAATACATAATCATTTTCTTGTTGCAAAGACTAAATCTATTCATGCAGTAGTGAAAACCCCATTATCAATAGCCCACTGTGGCTTTTCACATCTTTGTCTCATTCATAGAAGGGGTTACAGTGAAAAATATCAGATTTCCCCAGCAGTGCCCCTGATTAGTGTAGATATTGCTTCCCCATACAGTACTAGGTGGGATATTCAGAGAACAGAATCATATTTAGACCTCATGGGGCCCTAAGCAAGACATAGATTTGGGGCCCCCCTTCCTCAAACAATCCTCAGTGTGTCCCTCCCACCAATTGTAGCAGACAGGTCCCCGCTCATTATGCCGTCCCCAGTCAGTGAATGCTCCCCAATCTGCCCCCTGCGATTATAGCAGGTGGATGGTAGTAGTACTAGTGTATTTATTATTATTTATTACCAGTTATTTATATAGCACACACATATTTCGCAGCGCTTTACAGAGAACATTTGATCATTCACATCAGTCCCTTCCCCAATGGAGCTATATTACCTACCACATGTACACATTTACACTAGTGTTAATTTTGTTGGGAGCCAATTAAACTACCATTGTATTTTTGGATTGTGGGAGGAAACCGGAGTACCCGGTGGAAACTCATGCAAGTAAGGGGGGTATACAAATGCTACACAGTTAAGGCCATGGTGGGAATTGAACCCATGACCTGAGTGCTGTGAGACAGTAATGCTAACCATTACACCATCTGCACTGCGCTTAAAATCACACTGTAGGCATTGTACACAGGCAGATACAGGCAACTGGCACCTGGCAGTTATCTTGTCACTGACAGCCTGCCGGGAGTATTCAGCCAGACCAGCACTCCCAATTCCATGATCTGTCGGCGAGCCCCCTGGGATCTACGATGCCTTTGTGACTGCTTTTGTTGCAAAGTAGTACATCCGTGACTGCACAGTTGTGCGTTCTCTAACTTAATTGTTAGAACTCGTATAATCGAGTCACACTAACGGCACTGATATATAGTCAATACAGTCACTGACTGCGGGGTGCAATAATGGGTATTATAAGGGATGGGACCTGCTAATAGTGGATGGGGGACGTGCTGCAGTCAGTGCAGGGGCGTAACTCCAAGAGTCAATGTAAACACCTGCCTCTCGGCTCCAAGCCTTGAATGGGCACCTGCATGTACAGCAGCATCTGTGTTGTTCACAGTGGGATTCAAGTGTGACCCCAATGGAGCTCTGCAGCGGACCTGCTACTGTTGCACAGTTAATCTGCTCTGTCCCAGGAGTCCTGCTATGTAGAAAGGACAGCCCCTGCCTTGTACCACTTAGCCTTAGCTGCAGCAAGCAGCGGTGCACCACCGCTACTGCTGAGCTGTGATATGAGACCTGCCGCTGATTCTGCAAGCTGCAGACGGCTGAATCTTGTGAGTATGACCATGACTCACCAGCCTTTGATAGACAGCGCAGCTTCTGCCCTGCCAATTCATTGCGGGCTCCGGTCTCTGTAGACCAGCTGAGAGTTCTATCTATATAATTATGTAAGTCATGTGTGTTTATATATACACACACTACAAACACCATCTTTGCTTTCCCTTTTTTTTTTTAAAGGGGGAGCACCAAACTTCTATTTGCCTCCGGGTGACTGGGATGAACGTACGCCCCTGCATCAGTGTGTGTGTGGGGGGGAAGAAGGGCACTGATATATATTGCAGGCCACGCACCCATACCTTGTAATACTTATTAATACACCCATTCTCAATAGTATTTGCTGCAATATTTATGAGTTCCTCTCCCCCCCTTACTGATTGGAGAAGCCTGGCAGGTCCCCCCCCCTTATAATACTCATTATTACACCCCTCACTCAGTGTGTATGCATTGATTATATATCAGTGCCCCATTGATTGTAGCAGGCATCTCCTATAGACAGTAGTACTTAAAATTAGAGATGTGCACCGGAAATTTTTCGGGTTTTGTGTTTTGGTTTTGGATAAGGTTCCGCAGCCATGTTTTGGATTCGGACGCATTTTGGCAAAACCTCCCTGAAAATTTTTTGTCAGATTCGGGTGTGTTTTGGATTTGGGTGTTTTTTTTTTCTTCAAAAAACCCTCAAAAACAGCTTAAATCATATAATTTGGGGGTAATTTTGATCCTATAGTATTATTAACCTCAATAACCACAATTTCCACTCATTTCCAGTCTATTCTGAACACCTCACAACTCACAATACTATTTTTAGTCCTAAAATTTGCACCGAGGTCGCTGGATGACTAAGCAAAGCGACCCAAGAGGGCGGCACAAACACCTGGCCTATCAAGGAGTGGCACTGCAGTGTCAGACAGGATGGCACTTAAAAAAAATTGGCCCCAAACAGCACATGATGCAAAGAAAAGAGAAAAAGAGGTGCACTGTGGTCGCTGGACGGCTAAGCTAAGCGACACAAACACCTCAATATCACTGGAATTATTAGTTCTAATCAATGGTATTATTGGTCCAAATCACTGGAAGAAAATGACAAAATCACTAGAATTATTTGTTCTAATCAATGGTATTATTGGTCCAAATCACTGGAAGAAAATGACAAAATCACTGGAATTATTCGTTATAATCAATGGCATTATTGGTCCAAATCACTGGAAGAGAATGACAAAATCACTGGAATTATTCGTTCTAATCAATGGTATTATTGGTCCAAATCACAGGAAGAATATGACAAAATCACTGGAATTATTCGTAAACATTTGTAGAAAGTCGCTGCTTTCTGATTACAGATATGCTCAGATATTCCTGCGTTGTTTGAGAACGTTTGTTCTCTTTCCCTTACAAAGGAACAAACCACTTTCCAAGAAGACTGACGTTTTGGGGATTATGGAGACATAATGTTTTTGAATATAAATCCTAAAGCAGGTGGTGTATTAGAGCAAAAGAGTGCAAGAGACCAGCCAAACAGTTTCTGAAATATGACAAAATTTTTAGTGATGAGCGGATTCGGTTTTACTCGGTTTTACTCGGTTCTCAAAACGCCATCTTATTGGCTCACGGATGTCACGTGTTTTGGATAGCCAATAAGATGCCGTTTTGAGAACCGAGTAAAACCGAGTATAACCGAGTAAAACCGAACCTCGCTCATCACTAAAAATGTTCTGTATTTCATAAGCACTCATTCCTAACGCTGCTAAGTACTGTTTGGTATATTGTATCTGGCTTCCATGAGGTAGTTGTCCATTATTTCAGCTTCCATTGACCTTTTTGAAAGTGGTAGAAGTTATCGATTCTTTGTTTTTATTTTTATTTTCCCCTATTTTTAATTTTCTTCTGCATAGCCCAGTAAAATGTTGCAATGTTAAGTATTGACTTATGCCTTCTGGGGGTCCACTTCTTCACCAAACCCAGCCAAATCTCATCCTAACCCTCTGTTCCACGTTCTCTATGTACCCCATCTTTGTCACCCATGTCTGTCTACCCCTCCCCTTTAAATTGTAAACTCTCACGAGCAGTGCCCTCTTCCCTCATGTGCTTATCCTTTGTCTTACTTTAATAATCTTCAACTGTACCACATCCTGCAGTCTTCTGCCACCTGATACTTATTCCAGTGTCATCTGCTGATGTAACTTTCTTTATTTACCCTGTACTTGTCCTATACTGTCATCAACTGTAAATTGCTGTTTTCCTGTTTGATTATTTATGTACTCTGTAATTGGGCATTGCGGAACCCTTTTGGCACCATATAAATAAAGGATAATAATAATAATAATAATAATAATAATAATATAGGGTTTATAATCCCCAGGTGTATCTCACACAACACACAGTACAGTATATAGGGTGTATAATCCCCAGGTGTATCTCACACATCGCTCAGTACAGATTACAGAATGTATAATCACCAACTGTATAACACACATTGCCCAGTACAGTATATAGGGTGTATAATCCCCAGGTGTATCTCACACATCCCTCAGTACAGATTACAGGATGTATAATCACCAGTTGTATAACACACATCGCACAGTACAGTATATAGGGTGTATAATCCCAAGGTGTATCTCACACATCGCTCAGTACAGTATACAGGGTGTATAATCACCAGGTGTATCACAAACGTTGCACAGTACAGTATACAGGGTGTATAATCCCCAGGTGTAGCTCACACATCGCTCAGTACAGATTACAGGATGTATAAAATCACCAAGTGTATAACACACGTCGCACAGTACAGTATATAGGGTGTATAATCCCAAGGTGTAGCTCACACATCGCTCAGTACAGATTACAGGATGTATAAAATCACCAGGTGTAACACATGTCGCACAGTACAGTATACATACTGGTCACAACAATGCAGCAGATATTGAGCACTGATCAGGATACTAGAAGTGACACAGAGCTGCAAGATACAGCAATGGCCTACTGTACTTGATCTGTATACTGCTCTTCACCAAAATGCTGCACTGTCCTACTATATACTGCTCACAATAATGCAGCACAGAGATAGTATACTTGACACAGAGCTGCAAGATACAGCAATGACCTACTGTACTGTACTATATATGTATACTGCTGGTCACCAAAATGCTGCACTGTCCTACTATATACTGCTCAAAATAATGCAGCACAGAGATAGTATACTTGACACAGAGCTGCAAGATACAGCAATGGCCTACTGTACTGTACTATATATGTATACTGCTGGTCACCAAAATGCTGCACTGTCCTACTATATACTGCTCACAATAATGCAGCACAGAGATAGTATACTTGACACAGAGCTGCAATATACAGCACTGGCCTACTGTACTGTACTATATATGTATACTGCTGGTCACCAAAATGCTGCACTGTCCTACTATATACTGCTCAAAATAATGCAGCACAGAGATAGTATACTTGACACAGAGCTGCAAGATACAGCAATGGCCTACTGTACTGTACTATATATGTATACTGCTGGTGACCAAATGCTGCACTATCCTACTATATACTGCTCACAATAATGCAGCACAGAGATAGTATACTTGACACAGAGCTGCAAGATACAGAAATGGCCTACTGTACTGTACTATATATATGTATACTGCTGGTCACCAAAATGCTGCACTGTCCTACTATATACTGCTCAAAATAATGCAGCACAGAGATAGTATACTTGACACAGAGCTGCAAGATACAGCAATGGCCTACTGTACTGTACTATATATGTATACTGCTGGTCACCAAAATGCTGCACTGTCCTACTATATACTGCTCACAATAATGCAGCAGAGATAGTATACTTGACACAGAGCTGCAAGATACAGCAATGGTCTACTGTACTGTACTATATATGTATACTGCTGGTCACCAAAATGCTGCACTGTCCTACTATATACTGCTCAAAATAATGCAGCACAGAGATAGTATACTTGACACAGAGCTGCAAGATACAGCAATGGCCTACTGTACTGTACTATATATGTATACTGCTGGTCACCAGAATGCTGCACTGTCCTACTATATACTGCTCGCAATAATGCAGCACATAGATTGTATACTTGACACAGAGTTGAGCAGAGATATTTGCAGCACACTGAGCACAGATATGGAGCGTTTTCTGGCAGAGAACGTAAATATTTTCAGCACACTGAGCACAGATATTTTCAGCACACTGAGCACAGATATTTGCAGCACACTGAGCACAGATTATGGAGCTTTTCAGGGAGAGAACGCAGCCACGTCCCCTCTCCGTTCAATCTCTAATGCACGAGTGAAAATGGCGGTGACGCGCTGCTCTTTATATAGAATACGAATCTCGCGAGAATCCGACAGCGGGATGATGACGTTCGGGCGCATTCGGGGTACACCAAGCAAGGTGGGAAGATCCAAGGATGCCTCGAACCCATGTAAAATAGGTGAAGTTCGGGGGGGGGGTTTGGATCTCGGAGAACTGAACACGCTCATCTCTACTTATAATAGAGTGTTATAGCATGTTGCTGTATCACCAGTCAGTGTGTACCTCCTCCCCAGCAATGATTGTAGCAGGCGGATGTTAGACACTGTACTTAATATGACACTGTCCATCCCCTCATCCCCCAATCCCACCTTATAGGAATTTGAAGTAGGTGAATGTTATAGAAAATTAAACAAACTCTGTAATAAAGTACACTGGAATACCTCATGTTTTTTCTATGGCACATTACTGGTCACATGCACAATACTGCAGGACTTGAGACACAGGCAAGCGCTGGAGACAGCATCCAATAGCTATCTAATCACTGACAGCCTGCCAGTAGTATTCAGCCAGCCAGCTCTCTGACAATTTTGGTGAAGCTTGTGATCCGCCGGAAATGCCCTTTATACAGGCTTGTTCGGCAGGCCCCCTGTGACCAACAAGGCCCTAAGCAGCCGTATTGGTTGTCTTGTGCTAAATCTTCCACTGTCAGATGAGAATGGACAGTTCAGCTAATCTGAGGAGCGCCAGGAAGTGATTTCTGCACAGGGTAAAAGTGGAAGGGGATAAAAAGCTATTCAACTTATCTACAGAGAAAAGCAGTGATGTCTCCTATATTCTTGCTTCCTCTCCATACTCCACTTCTGTCCAGAAGCCATAGTAGCAGTATATGGGGCTCCCAAGGATATATATATATATATATATATATATATATATATATATTGTCTACTTGTCTGCTGACATACAGTCAGTGCCGGTTCTAGACCTTGTGGCACCCAGGGCAATTGTTTCCTTTGGTGCCCCCCTTCTCCATTGAAACCAAGGACAGTGTGCGCCAAAGGTGGATTGCAAAAATATAGGGGTGTGGCTTCACAGGGAAGGGGCATGGCCACAGAATAGTACCAATTCACATTACACTGCAAAGTAGTGTCCGTCAGTCACATTACACCACACAGTAGTACTCCTTATACACTCCACTAAGAGCCCCTTATACATTTTGTGCCCGGTAGAGCCCCTTTTATGCACGTAATGCCAGGTATAGCCCCTGTTATACACATTATGCCAGGCAGAGCCCCTTATACACATTGTGCCAGACAGAGCCCCGTATACACTTTACGCCTAGTAGAGCCCCTTATATACGTTATGCCAGGTAGAGCTTCTTATACACATTGTGCCAGGTAGAGCCTCTTATACACATTGTGCCAGGCAGAACCTGTTATACACATTGTGCCAGGTAGCCCCTTATAATCAGTGTGCCAGGTAGCCCATTACACAGATTGCGCCAGGTAGGCCCTTATACACATTGCATCAGGTAGCCCCTCTATAGAGAGAGAATGAGAGTGTGTATGTGTGTGTATGTGTTTATGTGTGTCCCCATCACTCACACCATCTGCCGCCGGCTCCTGTCAAGTAGGACCCCGATTCAATTCTGTCTTACCATACTTCCGCCCAGCATGAAGCTAGGTGGAAGTAAGTACCGGGGATGGGGTGGTGGGATATTAGTGTGGTCACCGGGCAGCGGGAGGCATCAGCGGGGAAGTGCTGGGCAGCGTGGTGTGGGGTGCGGGCAGTGGGAGGTGGACGGGGTGTGCCAGCCAGCGCCGTGTTGAGTCTGGGCAGCGGGAGGCAGTCATCAGGGGGTGCTGGTCAGTACAGTGTGAGGTGCAGGCAGCGGACGGGAGCTGATTGCACTGGTGAGGTGACTGCAGCTGTGCCCTCAGGCCACAGGGCTCTGCCCTGCTAGCCCACATCTAAAACTGCCACTGCATACAGTATATTTACATGTTGAGAAAATAATATTGTGTTATAATATCCATTATATTCATGGATTCGCATATTATCTGGGTCACAGCACCTGTTAACACACTAGATATCACAGATTTTTTTTCAAGCCCCCCCATTAACTCCTGGCTTCGGGGATAGCCCCTGCAGAATCAATTAGCCTGTGGTAAGTTACCACTGCTAATTGAATTTCTCCCTACGTATTTTATGAATCAGCTGTCAATACCATAATTAGAGTTTGACTGTATATATGTTAGTTAGAAAAATGCTCCTTTAAATTTCATGTTGTAATACTAAGGGGCTATTATTGAAGCAGTTATAACCACTTTCTCTCTTTTTTAGTAAGAGAAATGGATTATCTTCACTTCACCCAATTTTTTAACAAGAGGAAATCACAGATTTCTTAACTGGTATGACTTTCTGCCACTTAAACTCATCCCCATACAACTGCTGTATCTAGAGAACGCAACCTGATTCAATTTAACAAGTTTTTGCTTCTATCTAACCTCTAAATTTAAAGATGGCGTTAGCTAATTGGCCAAAAATCAAAATTGCTCTTGCAAAGACTGGGGGATTTTAGTCAGAATGCGGATGGAGAGTGTCTGCCATAGATTTAAAAGTTGTGGCAGGACAGTCATTTTATGCAACCAAACTAAGAGATATTGGGGGTCATTCCGAGTTGATCGTTCGCTAGCTACTTTTAGAAGCTGTGCAAACGCATAGTTGCCACCCACGGGGGAGTGTGTTTTTGCTTTGCAGAAAATTATTCTATGCGATGATTCCTGTGACGAGTGACACTGTAATGACATCAGATACCCGCCCAGCAAACGCACGGTCATGCCTGCGTTTTTCCAAACACTCCCAGAAAATGGTCAGTTGCCACCCAGAAACTCCCACTTCCTGTCAATCTCCTTGCGTACGGCTGTGCGATTGGAATCGTCGCTAGAACCAGTGCAAAACCACAAAGGATTTCGTACCCGTACTCTGCGGGTGCGCATTGCGGTGCATACGCATGTACAGATTAGCCTTTTTTTCACTGATCGCTACGCAGTGAGCAACGGCAGCTAGCAATCAACTCGGAATGAACCCCATTGTATGCATTTATTCCAAGTAGACAAATCAGCTTGAGTGAATATACAGTAAATGACCTGGGGATGTTAGCATCATACAATTCTGTATAGAATTTTGTAAACTACAATATATTTCCAGCTACTTAATCTAATGGGATTGCCATCCAAAATCATAATTAGTTTTATAGTATATAAACTATCTTGGGGTACATTTAAGTCTCATATATATCTTTGATTTATAAGCATTCATTTTATACAAGGGAAAATGAAGCTATAACTATGTTTTTCCCCCAAAAGGTTTGGGATAGTCAAACTATGGGTTTAGGATAGTCAAAATAACATCATCCACATAAATGATCTTATGGTCCTGAGACCTAACATAGGGGGTCATTCCGAGTTGTTCGCTCGCTGCTATTTTTAGCAGAATTGCTAATAGGCTAAAATCCGGCAGTTCTGCGCATGCGTATGCACTGCAGGGTGCACGCGCTAAGCAATTTTACACAAAACTAAACTATTTTACTCACGGGTGAACAAAGCTTTTCAGTCACTCTGTTGATTGGAGAATGATTGACAGGAAGTGGGTGTTTTTGGGTGGTAACTGAGCGTTTTCCGGGAGTGTGCTAAAAAGCGCAGGGGTGCCAGCAGAAAACGCAGGAGTGGCTGGAGAAACGGGGGAGTGGCTGGCCGGACGCTGGGCGTGATTGTGACGTCAGACCAGGAACTAAATGGACTGAGGTGATCGCAATCTAGGAGTAGGTCTGGAGCTACTCAGAAACTGCAATTAAATACTTAATAGCAGAATTGCTAATCTTTCGTTAGCAATTCTGCTATGCTAAGATACACTCCCAGAGGGCGGCGGCTTTGCGTTTGCATTGCTGCTAAAAGTAGCTAGCGAGCGAACAACTCGGAATGACCACCATAGACCAGAGATATCTGTAAAAATAGGCAATCAACAGGATCTGTGGTCAAGGCAGCACACAGGTATAACTGTATAAACAATGCACAGTTGCTAAAATTGGTGACCGGAAATATGTATAATAATTGAGGTTTTTACTACGATCATTTTTTTAAAAACAATAGAAGTATGAATTTACTCATTGGTGCTCCCCTGGAGTCAAAATATTATAGTAAATATAGTAAATTTAAAAAAGAACAAGAAAAAAAGACTGTCTTTTGGGGGGCACTCTTAATAAATTCTATGACTTAACTTTTATTCAGTAGTTTTATAATACCTTATATACAGGATTATGGGCCCGATTCAGACCTGAACACTGTTGTGTGAAATCGCACAGCGGATGATTATCGAATAAAAACTGGGGCGGGTTTTTATTCTCTCTATGCGGCGACTATCTGATCGCAAACCTCTGCAAATTTGCAGCAGAGCGATCAGGTCTGAATTAAGCCCAATGTTAATACACACCATAACATCTTATTAAAAAATTAAATGAATAGCATTCACCAACTGTATAGTGATTAACATTTACCATAGGTTTTTCATCGGATTTGAAGACACTGCAGTATTTGTTTGGACTGTTCTTATCCTTTGCATATCACAAAAAGCATGAGCATGGCTCCTCTGCATACTGTATACGAATGAAGCCCAATAACCCCTACAGAGGAAATGTGTGAATGTTACTGTAATAAATACAATAGGCTTCAAAGTAAGGCTGGAAACAAAACTAACAAAGAGAAACAGATTAACTTGGATTCAAATATTTCTAGCAAAACATTATAACCATCAAAGCATTGGTTTAGTCATGCAGATATGAGTATGTAATAGGATATACTGTACATTGTTTCCATCAAGAAATATGCCATTCATGTCAAAGTATGACAGAACAGTTTGGAAAGCAAATGTGTGTCTCTGGTTTAGAAATCTGTTTTTAACCATGGTAATCTTGGCAGGGAATGGTTAATAAGTTTCAAACTCCCAGTACTTGTGGTCAAAAAATGATTCCCTCTGTAGTGAGTGTTGTGTCTTAACATAAAATGACCCTACCGTGGTATAATATTTCTCAAAAATCATAGTGAAGTTTATATCACATCCATAGAACGGAAAACAGTCAAGTAATACACCACAATGGGTTGCATGTAATGGGATAGGTATATTCAGAACAGGTGTAAATATAGTACATGAAAATAATCAGAGACGGAAATGGAAAATAACCACCTTACTTTCTAAGTGTCACATCCTCAAGTGTGCATGTCCTCAGGAACAGTGCATACACTACCAGGGATAGTTAGGAGGATACTCAGGGTTTAACAGTCTCTATCTCTCATTAAAGAAGGGTATGTGTACAGAGCCGATCCTAGGCATAGGCAAACTAGGCAAATGCCTAGGGCATTTGGTATGCCAAGGAACAATAGCAGCTTCTGCTGATTAAAATCATATGTGGCATGCCTATATTCTGTGTTTAGCATTTTGTATGCAGATACAGCCACAGTCTCACATAGTATATAGGCATGCTGCATATCATTGTAATCAGGAGAAGCTGCTTGTGCTTCCTAACCACATAGTAATGCAAATAAGATGCATTTTCATCAAAAAGGCGCCCAACATTAGCAGAGTTGCCAGTTGACTCACGCCAGTCATCTCCTGCTGCATGGCGTATTGAGGCAAGATTTATGAGGAAACATCTGTACCCAAGCAGAGGCAGAGGTCACAGTGTTAGCGGCCATGTGAGTGCTGTGTGTGAGTGTGTTGGCTGTGCAATAGTGTTCTGCACATGTGTGAGGGCAATTACTGTATGTGTGTCATGTGCATAAATGCATTAATAATGTGCAGCAAATGTGTAAGGGACATTATGTATGTCATGTGTATAATGGAATTAATAATGTGCAGCATATGTGTAAGGGACATTATGTGTATAAGGGTATTAATAAAGGTTGGCATAATGTGAAAGGTGCATTATGTTTATAAGGACATTAATAATGTGTGTTATATGTGTAAGAGGCATTACTAGTGTGGTATTATGTGTATAAATGCATTACTAATGTGTGGCATTATGTGTATAAGGTGCTCTATTGTGTGGTGTTACGTATAGAAAGGGCACTTCTGTGTGGTCTAATGTGAATAAAGAGCAATAAGGTGTGGTGTAATGTGAATAAGGAGCAATTTAGTGTGATGTAATGTGAATAAGAGGCTCTACTGTGAGGAGTAACGTGTATAAGGTAAAGTGGTACTACTGTGTAATGTAACGTGAATAAGGGACACTATGGCATGATATAATGTGAATAAAGTTGCACTATTGTGTGGCATAATTTGAATTGGGGTACTATTGTGTGGCCATGCCCCTTCCCAGCAAGATCATGCCCCTTTTTGGGCTGTGCGCCAAATGTGCGCACTGTTCCTATTTAAACTATAGGGGGCAGGAACACCAAAATGAGGACTGCTATGGGTGAGAGGTGATGTGCTGGAAAAGGGGTGCAGGGTCAGAGGCAGAACAATTGGTGGTGCTAGGGGGCACAGACAAAATCTTACGTAGGGCATCATATTGGTTAGGGCTGGCTCTTTATGTGAAATAAAAAACCCTCGGTTGGGACAGACCTCACTACCCTTCCTGAACAAGCTCTATGGGTGAAACAAGCATGTAGGTAGAATGTGAGCTCGGCTGTGCACACGCTGGAGCCCCAATTCTGGACAGCCACGGACATATATAAGGGACAGATACACATTTCAACTATCTATTTCTATCTACACTCTCAGATAGGGTAGTGAGGTCTGTCCTCAGCAAGGGACCGACAGAAAGAACTGCACTACTGGAAGCCACATGCCTGAGGAACTGAGCTGTCACTGCCCCACACACATTAGCCCTGACATCCATGCCGAGCCGCACCTGGGGGACAAAGGAGAAAATGCTGGCTGAGAGCTCCAGAGCCTGTCAGGATATGAGTACAATTGCTGCGCCTGAGGTAAGAGAATGGGGGCCGACTGATTGGAGATGCTGGGGATCCATGGGTGGCCTGTCTCCTCTCCCACACCCTGGGCTTCCCTCCCCACCCTGTGTTTACCCTTACTCTGTGTCATCTGAGCTCCCCTTACCTGTGCCCCATGAACATACCCCTTACTCTGTACTCCCCTGAGCTTCCCCCTTTCTCTGAGCTCCCCCAAGCATCCCCCCTTACTCTGTGCCCCCTGAGCATCCCCCAACCCCATGCACAATGAGCTTCACCCCAACCCTGTGCCCAGTTGAATGCCCCAAACCCTTTGCCCCCTTGAGCTTCCCTCCAATTCTGTGCCCTCTGACCTCCTCCATCATGAGCACCCACCCTCATCTCCCCAACATTGTAACCTCTGACCGCCCCCTTTCTTCATGCCCATGAGCATGCCCACAGCCTCTGCCATTTTATGTTTAAAGGGTGTTATTGGCTCCCACCTGTACAAATTGAAATTGACAATGATTGGAAGTTAATGTTATTGAGGTTAATAATACTGCAGGTACAAAGCACGCTATTTTACATGATTTTAGCAGTTGTTAGAATTTTTTTTAAATAAAATCCAAGACCAAAACATGTGAGGGTGGTTTTGGCAAAACCAAAGCACAAAGTTAATACAGATCCAAAACATAAACATGGGGGTTGGCTACATCTCTAATACAGATTTTTTTTTCTGGCAGAGATTAAAAGTTAATTTTTCATCTTGAAGGAAGTGGATTGTCACATCCTGGTTGAAGAAGGGCTTGTGATCAGTGGAGGTGGGATGCGGTTAATATACCGCCTGCCAGGATCCCGGCATTCAGGATCCCAACGCCGTAATCCTGACAATGGGGGAAATGCTGGCAGTCAGATTCCCAAATGCAGCCCTGTATTCCCACTTGGGTGGTCCACGCCACCACCGGAGTAGGAATATAACCTGTGACAGCAAAGCTCACCACCAGGTGCAAAGTGTGGTGAGTGCAGCGAGCCAACTAGGGGCCTCACTACCTCACTGCCAGGATTCCAGTTGACGGGATGCCGCTATCAGTATTCCTGTCTGCCGGTCTCCCATATGTATTCCGTGGAGGGCTTTAGACAAAAAAAAGCCTTGTTTATCAGGTCAACATGAAAAACATCCATGCGAAGGTCAGAAACCTTGTGAAGGAAGAAGTCCAAAAGGTAGGCAAGGATCAAGTCCACTTAAAAATATTCAAAAATAGTTCAGACTCGGTTTTCTAGATAATGAAGTTTATTTTTGTTGGACTCAAATTCAGATCACAGACCTACAAATTCTTGCTCCATGGCAACTTGGTATTGACACACCATATTTTGTTCAACCATGTCTGTTTGTGATCCTTGCTCCAAAAGCTCAGATATACTGTACACTCAGAAATAATGGACAGAATTTCAGACTGTTTAGTGTTTCTATTAATAGCAATGACATCATTTGCAGATAGAGGGTTCATTGGTGCCATGGCTTCACCTGAACCAAAGGCACAACCAGGAAGAGCTTGTGTTACTGGACTAAAAGATTTGTACAGTAGGGTTGGTTGAAAAACATGTAAGTGATGGTGGAGTTTAGCCTTAGTGACCAAAAGTTGCCATTCGGGGTCAATATCAGCTGTACAAAATTTAAATCCTCTGAGTTAATATCTTCTGTTCCGGCAAGCCTCAAAGTTTCAAATTTTTAGATTTTTTTTAAAATTACGTGTTTTGAAATTTTGGTTGGTCCAACCTAAAAGTTATGCATGGAGGCTTGAAGGTCATAAAATAGATCTTTGGGTCTCCCAATGTAAGACTAAAAATCACCATGACCTGAGAATCATTTGTGATTGGTGTAAAGAGGATTTTCAAAGAAATCAAGTTGTCTCTTGTGTCACCTTTAGCCCGTCCTACGCTTGCTGGGTAACTCAGAACTCCCCACTTGAAGGTATCTACACTTGGAGTTCTGTTCCATTCCCAACCCAATCACAAAACCTTGTGGACATGCTGTATGGAAAAAATTGTTTAAAGTCATAGGGGGTTATTAAGTACGAATTGCAGATTCTGCTAAAAAGCAGAATCTGCAATACTTTCATTCGCATGCTGGTGGCCACCCATCACAGGGCAAGGTTGCGTAGCATGAAGAATGACCTGCCCAGCGGCTGCGACCGCAATTTAATTGCAGTCGCAGCAATTGTGTATGACCCCCTGTAGCCGCAACTGGGCTGCGTATGCAGTTGGTTGGCCACCAATTTTCTCATTGGAGCAGCTGTGTGTGACGTCATGCAGACACCCTGAAAACTCAACCAACTCACCCCTATTTTTCCTGTGCCACCCCCGTAATGCTCGATTGCTGCCCCCGTCCTGTGAACGCCTCTACCTGTCAGTCAGGCAAAGAAGTTCACACTCATTGCACACCAATCGCATTCGACTGCTGTGCACATGCAGGACGGTGCCTGCACATGCACAGTGGTGCTGCCAGCATTTTTTTTACGGTTGACCTGAATAACCCCCATAGTCAGGTCTAAAGAAGACAGATATACATAGGGCAATTAGGTACTGGCCACTTTCAGATCTCATCAGTTTCAAATTGCCCGTGGGTGATAAGTATCCTTTCACTGCCAGGGGCCGTACATTGTCTCTTTCATCTTGTAATGCAAAGTAAGCATTGGCAGCCATGATGTTATCGATGACAGTGTTGTACTTCTTTGGTAAGTACTTTGATGACTGGATAAACTAACACACATGGTGAGCACCATCTTTGATTGATAATTGAACTTTGATCCGAAACCAGGTTGGATCATAAACCTTCAAGATGAAGTTCACAAGCAATAATGAAGATGTGTTGGGCTGCAAGTGGACACATAAAGTTTAAAGATACAAATATAACCAGCGCTCTACTTATCCAGATATTTGGAGGGTGGCAGCAATACATGATTGGGGCTAAACCCAAAGCCTCCAGGAAATTACTAAATGACGTCACAAGTGTTTCACAACTGCGCCTGAATAATAATAATGTTAATCTTATGAAAACTAGGACAGTAAATGGGACATAAATATTTAATCTACTATTATAAGTAATACAAAGCCATAATTTGCATAAATGCAAACTGGTGAAGAAGAGAAAGAAAAATAAATATAAAGTAAAATAATACTAAAGGTAAATGTAAACAATAAATAATATATAATTATATGGTATGAGATAGGTCAAATACAAGTTCTGAGTCCAAAGTCTAGTACAAATAGAGTGTGGCATCCCACCTCATTAAATGCACTTTTGTAGTTCTGCACTATGTGGCATAATACAACACAATCCCAAATGGGAATGGAAGCTCTTATAATAAGTTGGGACTTGGGGTTGGGGAGTCCGTAATAGATGTTAAAAGTTCTCCTCTTTTCATAGGCAGGTTCTGGTCCGGCCGCGGTAACAACACTAAGGGGTACCCCTGACTGGATAGCGGGGGGACAAGGTGACCAGGGGACAAGTTAATCGTTTGCTCCGGACTATCCGCTTGTCACCTCTGCCACGGACGGCGGGAGGCGCCTGCATTGACAGACGTCCACCGCCTGCCGGGTCCGAGGGACGCGGTCGCGTCTCTGGGGGGAAGGTAGCGCTGGCTGCGGGACCCACAAAGGGACTGTCCGCCGTGTACCTCCCCTCTTACGGAGCTGTTACCTTATCTCCTGCGCTTGAATCCCAGCGTCCGCTTCCACTGCTGTGCTCGGTCTTCCTTGCGGCTGTTGATCGGTACTCTGCTCCCTGGTCTCGCACCTCTCGGCCACGTGACTTGATCTTCCTCCGTAGTACTTCCTGTATCTGTAGTATATTTTGTATGAAAGTTATTGTAGAGCTCCGCTGTGTTGTATATATGGATACTGATTATAAAATTCATTTATTTATCTAATCCGATTAACATTGCACTGTGGTTTTAGGACAAATCGTGTGACATATCACTTAACTATGTAATACAATCATTTTTAATTCACACAACCATATTTTATTTCTTTACATTCACTGCTCAGTGTTTTATTATACACCTTTGTTTCAATATTCTTTATTATTTATATTATTCTCATTAACTTGTAGTATAGCCATTTGTGTGTTCCGTGGAAAGAACCAAGGAACACACCCACTCATATGATGTAATCAAGTATGGGCATAAATAGCCCTCAACGAAGATGGCATTCAAAGACTCCCTGAGGAAGACCCAGACGGGTCGACAAGCGTTGGAGGAAAAACATAAAACTTCCACTTTTGTAATCAGTGTCCATATATACAACACAGCGGAGCTCTACAATAACTTTCATACAAAACATACTACAGATACAGGAGGTACTATGGAGGAAGATCAAGTCACGTGGCCGAGAGGTGCGAGACCAGGGAGCAGAGTACCGATCAACAGCCGCAAGGAAGACCGAGCACAGCAGTGGAAGCGGACGCTGAGATTCAAGCGCAGGAGATAAGGTAACAGCTCCGTAAGAGGGGAGGTACGCGGCGGACAGTCCTTTGTGGGTCCCGAAGCCAAAACTACCTTCCCCCCAGAGATGCGACCGCGTCCCTTGGACCCGGCAGGCGGTGGACGTCTGTGGACGCAGGCGCCTCCCGCTGTCCGTGGCAGAGGTGACAAGCGGATAGTCCGGAGCAAACGGTTAACTTGTGTCCTGGTCACCTTGTCCCCCCGCTATCCAGTCAGGGGTACCCCTTAGTGTTGTTACCGCGGCCGGACCAGAACCTGCCTCTGAAAAGAGGAGAACTTTTAACAACTATAACGGTCTCCCCAACCCCAAGTCCCAACTTATTATAAGATCTTCCATTCCCATTTGGGATTGTGTTGTATTATGCCACATAGTGCAGAACTACAAAAGTGCATTTAAAGAGGTGGGACGCCACACTATATTTGCACTAGACTTTGGACTCAGAACTCGTATTTGACCTACCTCATACCATATAATTATATATTATTTATTATTTACATTTACCTTTAGTATAATTTTACTTTATTTTATTTATTTTGCTTTGTCTTCTTCACCAGTTTGCATGTATGCAAATTATGGCTTTGTATTACTTATAATAGTAGATTAAACATTTATATCCCATTTACTGTCCTATTTTTCATAAGATTAGCATCATTATTATTCAGGCGCAGTTGTGAAACCCTTGTGACGACATAAAGTTTAAAGATTCTGTTTGGCATCTTGGTTAGACTTGACAAGATCTGGAACCTCCTCAGCTTTGATGGCAGAAGTAATGCTTAACAATACTGGTGATCTGTACTTAGAAGAGAAAGGTCTATGTCAGATAACTCACAAACAATAGACTGAAAGTTCACAATGGGAAGGTCCTCACAATTGCTCAAGAGCTTCCCGATGGGGCCAGAGAAACCCTTTGTGTCAGAAGTTTGACCAGCGACATGGATTAAAAAGTGAAGAAGTGGCAGTTCATTAAAATACAGAAGGCAGATGACCCACTGAAGAGGCCTTCCAAGTCAACTTTTCAGGAGTCTGAGGACACCTTCACAAATGCCAGTGTTGGTATTTGTCCTATCACAGCCAATAACACGCCCCCGCGGACCTCCTCATCAATTTAAATATTAATACCTTCTATTATGTCTGCAGCCTAACTTTAATGACACGTGTCCAATGTATTGTGAACCTGGTTCTTTAACAAGAGAGTATTGTACTTTTCTAATGGTTCTTTGGAAGTACTTGGCACCCTGCTTTTCTAGATAATATGCTATCACGACGGCCATCAAAGTACAAACCACCGGTACCTAAATTGAACTATGATTGCACTGACTGCATTTATATGATTGACTGGAATTCATATTAGATTACATCTCATCCAGTTCATTACTATGTTGAAACACCACTATTGGAAGTGAGTGCAAGGAGGTTGGCCCACTCTATAAAGAGAAATCGTCAAGCAATCAAATTGATGATGGCCCTTGAGGAGTGAAAGACAGACTGAGCTGATCAGGAAACAGCGTTTTTCAAGAGAAGTTTGGCCACTCTGCTTCCAGTAAAGAAATACTGAGAGCAGGCATCCATCCATACATAGGCTCCCTCATGCAAGATAGACCACACTTCGATGGGGATGGAATGGCAATATGAATATTTCTAAGGATTAAAGTAGCATGCTGGCTACTAGCGACTCATGCAGTATGCCTGAACCGTGGGAAACTGCTCTCAGGAGAAGGTGCACCTCCAAGTTACAGAGAAACAGGTATCCCACATTAGATTACATATTGGACAATATGGGACCTATTTAAAACCCAGACAACTCCATTACATAGGCTAAGCAGGATCCATGACCTGTGAGAGATGGAAGAAGAGGTGTCTGCATTTTTAGAGCATCCAGAGGAGATTAACTTTATATCTGTTTATAGAGGTTCAAGACCAAAGTACTTATGGCTAAAATGGGCATTAAATGATGCATGTAGACGTGAAAGTATCAGCATCCCATTTTCTGCCTTCTTCCAAAGATGTAGCGACTAGCTTCACCACAACCAGAAACCAAGTCCAATACACCCCCATTATCTGTTATGTTGCCTGTTCCCACTGTCAAATACGGCATTAGTGATCAGACCTGCTCTGTAGGACACTGCATGTCACAACTGAGGGCCTGAGCTGACGGGAGGCAGCCTCAGTTGTAGGGGCTGAGATGTACCGGAACCTGGGAGGTTGTATCAGACCCCTGGACATGTAAGTAACATGAAGAAGAACCGCCCGAAGGCGTGACCACGACAACTTGAATAAAAGTCAATGATGTTTATTTATGACAAACTCCATGCATCACAGTAGCAGTAAAAGAAACATAAAATCAGCAGAGAAATAATACAGTTCCTGGGTACTACAGGGGCAGGGGCCACAGAGCTCTGGTAGTATGAGACAGTTCTTATTATCTGCGAGTTGGAAAGTCCTTACCAGGCCTGACTGTAGCAATGAAGAAAGCCTTGGATCGTATCAGCTGGTGTTCCAGGGAAAGCTGGACTGCTGTAAATAAAATAGCTGCTGTGGGTTCTGGTTGGAACCAGACAGATGTTGGCACGGAGTGGATACTGGCTGGAACCAGTTAAATAATAAATGAAGCTTGAGAGCGATGCAATATGAATGAAATGTAGAACTTGAGAGCGGAGAAATAATAATACCGGTGGAGAGTGGTAAAGTGTAGAAAGGACACCGGCCCTTTAAGAGAAGCTGTACTCTGCTGGAAGCTGGGCTGGAAGCAGGTAATGTTGTAGCTGGAAACAGATGAATCCACAATGGATCGGAGAGTCAGGCTACACCGCAGGTGGAATGCTGGTGCGGGTCTCTATGGTGGAAGTCTTGAGACAGGAGCTGGAACCTGGAAGACAATCACAGGAGAGAGACAAACAGGAACTAGGTTTGACAACCAAAGCACTGACACCTTCCTTGCTCAGGCACAGTGTATTTATACCTGCAGCAAGGAAGGGATTGGCTAGGCAATTATGCAGATTATAAATACTGAGAACAGATTGGTGGAAATGATCAGCTGACAGAATCCAAGATGGCTGCGCCCATGCAGACACTTGGAGGGAAGTTTGGTTTGTAATCCATGTGGTAATGAAAACAGTAATGGCGGCGCCGGCCACCGGAGACAGGAGGCGCCAAGCTGACAGGTGCACATCCAACCACGCGGACACAGCGGAGGCCGCGGCTGACGTAATCGCCACTCAGACACTCTGCATGCAGAAGCTCAGGGACGGCGGCGGAGGCCGCGGGAGACGCCATGCCAGGTGTAATATGGCGTTTACTGTGACAGCGTCTCAGAGTGACAGGAGAGGATACAGGAATGTAAACATCAGGATAACAGATGGGATCAGGTCCTGGAACGCTGAGCCAGCCTTAGGAGGCATCTGATGGGTAAGAAATGGCGTCCAGATACCCGGATCGTGACACTGCATAGGATCACTGGACTCATCATCGAGTGGCTTTCAGCACCTATAGTGGCGCGCAAGCTGCCCTTCACAGAAACCATGAAGTATCTGTGCTGCCTTGGAGATCCCTGGCCTCTTCCCACAACCTAAACAGTGGCGACATTTGGTTGCTGCCTCCTCCCTGTCCCCAAACAGCATCAGACTGTCAATCACTAATAGTCTGATGCCAGACTGCATCCTGTGTCACAGGACCCATTTGTTCATGCATACAACCGGTCCTGCGCATGTGCAAAGTAGTGTCAATCATATCTGAATCAGACCCACTGTGCGCGAATTGCAGCCAGAGCATACACATGCGCATTGCGGCATTCTGCATATGTGCAGATCTAAAAACATAGGAGGTGTTTATAAACATTAGGTGTAGGGATGAGCGGGTTTGGTTCCCTGAGATCCGAACCCTACCGAACATCACGTCCCGAGCCCGGATCCGAGTCCAGCTTGGGACTTCCTACCAGACTCGGAAACCAGAACTAGGCAAAACATCATCATCCCGCTGTCGGATTCTCTCGGGTTTTGGATTCCATATAAGGAGCCGCGCGTCGCCGCCATTTTCACTCCAGTCCTGGAGAGTGTAGCAAGAGGACGTGTATTCTCAATGTCTGTGTGGGAAAGTGGTGTGGCACGTGGGGTGTCGACCTGTTCTTTTGTGTCATTCCAGTGCTGTCTTGTGCTACCATAAGTCCAGAGCTGCTGTATAAGTCCAGTCCAGTGCAGTGGTGCTGTGTTGTGCTGCATCAGTCCAGTCACAATGGTGGTGTCCTGTGCTGCTATAAGTCCAGAGCTGCTGTATAAGTCCAGTCCAGTGCAGTGATGCTGTGTAGTGCTGCATCAGTCAAGTGGTGGTGTCCTGTGCTGCCATAAGTCCAGTGGTGCTGCTGTGTAAGTCCAGGAGTACTGCTGTATAAGTCAAATCCAGTGGTGCAGCCGTATAAGGACAGGGGTATTACCGTATAAGTCCAGGGGTACTGCCATATAAGTCAAAGGGTACTGCCGTATAAGTCTAGGGGTACTGCCGTATAAGTCCAGTGGGTAAGAAATGGCGTCCAGATACCCGGATCGTGACAGCACCCCCCCCTTTAGGAGTGGCCCCAGGACACTTCTTTGGCTTTTGAGGAAACTTGGAATGGAATCTCCGGACCAAGGCAGGAGCATGGACATCAGAAGCATTGGTCCATGAACGTTCCTCAGGGCCATAACCCTTCCAGTCAATAAGATATTGTAGTTGACCGTAACGGTGACGTGAGTCCAGGATCTTGGCTACTTCATACTCAACGCCTCGTTGAGTTTGGACTTTCGGAGTTGGAGGAAGTGAGGAATGAAACCGATTCAAGATCAGCGGTTTCAACAGGGAAACATGGAATGTCCTGGGTATTTTTAAGAAGGGAGGCAACTGAAGTCTGTAAGCAACAGGATTGATGACTTGTTCAATCTTGAAAGGACCGATATAGCGAGGTGCAAACTTCATACTGGGAACTCTTAACCTCAAATTCTTTGTGGATAACCATACCCGATCACCCACCTTGAGAGCAGGAACTGCTCGACGCTTCTTATCCGCAAACTTCTTGTACCTGAACGATGCCTTGAGCAGAGCTGATCGTACGCTCTTCCAGATATTGGCAAACTGATGCAAGGTGATATCCACTGCGGGAACAGAAGTTGCTGGAAGCGGTTGGAACTCAGGGACTTTAGGGTGGAATCCAAAGTTAGTGAAGAATGGTGTTGAAGCAGATGAAGAATGATACTGGTTGTTATGACAGAACTCGGCCCAGGGAAGTAATTGAACCCAGTCATCTTGAGAGGAGGACACATAGATGCGGAGGAAGGCCTCCAAGTCCTGATTCACCCTCTCGGTTTGACCATTGGTCTGAGGATGGTAAGCCGTAGAAAACTTTAGCTTGACTTGGAGTACTTGACATAAACTTTGCCAGAATTTGGCTGTGAATTGAACTCCTCGATCTGAGATAATTTCTTCAGGAAGACTGTGGAGTCGGAAGATCTCTTGTATGAATACTTGAGCCAACTTGGAAGCTGACGGAAGACCGGTGAGAGGAATGAAGTGTGCCATCTTGGTGAACCGGTCAACTACCACCCAGATGGTATTGAACTTGTTGCACATGGGTAAATCTGTAATAAAATCCATCGACAAATGGGTCCAAGGTCGACGGGGAACAGATAGTGGAACCAGTTGCCCCGCAGGCGACTGGCGGGATACCTTATGTTGAGCACACTTTGGGCAAGATACAATAAACTCCAAGACGTCCTTTTTCAGAGTTGGCCACCAATAGGACCTAGAGATAAACTCCAGGGTTTTTTGGATACCTGTATGTCCGGCAAAACGGGAAGCATGGGCCCAATGCATGAGCATCGGTTTCACAAAACTTTTCCCTGATGGGGGCGTAGAGTCCATCCCTACCGTGGAGAATGCCAACGGATTTATAATAGGATGCTTGTCTGAAGACTCTGACTCATTTTCTTGCTCCCATGAGCGGGAAAGGGCATCGGCCTTGCGATTCTGAGAGCCCGGACAGAACTGGAGTTTAAAGTCGAACTTGGAAAAGAAAAGTGCCCATCTGGCCTGACGAGGGTTGAGACATTGTGCGCCTTTCAGATATAAAAGGTTCTTGTGGTCTGTAAGTATGGTGATTGAATGAGAAGCTCCCTCCAACAGATACCTCCACTCTTCTAGAGCGAGCTTGATGGCTAGCAACTCCTGGTCGCCAATGGCATAGTTGCGCTCAGCTGGGGAGAACTTCCGGGAGAAGTAACTGCAAGGGTGTAAATGGCCATCTTTAGCCCTCTGAGATAACACCGCTCCTACTCCAACGGAGGAGGCATCCACCTCTAAGATGAAAGGAGAGTCGATGTCAGGCTGTTTCAGAACAGGCGCAGAGATGAACCTTTGTTTTAAAAGATGAAATTCTTGCATGGCTTCTTCAGACCACTTGGACGGGTTATCACCCTTCTTAGTGAAAGCAGTAATAGGCGCCACAATGGTGGAAAAGTCTTGTATAAACTTTCGGTAATAGTTGGCGAACCCCAAGAATCTCTGGCCCCCTTTGAGGGTTAAGGGTATCGGCCAATTTTGGATTGCTTGTAGTTTCTCAGGATCCATCTCTAGTCCGGAACCGGACACAATGTACCCTAGAAACGGAATGGACTTGACTTCAAAGACGCATTTCTCTAATTTGCAATAGAGATGATTGACACGGAGAAGGGACAGAACCTCTTTAACCCAAAAACGATGTTCCTCTAAATCGTTGGCAAAAATGAGGATATCGTCTAGATAGACCACGACATGACGGTATAGAATGTCTCTGAAGATCTCATTGACAAAATGCTGGAAGACAGCTGGAGCATTGCTCAATCCGAAGGGCATGACAAGGTACTCATAATGTCCGTCACGGGTGTTAAAGGCGGTCTTCCACTCGTCACCCTCACGGATCCGGATGAGATTGTATGCACCTCTCAAGTCCAGCTTTGTAAAGATGGTAGCTCCGCTAACTCTGTCAAAGAGCTCAGTAATCAGGGGTAAAGGATAACGGTTCTTGATGGTAATGTCGTTCAAACCTCTGTAGTCGATGCATGGCCGCAGACCACCATCTTTCTTTTTTACAAAAAAGAAGCCTGCGCCGGCTGGGGAAGAAGAAGGTCGAATGAACCCCTTTGCTAGGTTCTCTTTAATGTATTCCTCCATAGAATGCGTCTCAGGCAGAGACAACGGATAAGTTCGGCCTCGAGGTGGAACCTTCCCTGGAACGAGATCAATCGGGCAGTCCCATTCTCTATGAGGAGGAAGGATATCAGCAGAAGCTTTACTGAACACATCCGTGAAATCTTGATATGGAGGAGGTGGAACATCAGACGACCTGGGGGAGGAAGAACAGACAGGCAATACTTTAAACAAACATGTCTCAGCACAGGAGGAACCCCATGCCAGGATTTGCGTAGTCGTCCAATCAATTGTAGGATTGTGAAGACGGAGCCATGGAAGGCCCAGGACCACAGGATGTGTGGCTCTTGGAATCACTAAAAAAGAAATAAGTTCGTAATGAAGAACTCCCACTCTCAGACGAACTGGTAGAGTCCTTAAAGAAATAACTGCATCAAAAATTTTGCTGCCATCCACGGCAGTTAAAGAAATGGACGAAGGAAGTCTCTCGGTGGGTAGGGACCACCGTTTAACATAGGCTTCGGTAATAAAGTTCCCAGCTGCTCCGGAATCAAGGAGGGCAATGGCGTTCCGATAACGTTGAGCAACTTGAAGCGAGACTGGGAGATTACAATCTTGAGGAATTGGAGAGGAGATCATTACTCCTAGCCAGCCCTCTCCTTGGCGAGCTAGGATTTGGAGTTTCCCGGACGTTTGGGACAGGCATTAATGGTGTGAGACGGAGCTGCACAATAAAGACAGAGAGACTCGGAGAGACGTCTTCGGCGCTCAGCAGGAGTTAAACGGGAATGGCCAATTTGCATGGGCTCATCTTTAGTTGGTGACAGTTGGCGAGGAGGAGGAGCAGAAGATTTTGGAGCAGATGATCTTCCACGCTCAGTTGCTCTCTCTCTGAAACGTAAATCAACTTTCGTGCAGAGTGAGATTAGCTCATCTAACTTAGAGGGTAAGTCTCTGGTAGCTAACTCATCTTTAATACGCTCAGATAAGCCATGCCAGAATGCAGCATACAGGGCCTCGTCGTTCCATGCCAGTTCGGATGCCAGGATCTGGAACTGTATCAGATATTGTCCTACAGTACGTGACCCCTGGCGTAAACGGAGAATCTCGGATGAAGCTGAGGTTACCCGGCCTGGCTCGTCGAAGATGCGCCTGAATGTTGACACGAAGGCAGTGTAGGAAGATAGCAGGGTGTCGGACCTCTCCCATAACGGTGATGCCCAATCAAGGGCTGAGCCACTGAGAAGAGAAATAATGTAGGCAATTTTTGTACGGTCACTGGGAAAATTGCCTGGTTGTAGCTCAAACTGAATCTCACACTGGTTGAGAAATCCCCTGCAGAATCTTGGAGATCCGTCAAATTTTGCTGGCGTTGGAAGATGAAGACGTGGAGCAGAAATGGGTAAGGTGGGTGGGGTTATAGCTGGAGTCACTGTGGTTGACGCACCAGACGCGCCTGATCCACGGAGAGTTGTCTGAATCCCATCCAGCCGAGTAGAGAAATCCTGGAGACAGCGGATGATGTGGCCCTGTGCAGCCTCCTGATGTTCTAGTCGGGCTGCCAGTTCTTGCATCGACCTGGCCGCTTGATCCTGGTCTCCGGCTGGATTAATTAGGTCAGTGCTTACTGTCACAACTGAGGGCCTGAGCTGATGGGAGGCAGCCTCAGTTGTAGGGGCTGAGATGTACCGGAACCTGGGAGGTTGTATCAGACCCCTGGACATGTAAGTAACATGAAGAAGAACCGCCCGAAGGCGTGACCACGACAACTTGAATAAAAGTCAATGATGTTTATTTATGACAAACTCCATGCATCACAGTAGCAGTAAAAGAAACATAAAATCAGCAGGGAAATAATACAGTTCCTGGGTACTACAGGGGCAGGGGCCACAGAGCTCTGGTAGTATGAGACAGTTCTTATTATCTGCGAGTTGGAAAGTCCTTACCAGGCCTGACTGTAGCAATGAAGAAAGCCTTGGATCGTATCAGCTGGTGTTCCAGGGAAAGCTGGACTGCTGTAAATAAAATAGCTGCTGTGGGTTCTGGTTGGAACCAGACAGATGTTGGCACGGAGTGGATACTGGCTGGAACCAGTTAAATAATAAATGAAGCTTGAGAGCGATGCAATATGAATGAAATGTAGAACTTGAGAGCGGAGAAATAATAATACCGGTGGAGAGTGGTAAAGTGTAGAAAGGACACCGGCCCTTTAAGAGAAGCTGTACTCTGCTGGAAGCTGGGCTGGAAGCAGGTAATGTTGTAGCTGGAAACAGATGAATCCACAATGGATCGGAGAGTCAGGCTACACCGCAGGTGGAATGCTGGTGCGGGTCTCTATGGTGGAAGTCTTGAGACAGGAGCTGGAACCTGGAAGACAATCACAGGAGAGAGACAAACAGGAACTAGGTTTGACAACCAAAGCACTGACGCCTTCCTTGCTCAGGCACAGTGTATTTATACCTGCAGCAAGGAAGGGATTGGCTAGGCAATTATGCAGATTATCAATACTGAGAACAGATTGGTGGAAATGATCAGTTGACAGAATCCAAGATGGCTGCGCCCATGCAGACACTTGGAGGGAAGTTTGGTTTGTAATCCATGTGGTAATGAAAACAGTAATGGCGGCGCCGGCCACCGGAGACAGGAGGCGCCAAGCTGACAGGTGCACATCCAACCACGCGGACACAGCGGAGGCCGCGGCTGACGTAATCGCCACTCAGACACTCTGCATGCAGAAGCTCAGGGACGGCGGCGGAGGCCGCGGGAGACGCCATGCCAGGTGTAATATGGCGTTTACTGTGACAGCGTCTCAGAGTGACAGGAGAGGATACAGGAATGTAAACATCAGGATAACAGATGGGATCAGGTCCTGGAACGCTGAGCCAGCCTTAGGAGGCATCTGATGGGTAAGAAATGGCGTCCAGATACCCGGATCGTGACACTGCATAGGATCACTGGACTCATCATCGAGTGGCTTTCAGCACCTATAGTGGCGCGCAAGCTGCCCTTCACAGAAACCATGAAGTATCTGTGCTGCCTTGGAGATCCCTGGCCTCTTCCCACAACCTAAACAGTGGCGACATTTGGTTGCTGCCTCCTCCCTGTCCCCAAACAGCATCAGACTGTCAATCACTAATAGTCTGATGCCAGACTGCATCCTGTGTCACAGGACCCATTTGTTCATGCATACAACCGGTCCTGCGCATGTGCAAAGTAGTGTCAATCATATCTGAATCAGACCCACTGTGCGCGAATTGCAGCAAGAGCATACACATGCGCATTGCGGCATTCTGCATATGTGCAGATCTAAAAACATTGGAGGTGTTTATAAACATTAGGTGTAGGGATGAGCGGGTTTGGTTCCCTGAGATCCGAACCCTACCGAACATCACGTCCCGAGCCCGGATCCGAGTCCAGCTTGGGACTTCCTACCAGACTCGGAAACCAGAACGAGGCAAAACATCATCATCCCGCTGTCGGATTCTCTCGGGTTTTGGATTCCATATAAGGAGCCGCGCGTCGCCACCATTTTCACTCCAGTCCTGGAGAGTGTAGCAAGAGGACGTGTATCCTCAATGTCTGTGTGGGAAAGTGGTGTGGCACGTGGGGTGTCGACCTGTTCTTTTGTGACATTCCAGTGCTGTCTTGTGCTACCATAAGTCCAGAGCTGCTGTATAAGTCCAGTCCAGTGCAGTGGTGCTGTGTTGTGCTGCATCAGTCCAGTCACAATGGTGGTGTCCTGTGCTGCTATAAGTCCAGAGCTGCTGTATAAGTCCAGTCCAGTGCAGTGATGCTGTGTAGTGCTGCATCAGTCCAGTGGTGGTGTCCTGTGCTGCCATAAGTCCAGTGGTGCTGCTGTGTAAGTCCAGGAGTACTGCTGTATAAGTCAAATCCAGTGGTGCAGCCGTATAAGGACAGGGGTATTACCGTATAAGTCCAGGGGTACTGCCATATAAGTCAAAGGGTACTGCCGTATAAGTCTAGGGGTACTGCCGTATAAGTCCAGTGGTACTGCCATATAAGTCCAGTCCAGTGGTGCAGCCGTATAAGTCCAGTGGTACTGCCGTATAAGTCCAGGGGTACTGCTGTATAAGTCCAGGGGTACTGCCGCATAAGTCCAGGGGTACTGCCATACAAGTCCAGTGGTACTGCCGTATAAGTGCAGTGGTACTTTCGTATAAGTCCAGTGGTACTGTCATAAAAGTCCAAGGGTACTGCCGTATAAGTCCAGGGGTACTGCCATATAAGTCCAATAGTACTGCCGTATAAGTCCAGTCAAGTGGTGCAGCCGTATAAGTCCAGTGATACTGTTGTAAAAGTCCAGTGGTACTGTTGTAAAAGTCCAGTGGTACTGTTGTAAAAGTCCAGTGGTACTGTTGTAAAAGTCCAGTGGTACTGCCATATAAGTCCAGTGGTACTGCCATATAAGTCCAGGAGTACTGCTGTATAAGTCCAGTCCAGTCGTGCAGCCGTATAAGTCCAGTGGTACTGCCATATAAGTCCAGTTGTACTGTCTTATAAGTCCAGGGGTACTGCCGTTTAAGTCCAGGCGTACTGCTGTATAAATCCAGTGGTACTGCTGTATAAGTCCAGTCCAGTGGTGCAGCCATATAAGTCCAGTGGTACTGCTGTATAAGACATGGGGTACTGCCATATAAGTGCAGGGGTACTGCCGTATAAGTCCAGTGGTACTGCCTTATAAGTCCAGTCCAGTGCTGCAGCCATATAAGTCCAGTGGAACTGCTGTATAATTCCAGGGGTACTGCTGTATAAGTCCAGTGGTACTGCCGTATAAGTCCAGACCAGTGGTGCAGCTGTATAAGTCCAGTGGTACTGCCGTACAAGTCCAATGGTACTGCCATAAATGTCCAGGGGTACTGCCGTATAAGTCCAGTGGTACTGCCGTATAAGTCCAGTGGTACTGCCGTATAAGTCAAGTCCAGTGGTGCAACCATATAAGTCCAGTAGTACTGCCATATAAGTCCAGGGGTACTGCTGTATATGTCAATGGGTACTGCCGTATAAGTCCAGTCCAGTGGTGCAGCCATATAAGTCCAGTGGTACTGCCGTATAAGTCCAGTGGTACTGCTGTATAAGTCCAGTCCAGTGGTGCAGCTGTATAAGTCCAGTGGTGCAGCCATATAAGTTCAGTGGTACTACTGTATAAGTCCAGTGGTACTGCCGTATAAGATCTTTGGTACTTCTGTATAAGTCTAGTCCAGTGGCGCACTCCTAGATGGGCCAGGTGTTTGTGCCGCACACTTGTGTCGCTTAGCTTAGTCACGAGCGACCTCATTGCACCTCTTTTTCTTTTTTGCATGATGTGCTGTTTGGGGCCTAATTTTTAAAAGTGCCACCCTGTCTGACACTACAGTGCCACTCCTAGATGGGCCAGGTGTTTCTGCCGCACACTTGTGTCGCTTAGCAATGTCATCAAGCTATCTCGGTGCAACCTTTTGGCCTGAAAACAATATATTGTGAGGTGTGATTTGTTCAGAATAGACTGGAAATGAGTGGAAATTAATGTTATTGAGGTTAATAATACCGTAGGATCAAAATTACCCCAAAATTATTTTCTTTTAGCTGTTTTTTTTTTTTTTCAAAGATGTTCCAGATCCAAAACCAAAACCAAAGCCCGAAAGGGTGGTTTTGGCAAAACCAATCCAGATCCAAAACATGAGTGAGGATCCAGATCCAAAACCAAAACACAAAACACGAAAAGTGCCCGCCGCACATCTCTAAATAGGTGTATGTACATCTCTGAATTAGGCCCTATGGCATTATCTGCATGGAGTTTGTACATTCACCATATGTTTGTGGAGTTTACATCAGATGATTTTGCACCTCTGCATCCACTAGTCAGTTAGAGGGGTCAAGGAGGTCTTGGGGCCGGCCTGCTTGTTTCATTTTTATTAGGCCCAACATTTTCTGATGGCTGCCCTCTAACATTATATAGACAGTGAAAGCCCAAAGCATTTCATATGGATCAAAAAAAATAATAAAAAAATCATACATTTGTATCTTTCATAACTTGTTTCTGCAACATACAGTTTATCAATTCTGTAAAGTATTACACATCCTTTCATAATGTTTTATTTTAGTAAACTGAGTAAAAGATAGTAGCATGCACATAAACATAACAAACTGTTACTATTAATATTTAATAATAATAATAATAATAATAATAATAATATTGGGTTAACAAAACCTCCAGGACTAAACTTTGCAACCGTTCTGGCCCCACACATCACACGTACTTTCATTTGCATTGTGGTTGGCTTTTTAAGGCCATTGAGTTTGTGGGGACATTTGATGTTTTTTTTTTTTCCTGAGCTTTAATTAGAGAAAACTGCACTGTGTAGAAAGCAGCTGGCGGAGTCTTCTGTCTTGAGCGAAAGTCAAACTAATTAAGATTCTTAAACATTTTCATTCCAGCTGACTTATTCATCTAGATTCATTTAAAAGAATACGGAGCTGGACTCGGTGTGCAGGCAAGAGGGTAACCTTGAGGAAGCAAGGCTTCAAATTCACTACCAACATGGTCTATTTTAGAGAAAAATGCCTTTTAAACAGTCAGAAAACACTTGCATTTGCAGATTGTATTAAATATTGCGCAGGTTTTTCTAAATTATATAACATGAATGTAAAAGCTTACAGCAGAACTTTGCGTAAGCTTCTATACTCCATTTAAGCCATATGCATGGTTTACCACGTTCTCGAAGAAACCACAGCCTCTAATACCCCTTTCACATCAAGCATTTGAATTGTGAAATTGCTGGGTAAGCCCATGTTGTGAGTTGGTGCGAAAAAGTCAACCTGGGTCATTAACAGGTTATTCCCGGGTCCAATCCAGATTGCTTTGGTGTAAATGGGGTGACCTGGGTTATATTAAAAATTGCTTATTGGCAGATTGGGAATGCTGAGATAGGATGATCTACAAGTGGCAGGCATGGTGAATTGGCTGGACTCGGAGGTGAGGGAAGTCCTGGAAATTAGGGTGCAAGAGGAAATCAAAAGGCAAATTACTGGCACAGTGAAACATGCTATGCGATGGACAGGATGTCGGTGATCATGTGACTAATGCCTGAATCCCGAACACCAATCAGGACACTGGCACCAGAAGACTGATAGCTGACATCCCGATAATAAGTAATGAAGTAACTGTTAGGGTTAGGGCCCGGGGGGGTTAGGGTTAGGCACAAGGGGTGGTTATGGTTAGGCACTGAAGGGAATTAGCCCTAGCCACCACTCGAGGGTTAACCCTAGCCACCACCCTGGGAAGGGGGGGTTAGCCCTAGCCACCAACCCGTGAAGGGGGGTTAGCCCTAGCCACCTCCCTTGAAGGGTTAGGGTAGGGAAGGAGGGTTAAGAATACTTACCTCCTACAACATTGGGATCTTCAATGTTGGGATGTCGGTGTCAGTCATGTGACTGCTGGCATCCCGACAACCGGGATTTCATACTGAAGCCATTTGTAGCACTATTGATAAAATACTGTATGCTTGGGTGGTAAAGCACTCATAGCAGCAAGCTTTTAACAAATTGAAGGCTCTGAGGAAGCAGTACAGTAAAGTGTATGACCACAACAGAAAGAAAAGTGGTGTGGGCTGCATCGAGTGGCCATATTATGACTTGGGCAACACTATGTTTGGCAACTCAGACCTATCCAACCCCATTTCCCTTTGTTTTTGAAGCTTTGCTAACAGAAATATGACACCTGAAAGCAGTCGATGTGGATCTCCCTTGCCTCAGAAGATAAATGTAGACCACCAGACAATAGTGAAAATAATTCCTCTATTATTGAATACCCAGGGAATAGTAGTACAGAAGAAGTAGTGGAACAGACAGAGACACAGGGGTTATTTACTAAAATTTCGTGTTTGTCCGATTTGTGTTTTTTTCCCAAAGTCCCAACACGGGAATTTACCAAGCACAAATCTCTGCAGTGTTGGTGCAATTCGTAATGGTTTTCATGGCTAAGTTCAGAAATACGAATGAATAGACCATCGGTCAAACGCGGCTGTTCATACAACATGGGAATTTACTATTAATTCGTATTTGGGTGTTAGTCTCTGAATGCTCAAGTGCAGGTATATTTTTTTGCAATTAGTTAAAAAAAAAAAAGCAGCAAAAAATAGACCTGCTTTTTCCAGGCGAGTTTGGATAATCATGCATGGATCAGTGAGATCTGTGCAGGGTTATCTATGGGAAAGGGTCTGTTTAGTGTAAAAACTGGAAAAAAAATAGCGTGGGGTCCCCCCTCCTAAGCATAACCAGCCTCGGGCTCTATGAGCCGGTCCTGGTTGTAAAAATACAGGGAAAAAATTGACAGGGGATCCCCCAAATTTTAACAACCAGAACGGGCTCTGCGCCTGGTCCTGGTGTAAAAAATACAGGGGACAAAAGACGTAGGAGTTCCCCGTATTTTTCACACCAGCACCGGGCTCCACTAGTCAGAGAGATAATGCCACAGCTGGGGGACACTTTTATATTGGTCCCTGCGGCCCTGGCATTAAATCACCAACTAGTCACCCCTGGCCGGGGTACCCTGGACGAGTGGGGACCCCTTAAATCAAGGGGTCCCCCCCTTCAGCAACCCAAGGGCCAGGGGTGAAGCCCGAGGCTGTCCCCCCCATCCAAGGGTGGGGGATGGGGGGCTGATAGCCATAGTGTAAAAAAAGAATATTGTTTTTTGTAGCAGAACTACAAGTCCCAGCAAGGCTCCCCCGCAAGCTGGTACTTGGAGAACCACAAGTACCAGCATGCGGGGGGAAAATGGGCCCACTGGTACCTGTAGTTCTACTACAAAAAAAATACCCCCAAAAAAACACAACGCACACACCGTGATAGTACAATTTTATTACATACATGCACACTTACACACATACATACTTACCTATGTTGACATGAAGCAGTCGGTCCTCTTCTCCAGTAGAATCCAGGGGTACCTGTAAATAAAATTATACTTACAAAAAATCCGGGGTAGATTGGTCCTCTTCTGTTTGTAATCCACGTACTTGGCAAAATAAAAAAAACGGGTTACCCGGACCACGCACTGAAAGGGGATCCATGTTTACTCATGGGACCCCTTTCCCCGACTGGCAGGACCCCTTCCCGTCCCACCATTGGATAAAATGGAGCGCCTATGCGCTACATTGTATCTCGAGTGCGCCGCCTGACTGACAGTTCAGGCACGCACAGCCAATCAGGAGAGTGCCATGACGTGGCGCTCCCTGATTGGCTGAAGTGATCCTCAATGACAGGAGTCACGGGGGTGTCCGCCAGTCGGGGAAAGGGGTCCCATGTGTAAACATGGATCCCCTTTCAGTGCGTGGTCCAGGTAACCCTTTTTTTTATTTTGCCAAGTACGTGGATTACAAACAGAAGAGGACCGATCTACACTGGATTGTTGTGAGTATAATTTTATTTACAGGTACCCCTGGATTCTACTGGAGAAGAGGACCGACTGCTTCGTGTCAACATAGGTAAGTTTGTATGTGTGTAAGTGTGCATATATGTAATAAAATTGTACTATCACGGTGTGTGCGCTGTGTTTTTTTTGGGGTATTTATTTGTACCAGCGGACCCGTTTCCCCCCCGCATGCTGGTACTTGTGGTTCTCCAAGTACCATCTTGTGGGGGAGCCTTGCTGGGACTTGTAGTTCTGCTACAAAAAACAATATTCTTTTTTTTACACAGAAGGCTATCAGCCCTCCATCTGCCGCCCTTGGATGGGGGGGGACAGCCTTGGGCTTCACCCTTGGGTGGCTGGAGGGGGGGACCTCTTGATTTAAGGGGTCCCCACTCCTCCAGGGTACCCCGGCCAGGGGTGACTAGTTGGTGATGTAATGGCAGGGCCGCAGGGACCAATATAAAAGTGTCCCCCGGCTGTGGCATTATCTCTCTGACTAGTGGAGCCAGGTGCTGGTGTAAAAAGTACGGGGGGCCCCTACGTCTTTTGTCCCCCGTATTTTTTACACCAGGACCAGGCGCAGAGCCAGGTGCTGGTTGTTAAAATATAGGTTATCCCCTGTCAATTTTTCCCCTGTATTTTTACAACCAGGACCGGCTCAAAGAGCCCGAGGCTGGTTATGCTTAGGAGGGGGAACCCCACGCATTTTTTTTTCAGTTTTTAACCCATTCTGCACTGCTCACAATGCACACAATGAAGCCCTGCATGGATCTCACAGATCCGGACGGGATTCATTGTGTTTTGTTATACTAATCACTCCCGTAAATCACTGCCTGACATTACGAATCACATCGACATCGGAAAATACGAATGTGGAAAACTCGGCAGCTTAGTAAATGACTGTATCAGGATTTAAAAAGTTGCATTAAAATTTACCTGGTACCATTCGAGATCAAACACCCTTAAAAACGGCAAAAACCCGAATATTATACCCCTTTTCCACTAGCTCTTAGAAAGGAAAAGGGTTCCCCCCGGCAAATTCCCGGGTAGCTATCCGGGTTGAACACGTGTTCAACCCGGCTAGCTGTCTAGTGTGAACGGGTGCCGTGTCGAGGCGACACGGCTCCCGTTCACAGTGTATAGGGAGGACGGCACTGGGAGATCATGTGATCTCCCAGCACCGCCCCTGCCGCGTCAGTAGTAGCGTCACCAACCCATCAATATGCCGGGTTGGTGAGCGCTGTTCAAAAGGGGCTGTAGCACGGGTCGCAGCCGTGTCAGGCGACACGACTGCGACCCATGCTTTAGTGGAAAAGGGGTATTAGTAAATATACCCCACAGTGTTTGCGATCAAACAATAAGTTAACTTTATTGCACAAACTAGTACAGAAAAGTTGCATTATCTTTTTTTTTTTAATTAATGAAAACTCTAACAATAAAATAAACTTAAATCCAGCACCAAATTGTATCTTTTGATGAGTGACGCTAGTGTGCAAGAGCAGTAGGTAGTGCGAACAGGAGGTCCCTGCTCATATGAGCTTGCATCACTGCTGTGCTTATTTGCAATACATTGATCAATGAAAATATCCTTGAAATTTACTAAGTGAAACTCAACAGGATAGCAGCTTACTTCTCAAGCAAGTTTGGTGGAGTGGAATCATGATAGGGGTCAGAATGTACCCTCCAGTTATAATAGTAGAAAATATGACGGCTACACAAGTAGCATTCAGCAGGCGATCTGTGTGAATGTATGTCCATTTTCCAGCATTAGCCTATAAGTATATATCAGCAATATTTATATTTAGTGCAAAATTGCTGTTTTTTAATAATATTAGGAAGACAGCATGCAAGGTAAATTGGCCCATTTAGCTAGACATTGACCGTAATATGTAGATTGCTGGTCCTAAGTGTTTTGTTGTATTACAGTATTTATATTTATAGTTTACACTGTTCCACCAAGTAAGATGTCAACAAAGATGGAGCAAGCCACTAAAGTAATGACCACCATATTGATTGAGCAGTTGAGGGAGATGGATTTGTCTATGCAGGTGCATGTAGGTGTCCGCCTGCAGAGGTTCTTGGCAAACAAGTAGAAGCTATAAAACACTTTGACCGTTTGATAAATCTGGGGTTTCTATTATCTTCTATCCTTCCCAAGGTCCAAAACATCTATGGTGCTTTGATATTAAATTCTACTGTATTCTATTCTAAAGAGGACTCTATCAGTGGTTTTGCAGCGGTTTTGGCTTTAGTAAATTGACGGGTTGCAAAACCAGCACAAATCTGCTAGGATTTAGAATTTGCCACTTAGTAAATGTAAGCCATTTGTCTATCTTTCTATGAAATTGCTGTGGTATTGTATACTAAAGCAATTTACAGTTGCGTTAAAACAGAATATAGGTCTGTGGTGACTTTAAACAGTCACATTTGGCTGGAGACTTTCTCATAGAAACTGGGGGAAAGTAATTTTGAAAGTTCAAATAGGTTCTATCAAACAACTGAAACCAATGATGAAATACAGGTATGAACTGGAACTAAATACTCGTACTGTTGGAGTAAATTAGAAATAACTATGGACATTTCTTTGAAGTAGTGGTTTAGCATGCAAACTTTACTGCAAAAATTGCTAAAAATGAAACGGATCTGTGTCTTAAATTTACCCTCTATCTTGGTATAAACAGGGCTTGTGACATACAGCTAGTGCCATTCTGGTTACAACTTGTATCATTCTGTTATATACTCAAAATAATTCTTAGCATATACTGTTATTCATCATGGTATTTCTAGTTACAACTTATTGACATAGGGTATTTAAATACAAAATAAAAAATTATATGATCATGTTTAAAGTAGAGATGAGCGGGTTCGGTTCTCAGAGAACCGAACTTTGCCTTCCGAGTCCGGATCCGAGCCAGGCTCGGATTTTTCCTCTTGACTCGGAAACCCGAACGCGGAAAAACGTCATCATCCCGCTGTCGGATTCTTGCCGGATTTGGATTCCATATAAGGAGCCGCGTGTCCCCGCCATTTTCACTCCAGTCTCGGAGAGTGTATAGAGAGGACGTGTCCTCAGTGTTCAGTGTCTGTGTGTTGGGGCGGGAAAGTGGGGTGGCAAGTGTTGTGCTGCTCAGTCCAGTGCAGTGTAGTCACTCAGTGTATTGTGCTGCATCAGTCCAGGCAGTCACAGTGTTGGTGTTCTCTGCTGCCATATATCCAGTGTAGCTGTAAATTGGTGCTGTGTTATGCAGACCAGTCCAGTGTAGTCAGTGTATTGTGCTGTATCAGTCCAGGCAGATATATCCAGTGTAGCTGTAAAGTGGTACTGTGTTGTGCAGACCAGTCCAGTGTAGTCAGTGTATTGTGCTGTATCAGTCCAGCCATTCACAGTGTTGGTGTTCTCTGCTGCCATATATCCAGTGTAGCTGTATAAAGTGGTGCTATGTTGTGCAGACCAGTGGTAGTGTCCTGTGTCATCAGTAACTCCAGTGACGATATACGCTGCTGCTATATGTCCACTGCTGCAGTATAACAATTATAACAACAACCTGTTGTGCTGCATCAGACCAGTGGTAGTTTCCTGTGTCATCAGTAATTCCAGTGATGATATACGCTGCTGCTATATGTCCACTGCTGCAGTATAACAATTATAACAACCTGTTGGGCTGTATCAGACCAGTGGTAGTGTCCTGTGTCATCAGTATTTCCAGTGACAATATACGCTGCTGCTATATGTCCACTGCTGCAGTATAATAATTATAACAACAACGTGTTGTGCTGCATCAGACCAGTGGTAGTGTCCTGTCCATCGGTCATTCCAGTCATTCCTGTGCGACATATTGTCTTATATAACGCCCAAAAAATAATGGAGAACAAACATTTTGAGGATAAAATAGGGACAGATCAAGAAGAACCACTTCCTCCTAGTGCTGAAGCTGCTGCCACTAGCCATGACATAGACAATGAAATGCCATCAACGTCGTCTGCCAAGGCCGATGCCCAATGTGATAGTAGAGGGCATGTAAAATCCAAAAAGCCAAAGTTCAGTAAAGAGAACCAAAAAAAGAAATTTGGTGGGCTCAGGTGTAAAAATATGTTTTGTGCTCCTCACCCTCAACAAAAGACAAACAAAATAGTACCTGTTTGGTTTACTGCAGACGTCTGAGGAGAAACGTAAACTTGCCAATATGCCATTTACGACACATAGTGGCAAGGAATGGCTGAGGCCCTGGCCTATGTTCATGGCTAGTGGTTCAGCTTTACATGACGATGGAAGCCCTCAAAACTGAGGCCTTGACACTTATGTTGATGTTAGACGTGCATCCGGTATCCACCATTAGTTTAGTGGGATTTAGACAATTGATGGAGGTATTGTGTCCCCGATACCAAATCCCATCTAGACTCCACTTCACTAGGCAGGCGATAGCAAGATTTTGCCATTTAATTCTAGTGATTTGGTCGTATAATTACAGTGATTTTGCCAATTAATTTCAGTGATTTATAATTATTAATTACAGTGATCTTGCCAATTAATTCCAGTGATTTATAATTATTAATTACAGTGATCTTGCCATTTTATTCCAGTGATTTGGACATATAATTACAGTGATTTTGCCAATTAATTTCCGTGATTTATAATTATTAATTACAGTGTTCTTGCCAATTAATTCCAGTGATTTGGACATATAATTCCAGTTGGAATTGTTTGTGTCGCTTGGCTTAGTCATACAGCTACCTCATTGCACCTCTTCGACATCTTTGCATGAGGTGCTGTTTGGGGCCTAGTTTTTGAAAAGTGCCATCCTGTGTGACACTGCCATATGAGTCCAGGGGTACTGCTGTATTAGTCCTGGGGTACTGCCGTATAAGCCCACCAATTGCAATTTTTTTTAAAGTGACTGGAGTGTGCTGGAGATGCTGTCAGTGGACCGAACAATTGCAGCCCACTCTTGACATTCAGCCACTGCATGACACTACTAGATGGGCCAGGTGGTTGTGTCGCTTAGCTTAGTCATACCTGAAACCTCGGTGCACCTTTTTTTCTTCTTTGCATCATGTGCTGTTAGGGGCCTTTTTTTTATATCTGCTCTCCTGTCTGCCACTGCAGTGCCCCGCCTAGATGGGCCAATTGTTTGTGTCGCTTGGCTTAGTCATACAACTACCTCATTGCAATTCTTTTTCTTTGCATGATGTGCTGTTTGGGGATTTTTTTTATATCTGCCCTTCTGTCTGCCACTGCAGTGCCACGCCTAGATGGACCTAATTGTTTGTGTCACTTGGCTTAGTCATACAGCTACCTCATTACACCTCTTTTTCTTCTTTGCATCATGTGCTGTTTGGGGCCTTTTTTTATATCTGCCCTCCTGTCTGCCACTGCAGTGCCACTCCTAGATGGGCCAGGTGTTTGTGCCGCACACTTGTGTCGCTTAGCTTAGTCATCCAGCAACCTCGGTGCAACCTTTTGGCCTAAAAACAATATTGTGAGGTATGAGGTGTTCAGAATAGACTGAAAATGAGTGGAAATGATTGTTATTGAGGTTAATAATACTGTAGGAGCAAAATTACCCCCAAATGATGTGATTTTAGCTGTTTTTATGTTGTTTTTCCCAAAAAAATCATCCAGATCCAAAACCAAAACCAAAACACGAAAGGGTGGTTTTAGCAAAACCAAGCCAAAACCAAAACATGAAAATGGAATTAGAACCAAAACCAAAACACAAAACACAAATAGTGCCCGCCGCACATCTCTAGTTTAAAGGCATATTGTGGGAACAGTAGCTTATGTGTATATGGATTTATAAAGATCAGTGGAATGCATTTCAGGGGTCTTACAAGCCTGCAAAGATGTGTCAACATTGCAGTGAAGGCTCAGATCACATTATTAGACCATTATATATTACAAATATTCATATCGCTTAACCAGCTCATTAACCTAATGCTGGACAGTCAAGCTATGGAGAAGATATCATTCATTAGTCTAATAGAACTAGCAATTGGTGGGCTCAGGTGTAAAAATATGCTTTGTGCTCCTCACCCTCAACAAAAGACAAACAAAATAGTACCTGTTTGGTTTACTGCAGACATCAAGTATGAGAAAAGTATGATATGCTTCATTTTATTTTTTAAATGTACTGTAACTCAATTGATTGTAAACGTTAAAGTTCACTGAGAGCCCAGCCTACTATCACATTATCTGCCCACTCATCTCATTAATCTGATATTTTCATTTCTCCAGATGTACAGTCCTTTTCAAACTAATTTATCTACAGATACCTCCAGAAAGTTATTTCATGTACATTTCCCCCCAGATCTGAAATACAGGTACACAGAATATGACCCCACTGGCATATAGTGTGGGCAAAAGAAAAACAACCTCAATGTGTAATTTGTGTGTAAGTTGTGTAAAGTAATATTACAACAATGTAAAATTAGGCCTTCTGCAGTCTGCTGCACTTTTCTGAGCTCACTGTTGGTTTTCACTGGCTGGGCTCATCTTTGTGTTGGAGATGAGACTGCCCGTGGTGTCACAATGTCTTGTTCCTCAGCAATGGAAGAGGAGGAAGTAATCCAGAGCTGAGAAAACCCCACCTAGCTTCACACAGGGCTCAGTTTGCAGAGAAACCACCTTGGGCCTCAGTGTGGCACACACCTATAGTTCTTCTGCCCCTAATCCATCACATACTAACCTCTTGTATAGGCTGTACAATAAATATAACTGTGCTAATGTAGAGGACGACCAAGAAGAAAAAAAAATACAATGGTTAGGAGAGTCATATATGAGTAATGTCAGGAATTCATTCAGCAGGCTTTCTGTTGCCTACCCCTGATGTCGACTCTGCCACATGTCATTGATATAGGTGTATCTTCCCTAGAAAAGTGCACCTGTAAGCTGTACTCAATTCTTAACAAGTTAGTTGGTAGAACTTCACAAAATGACCTCAATTACCAGGGACACCCAACAAGTCTTATTAAGGACTTATTTACACTTTTGTAGTTTGCATTGTTTATACACGGAAACATCTAAAATAGACGTCTGATGCAAATCATACCAAATAGCCCCATTTGGGGCACCATTGACATAGCCACGCCAAGCGTCCCAGCAGAGATGTTTTCACAACATCAACGGGAGGTTTCTGTACTCCCTGAACTCGCCTTAGGACACCTGCATTACAGTTTGACAGGTGCACTGCCCCCATCAAACTCCCCACCTGCCACTATTTGTATCACTGATGCAACAAAAGTACAATGCAGTACTGACCCTGGTATTTCACGTTCCTTCCATGTGAGACTCAGTCACTAATCAGGGTTCAAAGACCGATGTCCGATACAAGTGGCCCGAGTCATGCCTTTCACACGCACAGTATTGTTATAGCTAACCTGCACCTTTATACCAATTCCTTCAAGACAGAAGTACTAATCTAGTGTGTCCGTCACTCTGGGAGCAACTCTGTATATGGCTACGTAAAGAGTATCTGAAAGTGAGGGAATCTTGGAGTGTCTAAGTCGCACAAAGCATCTCACTGCATATGGCGCAAAAAAAAAAAAACAGTACTGCAAAGCTTCTCAATTTGTATGCCGTGGTCATTTCAAAGTGAATGCTCACTTTGTGAACATTAATGTTTTTATTTGATTATATACTGTATATACTGTATAACATAAACTGTACATAGTGTAATTGATGCTGCCCCAAGCAAAACAATATGTATTTGTAATATTCAATAATATCTTCTCTAGGAGTCTCATCTTGGAATCTTCCCCCTCGGTGTGCTTGAAACCACACTTGCTAATCAAAGACTATCTAATTTGTTATGAGATGTAGATGATATTTGTTTCCAACAATGTTTCCCTTCAATTTTTTTCTCGTCAGCGCTCTAATTTTTACCAGTTCAGCAGGAAATTGTAGACTGCCGGAAACTCCCGCAAGACACGTCTGAAAACAGATGCTAATTACTAAATCAATGCATTAACATGATCCAGAGAGACTAGGCTCGGGTCACTTTCACAGCTCCAAATACAAAATAATGATTGCAGAATGTTAACAAATTTCCTGGGTTAGGTATGATTTTAATAGCTTCAGAAACAAAGCAAATATTTATTTTTGCACAATATATTCAGGGATGCACATTTTTCTGATCTTTTTCTTTTATTACGTGTTCATTTGACAGTTACATCTATATATATAATTTATTTTTAATATATATTTAATATATCTTCCAAACAGAGTCTGCTGTAAAGCAAATAAAAGTGATTATTAGCATCTCACTGGATAAGTTAAAGAAATAAACTGTGAAAATGTTTCACTCTGTCTATTCAGCATTATTTTGGGGATTATGGGGGTCATTCCGAGTTGTTCGCTCGTTATTTTTTTTCGCTACGGAGCGATTAGTCGCAAACTGCGCATGCGCAATGTTCGCAGTGCGCCTGCGCCAAGTAAATTAGCACAAAAGTTTGGTAGTTTACTCACGGCATAACAAAGATTTGTCATCGTTCTGGTGATCGGAGCGTGATTGACAGGAAGTGGGTGTTTCTGAGCGGATACTTGCCGTTTTATGGGAGTGTGCGGAAAAACGCTGGCGTTTCTGGGAAAAACGCGGGAGTGTCTGAAGAAACGGGGGAGTGTCTGGGCGAACGCTGGGTGTGTTTGTGACGTCAAACCAGGAACGAAACTGACTGAACTGATCGCAGTGTAGGAGTAAGTCTCGAGCTACTCAGAAACTGCTAAGAAATTTCTATTCGCAATTCTGCTAATCTTTCGTTCGCAATTCTGCTAAGCTAAGATACACTACCAGAGGGCGGCGGCTTAGCATGTGCAATGCTGCTAAAAGCAGCTAGCGAGCGAACAACTCGGAATGAGGGCCTATATTTTAGAAAGTTTTAGCTTTTAGGTGAATGGTGAGTTTATTAGCTGCTACAGATGATAGTTGTAGAAGGCACCTGTTGGTGAATTTCTCTCCAGTTCTACCGTTTATAAAATAAGGAAGACGGAAGGCTTTTTACAGTATGTACCTGTAGGTATTTAAACAGGAAGCAGTTAGTTTACCGACTATTGAGATCCCGGCAGTCAGGGTAACGATGCCGACAGCCAAAGGAAACCTTGCGGTCAGAATCCCGACTGGGGCCCAGAATCCCCACTGGATGGTGGAATAAATTAGAGTGGTGAGCGATGCTTGCTTTCATGCCCGAATCGTGGAGCGTAAAGCGAGTCCGCGAGAGCACACGCTGCGTTCGACATTGATATCCGGCCTGTCAGGATTCTGGCATTGGTCTTATGACCATTGGGATCCCAACCATCGGGATTCCATGCTGAATCCATTTAAACTACTAGGCTGTGCGGTGAGGTTTCCCCTTTTTATTGTCTTATTACAGTTAAGTGGTGGAATGTTTATACAGTCATAGTGATTTCTTGATTGATTGCCTCTTTGGAAGCTTCTATAGAGAAGTGTACTGCTGTTTATAATTTTCTTTTATTTTTAGTATTTGCTATTTATTTCTACTTTCCCATCTCTTTTTCTTTAATTTTCTTTGTCTTTTCTGCTCAATTTATTCTCCCATCTCCTTATAGTACACTTATTAGTACCACTTGCATTTGCATAACCACAATGATGTGCAGGTAGTGTCAGATTAGCTTCTAACACTTAAGCCGTCCATTGGCTTTATTCTTACCCTCATCCCTTCCCTCCCCTACCACCTTTTTCCCCAGTAACAGCTCGGACAACTGAATCACAGCCAAATTTATTGATCAAATTAGAATTGGTACTCTAGAAGTGGGGTGCGAGAAAGCAGTGCATGCCTTCGGCTATGGCCTCATTCTTAAATTTGCCTAAACAACAATGCGGCGGGACCATAAATCCCGCCCTTGCGCAATTTAGCTCAGTGGTACCACTTCCCACCTTACTGGCATAGCACCAGTCCACCCTTAAGATGACGAACGGGTCAGCCCTTGAGGCCACGACAAACTCGCCGCTAATCTGGGGGAAGTGCCAACCAACTGTTGTTACGCTACTACACACCTGGACCTCACCTGTCAGGTGATAATTAAACCTGGAATGGACCTGACGGTGTTTTCCCACCAAATGATTTTCATAAATTCATGTTAGCAACCTTTTGTACAATAACGTGCAATAATCGCCATTCCAATTGGGCGGGCAGGTGTCTTCTTGGATTACGGCCACACAAAGAGAAAGCCGGCTGCCTTCCCTGACCTTTTGTATGACCCCAGGTAACTCTCCTCCCCCTTATCCCATAGGAAGCTGCCCTTTGTTATCTCTCCTTCCTGCACTCCCCTTTTCGTCTCCTCCCCCTTTCCCAGTCCCAGCACCAGGCTTCTTTCCATAAAAATCCAGGATGCTTATTTGTTCTCGGACCTATTTGGTCCTTGAATTCTTTAAGCCGTCCATTGGCTTTATTCTTATCCTCATCCCCTCCCTCCCCTCCCACCTTTTCCCCAGTAACGACTCGGACAACTGAATTGCGATTTAAAGAGGTCACAGCCAAATTTATTGATCAAATTAGAATTGGTACTCTAGAAGTGGGGTGCGAGAAAGCAGTGCGTGACCTCGGCTACGGTCTCATTCTTAAATTTGCCTAAACAACAATGCGGTGAGACCGTAAATCCCACCCTTGCGCAATTTAGCTGAGCGGTACCACTACCCAAGATACTGGGATAGCACAGATCCACCCTTAAGATGACAACTGGGTCGGCCTTTGAGGCCACGACAAACTCGCCGCTTATCTGGGGGAAGTGCTGGCCAACCATTGTTACGCTACTGCAGACCGCCGAGGAGAACTGCTTGCCGCCAAAGCCTGGTTCCGAGAACCAAGGCCTGTCACCCATTGTGACCCCATGCTATCTATTGACCGCTTTTTGTGATGTCCTCTAAGAATATTGCTAGACCCACCTCTGTCAGGTGTATGCCATCCTGCCTGAACATACCTTCTTCCCCAAACCTTAAAGCCTGGTGCTTGGTGATTGCGTCGCCGTCTCCTGGTATGAACCGGGCTGCGGCCCTGTTCACTTTCCTTCTAACCCTCTCTAAGCTTGGTCCCCCTTACGCCCTTGGGACTATTTCTGACCATGTGATCACTGTCCTATGCCACCACCCTTTTATCCACTGTATTGCCTTGGCTTGTATTGCCCTGATTAGCTCGATCCCTTTGCCTTTCCCTAGATCTTTGCTCCCCAGGTGTATGTCTACCCTATCCGGTATCCCTTTTGATTCCTAGTTTTTCTGTAACAGCCCCTGCAGCCCGCTCCTCCTCATTCCCCTGATTCATATCCACTCCACCTTCGCCCCCCACCCATGTGCTAAACTCCCTGCTGACTTATGCCTACTGGCCCAGTAAATGTATGAGTCGATGATCCACACCCGCGAGGCCTTTGCTGGCCCTCCTGAAATGAAGAATTACACATAAATGTTACCTATTGGTGGTCATTCCGAGTTGTTCGCTCATTGCCGATTTTCGCTATGCTGCGATTTGTTGCTAAATGCGCATGCGCATGGTACGCAGGGCGCATGCACTTAGTTATTTAACTAAAAGCTTAGCAGTTTTGCTGGTGTTCGTGTGGCGCTTTTCAGTCGCACTGCTGATCGGTGAATGATTGACAGGAAAGGAGCGTTTCTGGGTGGTAACTGAGCGTTTTCTGGGAGTGTGCTAAAAAACGTAGGCGTGTCAGGGAAAAATGCGGGAGTGTCTGGAGAAACGGGGGAGTGGCTGGCTGAATGCAGGGCGTGTTTGTGACATCAAACCAGGAACTAAACGGACCGAGCTGATCGTAATCTAGGAGTAGGTCTGGAGCTACTCAGAAACTGCAAGAAAATATTTAGTAGCTGTTCTGCTAATCTTTCATTCGCTATTCTGCTAAGCTAAGATACACTCCCAGAGGGCGGCGGCCTAGCGTTTGCAATGCTGCTAAAAGCAGCTAGCGAGCCAACAACTCAGAATAAGGGCCATTCTTTTAGACAGTTATCTCTGTAAAGTATTGCAATCCTATAGTGCGAACTTTCATGCGACCCATATGAAGGTGAAAACCACAAAACCTCTTTTGTTTGAGGGCAAAATTGGAAAGTCCTTCCTTCCCCCAACTTGGCGGGCAGCTTAAAGCCTTGAGTTTGAAGAAAGTCACTGCGCATGCCCCCTATTCTTGCTTTTCGGGTCGCAAATAAACCTTGAACACTCCCGACATCCGTCGGCCTAAGTTTTTTATCGCGCTTGCTGATGGCCCCTCGGCCGCTGCGCAGGTTACTGCTCCTATTCTAAAAGAATGGGTACCATATTGTGCGCTAGGTAACTGCAAAGCACTAAGACCTTTTTTGAATACACTCTGGAGCTGGAATTTTGTCAGCAGAGACCCGTTGCAATACACTAGCCACTGGGGGCACTGACCTTGCGGGCGCCTTTGCTCGTACATGCTTGTTAGCGACACCGCGCACAGGGTTTCATCCTCCTGCTTGACCATTGTTAGCCAGCACCCCCGGCCCAACTAATCTGTTTTTGACCTGTGTATTTTGCAAAGCACCCTTTCTTTTTCCACCACGACATTGCCCACAAGGAGGCCCAAATCTTTTGAATTCTTGGCGCCTGCTACCAGCTCCCCCACCCTGAATGCTCCGAAAAATGCGAGGGAAAATGCAAGGTGGAAGCGCCCCCCATCTTGTACTCGTCTATCGCAATGCGCTGGACCATTCCTATTAAAGCTTTAAGCAGGGGGCGGCCGATGGGCGTACGTGCGTCACCTGGTGATGCTTGCTCCCTTGCCCAACCCTTTAGCGCCTTTGACAACAAAAATGACTTTGTGGGGTCTTCTACCCCTTCCAGCTTTGAGAAGAATGCTATATCCGCTAATGCTGTGGTCATGGACACTTTGGAGCAACCCTTGCTATACCCCTGCCACACATATTCTAGCAACTCTTTGCACACGTTCTTACCAGCTCCTCCCTTGCCTATCTGGAATGCCTGCCAATTGCCAAAAGCTGCTTCGTATGTCTTCAACGTTCGTGGTGCTATGGCCATTCACACCAGCATCGCAAGGCTGGCCTGATAATCTCTCAGCTATAATCGGGACACTGTAAGCCTTCCCCGCTGACTTCTATCCCACTGAAACCTTGAAAGCACATCTGTGATCTCGTTCTCTACTCCAGGTATGTGGCGTGCTGCAAAGTCAATATTCCTTTCTAAGTAGCGCAGCACTAGGTGCCTTAGTAGCTTAAGCGCCTGTGGTGATTCCGCTTTCTGGTTGCTTATTGCCTGGATTACCCCCATGTTATCGCACCAGAACACTATGCTTTTGTCGGTGTCAGGAACTGGTGCAGAATCCGGAATTTGGGATCAGGTACCAAGTGGTTGACGTTACCCACAATAGAGGCATGGAGTCTAACACGCCGGGAGGTTTTCCCCAGGGAACCCCGCAAGGGAATATGGGCTTCGCGGCTCCCGACATGCAGGTCGCGGACTCCTGTCTGGGTCCCTTGATACCTGAACTGGACTAGAGTTATGGTAGAGGTGTTGTATATGACAAACCGCAGGGATACGCAGGAACATACAGGAACTGGAGAAGGCGGCAGGGTGCACATGGCCAGATGGTACACTGGGGCCGTGTAGATGGAACAGCAGCAGAAAGTCTAGGAGAGACACAGGAGGTAGCGGCACACGGACAGACTGGGGTGCAGACACTTGGAGACAGGGTAACGGCAGTCGGCAGACTAAGTTCGTCAGCAAGATGGTGAAGCTGGAATTCAATGCAGGAGCAAGGCAAAACCCACTGGACAGATGAACTGAGACCAGAGAGGAACCAGAGAGCAGAACACCGTATGGAGTAGCTATAACTGGCAAGGCCTCTTGGGATTGAGAGGCTTAAAAGAATAGGCTGGACCAATCAGCTGTGAGCACCAGACAGGCCCCCAGTAATTGATATATCATGCAGCTGCAGTGCAGACTGAGCAGGCTGATAAGCTGAATAGTAGGTTTCAGGTAACCAGCTGTAATTACAGAATCCAGACACCTGTGGAGTCAGTTGCTGAATGCAGGAGCTGAGGCACTGGGAGACAACTATGCAGGAGCTAGCTGTGACCTGTAGTTCCACAAACTGAGGCAAAGGTAAATCATAACAATAACTTGCAAAACATGAGTAAAATGCTCAGGATTATAACAGTCGGCCAGCCTATCCGCCCATAACTCTACCGCTACTATTACTGGGAACAGCTCTAGCAGCAGCATATTTTTTGTCCACACAGCATCCCGCCACACCTCTGGTCATGGCTGCGCACACCACTCGCCCCTGAAGTAGGTCCTAAAGCAAATTGCTCTGGAGGCATCAGTGTGTAACTGCAACCCCACGTTAGGAACTGACTTGGTCAGCCACATTCGAACTCCATTGAAACCCCTTAGGAATTCCAATCAAACTCGCATGTCCTGCCTCAGCTCACTTTATATGTGTATCTGGTAGCGCACTTTTTTGATACCGCTGGTTGCTTTCTCTAACCTGCGACAGAAAACCTTTCCCATTGGAATGACCCTGCATGCAAACTTTAACAACCCCAATAGCGGCTGCATCTGCTTAAGAGTGACTTTTTTTGCCCATGCACATTCCTGCAACCTGCCTCTCAGTTTTTTCACCTTTTCCGCTGGCAGTTGACAAAGCACTAACTCCGTGTCAATCTCTATTCCCAGGAACATCACCATCGTAGTGGGCCCCTCTGTCTTTTCAACCACTGTTGGGACCCCCTAGGACCCGCAACAGAGCTTGTGTCAAGAACAAAAGCTCTTTGCACACCTGGCTGTCCTTGGGGCCCACCAGCAGGAAGTTGTCCAGATAATGGGCTACTCCTTTTTGGCCCATTCCGGCCTTTATGCACCATTCTAGGAATGAACTGAATCATTCGAAGTAAGAGCAGGAAATTGAGCAACCCATGGGTAAGCATTTGTCTATGAAATACTGGTCCCCTATTCTAAATCCCATGTACCAGAAGGAATCCAGGTGGAGTGGTAGCAGGCGAAATGTTGACTCGATATCCACCTTCGCTAGCAATGCCCCCTACCCGATGCCCTGCACCATTTCCAATGCCTGCTCGAAAGATTGGTATGAGACACTACAATCCTGGGGGTCTAGCGCATCATTTACCGACCCCCCTTCTGGGAAAGATAGATGTGGTATCAAGCGGAACTTCCCCGGCTCCTTTTTAGGTACTACTCCTAATGGGGAGATGCACAGGCCCTCGAGAGGTGGTGAGGGAAAGGGGCCGCACATGTGACCTAGCTGTATCTCCACCTCCACTTTAGCCCTGGCCGCCTCTGGAAAGTCTTTTGCTGATTTTAGATTTTTCTTAGCTACCCCTAATGCTGGCCGTGTTACCGGTAATGTGTATCCCTCTTTGAAACCCCTCCCCAAAAAGTCCTCCTCCCCTTTGTGCAGGTAGCAGCCTAGCCATCTCGCTAGCACATTAGTAATGACTAGGGAGGGCACCTTACTTATCGCCCCCTTTTCCCTGGGCTCAACTGCAATCTTTGGCTGGGTGAGTTGCGTTACAGCGCATGCTTGCGTGCCTCTAGCAGCAAGCTGTTCCTCTGTTACACAGCGCGAAATTGAAGGCATAGCACGTCCTCCTTGCTGAAAGTGCTGCCTGCAATCCGCTGCTTGCGCCGCCTGGTTGGTGACTTCTAGCCAAACTTCTACGTCTTTTACTCTAAAGCTAATCACTTTCAACTAGAGATGTGCACCGGAATTTTTTTGTGTTTTGTGTTTTGGTTTTGGATTCGGTTCCGCGGCCGTGTTTTGGATTCGGATGCATTTTGGCAAAACCTCCCTGAAATTTTTTTGTTGGATTTGGGTGTGGATTGGGTTCGGGTGTTTTTTTTCAAAAACCCCTCACAATCAGCTTAAATCATAGAATTTGGGGGTAGTTTTAATCCTATAGTATTATTAAACTCAATAACCACAATTTCCACTCATTTCCAGTCTATTCTGAACACCTCACACCTCACAATACTATTTTTAGTCCTAAAATTTGCACCGAGGTCACTGGATGACTAAGCAAAGTGACCCAAGAGGGCGGCACAAACACCTGGCCCATCTAGGAGTGGCACTGCAGTGTCAGACAGGATGGCACTTAAAAAAATTGGCCCCAAACAGCACATGATGCAAAGAAAAGAGAAAAAGAGGTGCACTGTGGTCACTGGATGGCTAAGCTAAGCGACACAAACACCTCAATATCACAGGAATTATTTGTTCTAATCAATGGTATTATTGGTCCAAATCACTGGAAGAAAATGACAAAATCACATTCCGAGTTGTTCGCACGGTAAATTTCTTCGCATCGCAGCGATTTTCCGCTTAGTGCGCATGCGCAATGTCCGCACTGCGACTGCGCCAAGTAAATTTGCTATGCAGTTAGGAATTTTACTCACGTTTTTTTCTTCGTTCTGGTGATCGTAATGTGATTGACAGGAAGTGGGTGTTTCTGGGTGGAAACTGGCCGTTTTATGGGTGTGTGTGAAAAAACGCTACCGTTTCTGGGAAAAACGCGGGAGTGGCTGGAGAAACGGAGGAGTGTCTGGGCGAACGCTGGGTGTGCGTGTGACGTCAAACCAGGATCGACAAGCACTGAACTGATCGCAGATGCCGAGTAAGTCTCGAGTTACTCAGAAACTGCACAGAGAAGTCTTTTAGCAATATTGCGAATCTTTCGTTCGCAATTTTGATAAGCTAAGATTCACTCCCAGTAGGCGGCGGCTTAGCATGTGCAAAGCTGCTAAAAGCAGCTTGCGAGCGAACAACTTGGAATGACCCCCATAATGTTTTTGAATATAAATCCTAAAGCAGGTAGTGTATTAGAGCAAAAGAATGCAAGAGACCAGCCATGCAGTTTCTTAAATATTATGACAAAATGTTACTGTATTTCATAAGCACTCATTCCTAACTCTGCTAAGTACTGTTTGGTATACTGAATTTGGCTTCCATGAGGTAGTTGTCCATTATTTCAGCTTCCATTTACCTTTTTGAAAGCGGTAGAAGTTATCGATTCTTTTTTTTTATTTTTATTTTCCCCTATTTTTAATTTTCTCCTGCATAGCCCAGTAAAATGTTGCAATGTTAAGTATTGACTTGTGCCTTCTGGGGGTCCACTTCTTCACCAAACCCAGACAAATCTCATCCTAACCCTCTGTTCCACGTTCTCTATGTACCCCATCTGTGTCACCCATGTCTGTCTACCCCTCCCCTTTTGATTGTAAGCTCTCACGAGCAGGGCCCTCTTCCCTCATGTGCTTATCCTTTGTCTTACTTTAATAATCTTCAACTGTACCACATCCATCAGTCTTCTGCCACCTGATACTTATTCCAGTGTCATCTGCTGATGTAACTATGTTTATTTACTTGTCCTATACTGTCATCAACTGTAAGTTGCTGTTTTGCTTTTTGATTATTTATGTACTCTGTAATTGGGCATTGCGGAACCCTTGTGGCGCAATATAAATAAAGGATAATAATAATAATAATAATAATAATATAGGGTGTATAATCCCCAGGGGTATCTCACACATCACACAGTACAGTATATAGGGTGTATAATCCCCAGGTGTATCTCACACATCGCTCAATACAGATTACAGGATGTATAATAATCACCAGGTGTATAACACACATCGCACAGTACATTATATAGGGTGTATAATCCCCAGGTGTATCTCACACATCGCTCAGTACAGTATATAGGGTGTATAATCCCCAGGTGTATCTCACACATCACACTGTACAGTATATAGGGTGTACAATCCCCAGGTGTATCTCGCACATCACACAGTACAGTATATAGGGTGTATAATCCCCAGGTGTATCTCACACATTGCTCAGTACAGATTACAGGATGTATAATCACCAGGTGTATAACACACATCGCACAGTACAGTATAAAGGGTGTATAATCCCTAGGTGTATCTCACACATCGCTCAGTACAGTATACAGGGTGTATAATCACCAGGTGTATCACAAATGTTGCACAGTACAGTATACAGGGTGTATAATCCCCAGGTGTATCTCACACATCGCTCAGTACAGATTATAGGATGTATAAAATCATCAGGTGTATAACACACGTTGCACAGTACAGTATACTTACTGGTCACAACAATGCAGCAGATATTGAGCACTGATCAGGATACTAGAAGTGACACAGAGCTGCAAGTTACAGCAATGGCCTACTGTACTGTACTATATGTATACTGCTGGTCACCAAAATGCTGCACTGTCCTACTATATACTGCTCACAATAATGCAGCACAGATATGGATAGTATACTTGACACAGAGCTGCAAGATACAGCAATGGCCTACTGTACTGTACTATATGTATACTGCTGGTCACCAAAATGCTGCACTGTCCTACTATATACTGCTCACAATAATGCAGCACAGAGATAGTATACTTGACACAGAGCTGCAAGATACAGCAATGTCCTACTGTACTGTACTATATGTATACTGCTGGTCACCAAAATTCTGCACTGTCCTACTATATACTGCTCACAATAATGCAGCACAGAGATAGTATACTTGACACAGAGCTGCAAGATACAGCAATGGCCTACTGTACTGTACTATATGTAAACTGCTGGTCACCAAAATGCTGCACTGTCCTACTATATATTGCTCTCAATAATGCAGCACAGAGATAGTATACTTGACACAGAGCTGCAAGATACAGCAATGGCCTACTGTACTGTACTATATGTATACTGCTGGTCACCAAAATGCTGCACTGTCCTACTATATACTGCTCACAATAATGCAGCACAGAGAAAGTAAACTTGACACAGAGCTGCAAGATACAGCAATGGCCTACTGCACTGTACTATATGTATACTGCTGGTGACCAAAATGCTACACTGTCCAACTATATACTGCTCACAATAATGCAGCACAGAGATAGTATACTTGACACAGAGCTGCAAGATACAGCAATGGCCTATTGTACTGTACTACTATAAATATATACTGGTGGTCCCCAGTCCCTACAATGCAGCACACTGAGCACAGATATTTGCAGCACACTGAGCACAGACATGGAGCATTTTCAGGCAGAGAACGTATATATTTTCAGCACACTGAGCACAGATATTTGCAGCACACTGAGTACAGATATTTGCAGCACACTGAGCACAGATTACGGAGCTTTTCAGGGAGAGAACGCAGCCACGTCCTCTCCTTTCAATCTCCAATGCACGAGTGAAAATAGCGGCGACGCGCGGCTCTTTATAAAGAATACGAATCTCGCGACAATCTGACAGCGGGATGATGGCGTTCGGGCGTGTTCGGGTTAACCAAGCAAGGTGGGAAGATTCGAGGCTGCCTCAGAACCGTGTAAAATAGGTGAAGTTCGGGGGGGTTCAGATCTCAGAGAACCGAACCCGCTCATCTCTACTTTCAACCTTTCCTGCTTCTTCCTAAACTTATCATCATACTGCCTCCACACCCATGCTCTAGCTGTTATGTACATGCTACGTACCATGTGCATGTAGCGGAGGATGTTCTTAGCTTTGCTTGGCCTGGATTCTATATAGCAGGCCGCAAAAATGTACATACCCTCTGCCCAATTTGCGGAATCTCTCCGCGCATCTTCTGCTGCTGGGCCCGCTGCCTTAGCCGCGTCTAGGCTATGCTTTGCATCCTCTGTCATTGCAAAGATGTCCACAAACTTCCCCTTACATATGCCATCTTTAACCTTTGGTCTAATCCCCCTCAAAATTGCTGTGTTGGCGCAGTGCACCATACTGTCCAGAGACTGTGCCACTGTCTCCCCTTAATTTTTTCCGTGTCTTTGCTACGCTTTTTGCTACTACGCTTGTGTTTAAAGTACTTCCTGAACTGCCGCCACTTTTCGGTGGAACTATATGAATCGCTAGAGTCGGTATATGAAGCACAACTGCTTGAGGAAGACTCAAGCTCACCTGTTCCTGAAGCTGAGGGTGCCGCACTGGCTTTCTCTGCTGCTTCCTTCTGTTCCTCATCGAGTGGCAAGCCCACCGCGACTTGAACCGACGATTCCCCTTCCACCGATTGGGTGCGTTCTCCCATGTCCATGCCGATGGCTGGAAGCTGTAAGCATTTAGAAGAAATATGTAAAGTATCCGCCGTTTGTGTATGGGGTTGCTCTAGGGAGGGGGGGCTGCTGCTGGTGTGCAGCTGGCAGAGGGTGGGCTTGTGCTCCGTGTTTTTTTCGCGGTCGCCGATCCCTATGCCCCCGATGTATACGGCCTGAACTTGGTGTTGCTGCGGGCTGAGCACCATGGGGGTGGACGGGACGCTTGGCTGGGGTGGGGGGATGGGTTGGCTCTAGAATGCGGGGTACTGGTTTGAGCTGGCATAGTATTGTGGGGGGGTATACTGGATGAGATACCATGAGGGGTGCGCTGTGGGGAGCCAGTAGTTTGCCCATTGTGAGTAGTGGGCTCGGGGGAGGTTCTGGCCTGTTTGCCACCTTGGGGGGGTGCACAGTAAGCTGCTGCCCCCACCCTGATGCCTCTGCTCCCGCTGAGGGAGCTAGTGAATGGGCTTGCTGATTAACTGCAGCCTGCGCTGCCTGTGTCACGGGGTCTAGCTGATGCGAGAGAGTACATAGTAACATAGTAACATAGTATCTAAGGTTGAAAAAAGACAATTGTCCATCAAGTTCAACCTATTTGTGGTCTCCTATGCACGATTATTTTGTATAAAATTTTGACTGAAGTTGATGACTATCGTTACGTTTTACCCCACTTTTTTATAATAACCATAGTCCGTGACTATGCCCCGTAACCCTGGATATCCTTATCCATTAGGAATTTATCTAACCCATTCTTAAAGGTGTTGACTGAGTCGGCCATTACAACTCCCTCAGGCAGGGAATTCCAAACACGTATCGTCCTTACCGTAAAAAAACCTTTACGCCGTATTGTGCGGAATCTCCTCTCCTCTAACCTGAGCGAGTGTCCACGAATTCTCTGTGTTGATCTAACCAAAAACAGGTCCTGCGCAAGATCTGTATATTGTCCCCTTATATATTTGTAAATGTTGAGCATGTCCCCTCTTAATCTCCTCTTTTCCAGTGTAAACATGCCTAGTCTTGCAAGCCTTTCCTCATATTCCAGCATCTCCATACCCTTAATTAGTTTGGTCGCCCGCCTCTGAACCTTTTCTAGCTCCAGGATATCCTTTTTGTAGTATGGTGCCCAGAATTGTACACAGTATTCAAGGTGTGGCCTCACAAGTGATTTATATAACGGGAGTATAATACTCTCGTCCATAGCATCAATTCCCCGTTTTATGCATGCTAATATCTTATTAGAGCTGTGGGGGGAAGGGCTGGCTTAGCCCATGCTGCTTGCCTGTGCTGTGAAAGGCGGCGTGGGAAGAGGGTGCTCGAGACCCGGCAGGGGGTTCAAGCCCGCCGGAGGAGGCACTCGGATCTGTCCCGCCGCGCAACAGCCACAACTGCAGGGGCAGACTGTGGCCCAGGCCGCCCACTGCCGCCGCCACACTAGGTCCGGCCTTGCGGGGGGGGGGGGGGGTGAGACACGCTGGTGAACTGCAGGTGGGCGTGGAAGGGGGTCATCGGCCTGGATTAGGCACCTGGGGGGAGCCTGCCTCTTTGACATGGGCATACTGCTGCAGATTCATCGCTGGTGTGTGTGAAGCAGTAAGTGGTGCGGGATGGCCAGTGGCAGAGGGTACGGGGTGGGTGAGAGCTGCAACCTAGGCCCTGGGTGTACAAAACTGCCCTGTGTGTGTTTAAGGAGGGGTGGAGGGGGGTAAAAATGAAAATGATACTTAGCACTCCTTCCCTGGATTTGTGTACTGTCTTCCTAGATTCCGGCCACACAAAGAGAAGCCAGCTGCCTTCCCTGACCTTTTGTATCCCCCAGGCAACTCTCCTCCCCCTTATCCTATATGATGCTGCCCTTTGTTATTTCTCCTTCCTACACTCCCCTTCCCTCTCCTCCCCCTTTCCCAGTCCCAGCACCAGGCTTCTTTCCATAAAATGAAAAAGAGAACTGGCTGCGCTGAATTTCAGAAGGATTCAAATAACAAAGGAGAGAGCCAATGTATCAATATAAAAAGACAGCAGGTTTATTTAAAATATAATGTTAATTAGTAAAAATAATGATAAACAGACATATTGCATTGAGGATAACACAGTCCGGTGTCTCACAGTGTCAGCAGTATGTTGGACTTTCACAGAACTGCCTCTGTAAGTGTGATGTATTAACGTCCAAAATCCATACCAGGTATTAGCTGCCGTTCCTACTGCTCAGTATTGATGCATGAAGAAGTGTGATGTGACAGGTTCCAATGTGGGATCACATGAGGGGGCCAGTGAGTCCGTAAATGAACAATTACCTCTCCAGTGGGTTGGTCCGTCTACCGGGCGTCCCCGGACAGGAATCCTGCGTTACCCACACACAGCAGCAGTGTCACGGAGAGGAGAGCGGGCACCGCTCGGGAATCAGCTGGCTGTAGTGGTATGTGACGGCAGCGGCTATTGGAGATCTCAAAGCCGCCCGGAGTACGAGTGCTGAGATGGTAGCACGTATGAGACACCTGAACAGGTATTCAAGAGGCGGGTCCTAACGCGTTTCGTCACGCTCCACGTGACTTTTTCAAAGGTGATTTCCTGCCTCCAGATTCCCCAGTATTTAACTGTGGTGGGTCCAGAGAAAACAGCTGTCTGCACTTAATATCCAATTAGTAACAGAAATCAATTAAAACCATATGGCTCTCTCCTGACAATGTAGTATACTTATATCTGATGCGGACTTGACTTGCTACTAAGATACATAGAAACTTATATAAAGAGATATACACAGAATAGATCTAAAATTAATAATGACAATAGACAATAAAAATATATATATAGTAACTAATAACATAATAAGAATGAGATACTAAGCCCCATATGATGGTAATCGAGGCATGAATCAATATAATCTCTCTAATATGCAGACTGCAAAATTTAACCCCTTATGTAGGGTTGAAAGCACTGCCACAAGAAATATCATTTAATTTCTATTTTATATCTCCAATTGTGGGACTCTGACGTGATATGTCTAACATATAGAGAAGGTTCATATATGTCCCCTAGACAATTTTTTATATAGAGGAGACATTTATCTATACAGAAAACGTATAAAGGACATAATAAAGAATATATAGAAGAAAACCAGCAAACTTCTAAATAACTATTGTCAGCTAGGGACTAAGGTCGGAATCGAACTCGGTATCATTCCTATTTTCAGTGAGTGAACATCACACAACTCTATGCGCCACTGGGTACGCACAGTAGCTTTAGAGGAACTGGATGGAATATATCATCTTTATCATCTCTATCGCTAAAAATTAAATAGTAGCAGATCTATCTATGTGTCCATAGGCTTATATTGGGCTATTGTTTTAGATGTAAATAAGGACCAAAAAGGATTAATACTAAACAAAAAAATTTTTTTTTTTTTTTTTTTTTTTTTTTTTGGATTATGTATAAAATTAATGGACTGATCAAAAGATTATTATATGCAAAATTGATAAAAAGGAAGAAAAAACCTAAAAAAAGAGATAATAATGTATATTATGATAGATGCTTACATAATAATCTCTATATTTTAATATTTTATTTTTTTACATATGGTCAAAATTGCATAAAAAATTACATAAAAAATCCCCCACTAGTTACATGAATATGGTGTTCCTAAACAACAAAAAACAGTAATAATTTATTATATACTATTGAACCCAGATGATACAAACAATAGATCAGACAGGCTAATACAAAGCCTAAGCTATGTCTGATTTATGTGTGGTCAAATTCAATGGCTTCATTCAGTCCATCAGGGGTGAGTGTTCTCAATCTATGGATCCAGTAATTCTCCCTGAGGCATAATTTTCTGTATCTATCTCCACCCCTTACTGTTGGTTTGATGTGTTCAATACCTATAAGTCGAATGCCTTCGGGGTTTTTCTGATGTTTGTCTAAAAAGTGTCGCGAAACACTATGGAAAACCATGCCCTTCTGGATATTGCGTTTGTGCTCTAGAAATCTGATCTTTAATTTACGTGTTGTCCTACCAACATAGATTAAATTGCATTTGCATATGAGTATATATATTACAAAAGAGCTATTGCAATTAATATGTGAAGAGATATCGAAATTACATGAGTCTGAGGAGGAAAAAGTCTTGGAATTGTTCTGAATGTAGGAGCATGTGAGGCATTGACTTGCGCCACATTTGAAACAACCTACTACTCTGGGTAACCACTGGGTATTGTTCACAGAGGTTGAAGAGACCCCCAGGTTTCTTTTATCTATAAATAAACTGGGGGCAAGGAATTGTTGAAGATTGGTGGATTTCTTAAATATAACTGATGGTGTGTTTTCCAATTCAGATCTAAGAGCCTGATCTGTAAGGAGAATAGGATAATTTTTACCAATAATGTTTCTAATTTTTGATGAAGAAAAATTAAATTGTGATAAAAAATGGGGTTGATCTGATTGGAACGTAGAAGGGTGGTGTCTAGGTAGCAATAGATCTTTTCTATCTAGAGCGTCAACTCTTTCACGTGCAGTTCTAATGACCCCCACAGGGTAACCCCGATTCAGAAATGAGGAGGAGAGTTCATCTGCTTGAGAATGATAATCTACATCCTCACTACAATTGCGTTTCATACGCCTAAGTTGTCCAAATGGAATATTGTTAAGCCATGATTTATGGTGTGCACTATTATAGTGTATAAAGTTGAGGGTATCAACTGCCTTACGGAACGTTTTAGTAGAAATTCTGCCTTCTACAATATTAAGTGAAATATCAAGAAAAGAAATAGAAGATTGGTGCGCAGTGCCGGTGAACCGTAAATTAAAATCATTATCATTTAATAAATCAAGAAAGTGAGAAGAAAGAGAAATATCGCCATCAAAAATGAAAAATAAATCATCTATGTACCGGCCATAGTAGACGAGGTCCGCGCCAAAGCTCCGCCCCCAGACATGGATGTGCTCGTAGGCTCCCATGTATAAGTTGGCGAAGCTCGGCGCGAACCTCGTCCCCATGGCCGTACCAAGTTTTTGCAAATAATATGATTTATTAAAAATGAAATAATTATGTGAAAGTATAAAGGTAATTGAATCCAGTATGAATTTCTGTAATTCATGATCAATAGAGTGTGTTTTTAGGAGAAAATCAGCAATCACAGATGTGCCCTTATGGTGTGGAATGTTGGAATATAATGCCTGTACATCACAGGTCATAAAGAAAAATGTATCTTTCCAATTAATATTGGACATGGCGTTAAGAAAAAAAGTGGTATCTTTAATGTGTGAACGTAAAGAAGTGGCAAGTGGCTGTAAAAAATAATCAACAAAATGTGATAAATTAGAAGTGAGGGAACCCACACCAGAGATGATGGGACGACCAGGAGGTGCCGTGAGTGACTTGTGAATCTTAGGTAAGTGATAATAGGTAGGGGTGACAGGGTGAGAAGGAATTAAATATCTGAGTTCCTCTATCGTAATGATACCCTTCTCTAAGGCCTCTCTGACCATATTTGTTAATAATCTATGAAAGTCCTGTGTGGGATTATCAGGTAACTTTACGTAAGTGATCCCATCATTCAACTGACGATAAGCTTCAGTTAGGTAATCTTCAGTATCCTGGATGACAATACCCCCCCCCTTGTCTGCAGACTTAATGACAAGGGAGGGGTTGCCAGCAAGTTTCTGCAGAGCTATTCTCTCCTGAACGGAGAGATTGTGTCTGTATTTGTGTCTTTTTCGTTCACGTTGACACAGGTTATTGAAATCATCCAGTGTCTTTCTGTAGAAAATATCAATGGGAGGACTCTTGTAGTGATGAGGAAAGAATTGTGATTTGTTCCTAAATTTAAGGGAACGTTCATGATTGTATATCTGTGTTGTTGATGAGTTATTTTCTAGGAGTAAAGATTCTAACATATCAAGGCTGGCTCTATCCTGATCATCTAAGATGATTGGTGAGCCATCCTGTTTCTGTCTCTTAAGTTTTTTAATGGCAAAGTATCTCTTGCGAGTTAACGTGCGCACATAGGAATTAAGTTCCACAAATAAATTAAAGAAGTCCGGTGGTTTGGAGGGGGCATATTTAAGACCCTTAGCTAATAATTGAGCTTCTGATTGACTAATTTGTGAGGAGGATAGATTGAAAATATTAGTTTGACTTATGATCTCAAGTCTCGCTTTTTTTCTTTGTAACCTAACGCCTCCTCTGCATCCTCTGTACTTTCTTCCCTTCCTCTTTTGGGAGAGTCTATTCTTAGAACGTCGTAACGACTGAGTGTGTGATACGGAAGTCTGTATTTCAGAGTATTCGGATCCTTTTCTAAAAAATGATTGGACTTGTTCACTGCTTGTCCAGTTTTGGGAGGAGAGTGTGTATAAGTGGAGGTTTTGGGCCTCACAGAAGGATCAGCTAAGGGGGCTTTGTTAGAAAGAGACTGTCTATACTCATATCCGGATGTGACAATAGTGGTGTTGTCACCACCTGGTTGAAACTTCTGATATCTATTGGGCGTCCTGCTATTATAATTTCTCCCATTTTTGAAGGATCCCTTATTGGAGGTACTTCTGGATCTCCCTCTATTAACTGATTGAAAATTCTTATTATAACTGCGGACTTTATTCAGATTATAATCCTCAGTGTCCCTCATATATTTCTTGTTTTTACCCTCAATCACCTCTTTCTCATATGCTTCTATTTTATGATTCAATTTAGAATCATTATATTGGAATTGTGGATGATCTGAGTAATTATTCAAACGTGTCTTAGTTTCCTCAATCTCTTGTGCAAGTGATAAGGTTTTATCTTTACGAAAATTTACCAATAATTCCATTAATGCGAATGAACAATCATCCAACGTTGATTCCCATTTAGATTTTAGTGTGGGATCATCAACAAAGGAGAGAGTTTTAAAGATCCTGAGACCTCTAGGAATTTTCTTATTCTTAATATATTTCTGTAGGGTGACCATGTCCCACCAGTGACGGGTTTCTGTTTTCATAAGGTCTTCAAGTTTATAAAAGAGAGTATTAAATTCTCTTTCTTGGTCATTCTGAATCATAGGGGCAGTGTGGGTCTCAGGATCTTTATTAAAATTCGCCTCATAGCACCGTCTCCTCTTAGCACATTCTGATAGGCAAGTCAAGTCCGCCATAACAAAAAATACTTTCAATACAGATCAAAGAATCTAAACAATTATATCTATTTAAGGCAGCTAACAGAAAAAAACACAACGAATAGCAAAAGACCAAAAGCAAACAAATTTAACTGTGAAAATCCAGGATGCTTATTTATTCTCTGACCTATTGGTCCTCAAATTCTTTTATGCCAGGGGGTCAGGCTCAAGAATACTCTGCCCACTGGGAGAAATAAAAACACAGGTTTTTTAATGATAATTTTTTGCTTAGAATATCATTCTGATATTATAATAATATTAATATAAGATTAGACAGAAGCTGTATAGGTTTGAAGCTGTATAATTATTATTAATATTATTACCAGGTATTTATTATTATTTATTACCAGTTATTTATATAGTGCGCACATAATCCACAGCATTTTACAGAGAATATTTCGTCATTCACATCAGTCCCGGCCCCAATGGAGCTTTTAATCTATATTCCCTATCACATGTATAGAACATTCACGCTAGGGTTAATTCTTGTTGGGAACCAATTAACCTACCAGTATATTTTTGGACTGTGGGAGGAAACTGGAAAACCTGAAGGACACCCACACAAGCACAAGGAGAATATACAAACTCTACACAGTTAGAGCCATGGTGGGAATGTAACCCATGACCTCAGTGCTGTGAGGCAGTAATGTTAACCATTACACCATCTGTGCTGTCCAATATATGTATGTAATTGGTTAATAGATAACCAGCTACTAGGTAGAATAACTTTTGTTGGAGTTAATACATTTTAGCCTATAGGGTTATCTGGGGGCAATTCTGGTTGTGGTGCTACTGTATATAAAGTCATTTGGACTTGGTTCTGCCTCTTTTAAGATGAAACGGTCCAACCTTCCTGCCCAAATCCTTCTAATTTTATATTATTTGTCTTTACTAATCTTTTATAATATGCTATAATATGCAGCTAGGAGAGAAAGCACTACAAACCAGTGGCCATGTTAGCTGCATGTGGTCTTTGCTGGGCACTTAACCTTTTGTAGGATGGCGGGTATGTCCGATGTATGCAGGGGGACATTATGTGGTTTTCTTTGTGTAGGCACCCATACTGTTCAATAGTAAAGGGGTAAAAGTCCTTGACAGCGTGGGTTGCAGGTTGGGGAGGGGGCATTTTAGTCACTCCCCATTTTAGTTAAGTAAATTAGCAAAAGCTGAGTGTTTTGCAATGTTGTTTGTCACCCTTTAGGCATCAAAATCTGATCATTAATAAAATCTGTGACTGTAATGCAATTCAACCAAGTCAGTGTCTTTATTTTTAGTGTTCATAAATTAGTTTAGGGTGGTTTATTAATGTTAATTGCAATAAAGAAGTAATATTTTGATAATATAGATTACTATGATAACTTTCTAGAAATGCCCTAATCAAGAAATTTTCTTATAGAATGAATTGAATAGGAGTCATGTACAGCACTGATACTGAAAGTCGTGAAGAGCTTCTTGAGTTATACCGTATTTATGAGGCTCTCCATCCTTATGTATTCTCAGTAGAGATGTGGGCCAATCCTTGTGTTTTGGTATTGGATCTGTATTAACTTCATGTTTTGGTTTTGGTTTTTCCAACACTGCCCTCATATGTTTTGGTTTTAGACAGGTATTTTTAAAAAAATGTTTATAAAACTTGTTAAAATCACATAATTTGAGCCTTTTTTGTTTGTACAGTATTAGAAAATTTTAACAACATTCATTTCCAGTAAATTTTAACCACCTCACAGCTCATGATATTGTTTTCATCAATATTGGCCAAAGGCTGCAGCAAGTTGCCTGGTCATTGAGCAACAGAGCTGCAGCACAAACACACAGCAGTTTATAACAAATCTATGAAATATAGAAAAGTGATGCAAGATGGAATTGTCCTATTGCCCTCCAACCCATGATTATGTTGTATATTAAAAAGGACATACACAGTTTAACAAACCAAGCACTTCAGCGGCAAGCAGTGCCACTTTTGTGGCTGAAGTGCTTGGTTTGTTTGGGCCCCCACAAAACAATTTTGTGGAAGGACTACCTATGATCACTAATGAGGTTGTTTATTATGAAGGTGTTAAGTACACCAATTTATTAGAATTTAGTAAAATAAATTTCATGACCTCACTGTAAATGACTCAACATGGAGGAGTTGCTTCACAAATGGAGCAGATGCCTTCACAAACGTTGTCAGGCTTTGGGTAAAAATAATCCCACACCCTAGATTTGTCTTTTTTGGTCTTATGCCAAGGCATCACAATGGCTTTTTTTTTATCACAGGCAAGAACTGCTGCCACTGGCATTGTACACAAACAACATCATCAACATCCTAATCATCCTCAGTAGCATAATAAAGTTCACAAATACCCTCCTCATACTGTTCCACTTCCACAGTAGCATCCTCAATTTCTATTATGTCATAATCACCATCTTTACTTGTACTGTTCATCCCTACATTTGCAGATGGTGCAGAAATGGTGGAAGGAGGCTTCTCTATGAGTACAGTATGAGAAATATCAGAGCTAATGCCCCTGGAATCTCTTCTCAGGGATTTGTGTACATACAGTTTGTTCTTCAACCTTTGTGCTCTTTTTTGGGCAATGATTTGTCAGTTTTTATTGTAACCCTTCTACACCTTTTTTAACAGTGTGAAAGATTTTGTTTTCAGTTGCTCTTACCTAAACATTCTGCTCCCTGGACCACCTTTACCAGATGTAGTACTACTGTCATGACTGGCAGCAGCCACAGCACTAGTACTACAGTAATTGCTGCTTCTGCTCTTCTATCAACTAATTGCGATCAATATTGACTCAGTGCTTATATTTATGTGAACACAGTGGTTTACAGCACCTACAGCATACATAAGCTGTACAAAAACAACTAGTATCTATTTATTGGAAAAATATTTGCAAATGACAATTACCACAAGTTGTACAAAATAAATAACTTTAATATGAATTTATTTGAACTTTTTTCACAAATGATAACTCACACTATCGACTCACAGTTCCTAAATTTATATGAGTTAATGCAGTAGTGTACAGCACCTACAGCACACACGTTTTAAAGAAAATTTAAGTATTTGAGCTTTTTTCACAAATGACAACATACACTGTGAACTCACAGTACTTATATTTATGTGAAGTGAATGCAGTGGGGTATAGCACTTACAGCACACGCAAGTTGTACAAAAAATATATAAGCAAAACATATATTAGCACTGAGCTGCAAAAAATATATTGGCACTGGGCTGCAGCTGCTAATATACAAAAAATATATTAGCACTGGGCTGCAGCTGTGGGCATTGACAAAAAAAATTAACACCAGTGTAACACTTAAGGTTATGCAGTGTGACACACTTAGCCAATAGACGTAACTACGTTCCTGCACTTTGAAAATAATAAACAATGTCTTTATAACTGCCTGTACTGTAATCTAGCTCGGCCAATACTAGAAACACTAAAGAGGCTGAGGGGACTGGAGTGAACTGAAAGGTTAGCTTAGCAACACTGAAGTGGATGGACACTGCACAGATAGGTCATCCCAACAGCACAAGAATGGATAGAAACTTGACAGATACAATAGGTCAGCTCAGCAGCATTAGCGTGGATGGACACTGGAAGGATAGGTCAGCTCAGCAGCACTGAAGTGTATGGACAGTTAGGTTGGCAAAGACCATCAGCAATGCCGGGATGATGAAGTTCAGATGAGCCCACACATCTCTAAAATGCATACAATAGGTTAATAACTAGGTCCAGGGGGCATGGCCACAGAAGAGGGCATGGCTATGAATACTAGTTCAGTATGAATCTATGGTGCACACTGCTGTAGAGCCATGGGTATCGTCATGACATCAGGCAGTGTGTGATTATGCCATCCCTGCACACCCTGGCCCTACAGAGCCACCCCCAGGTAATTCCTATCTACTTCCTCTTAGTGCCCCTGAGTACCGCAACCAGATGCAGTGGTACTTACAACAACAGGTGGTAAATACAAAGAGAAGGTGCAGTATCTTTGTGACCTGTAAACCTCCCTTTCTGGGAGGACCAATCATAGGGCATATGTTGATACTGTATCAGTCCAGCATGGAAATTTACAGTAAATGGCAATAAGGATATATGTTCTTGGAAAAATAACATAGAAATTTAAACTGTCAGAACTATTTTGTCCAGTGATGTCTCCTTCCAAAAATATGGGCTTAATGTATGTGTTGAGGATAAGTGGGATTTTTTTTTGGTGATTTAGCTCCTAGATTTAAATCTACAGTAGTTTTGCCTTTAAAAAAATTGCTGCTTTTAATCTAGCAGTTAAATTATCAAAATATCTTCACTTGCTACAACTTTCATGTTATTTATTTTGGCTTGTGGATAAAATTGGAAATAGGGGTTTGGTGATTTGCGTGGCAATTGCATAAGGATCTTGTTCTGATACATATCATCATTATCTGTGATTTGGGGGTGGTTTGGGGCTTTCTTTAAATATTTTTTAACAGTGGGTTCTGCTCCTTCAATATTTTTAGATTATTCAGGGTCAATATTGTATCCAGAACTCCCACAACATAGTTATCAATACATTTACGACTAACTTTCACTGGTCCATTTCCTGTACAGTATATGACTTTATTATTCACAAATGTTTTATATAAATGTACCTCAATACATGAGTGATGGATTAATAATAAAAAACACTACCTACTGTATATGCATTGTGCTTTGTTGTTGTTTTTTCCTAATGTTTAACTACAGTCCACTTGTGACTATTTACATCATCAGGGCAATTCAGAGTTTAAATGTGTTGCCTACCTAATACTTAAACACCTGCTTCTCTTAACTCACCCATCCCTGCCCACATTCTCCTAATGAGATGGGATGAACTCTATTTCCACCATCCCTGGTAGCAGAAATAAAAACTCCTAGCAAAAAGCGTAAAGCATCCTGACTGCTATTAGCTGTGTAATGTATTGTGAAATAGGGCTTGGCTCTGATGCCTCTGACACAAGATACTCTTGGATGCATGGTTAAATTGAGCTCTATGTGGATAACCCTCAGATGTTTTCTGCCGAAACTCTTCACATGGCAAAGCTAACGCTGATCCATGTCGAGAATCTGTTATTCTCAGCTCAGAGAGACAGCCCAAGACAAATGAGCCTGAAACTCATAGGAAACACATCGGCCACTTGGAAGATGAGCTATTACAATAAAGCAACCGCAGGCCATAAAATGGAAATTAAGTGAAGCTTTCTGCATGGCCTGTGGTGGAGTTTAGTTCTGCGCCATCTGTAGTATTTTCTAGTTTTAAAGAAACTTTTTAAATGGATTATAAAATGATGACTGTAGAAAAACAGTTTATTTATGAGTGTATCTGTTATCTACACATTAGCACATACAGTAGGTTGATGGACTAAATACAACTGTTCTTTGTTTCCATAATCATGCTGTTCCAATTGACCATATAAAACAGATAGCATCAGTAAATTGTCTTTATACAGGATGTAATCCTAAATACAGCCAGAGTTTGCTAGAAAAATAACACTTTACATAGATCTTTAACAGGAAGCAAATACATGAAGTCAACTGAAAGAATAATAACCTGTCTTTGGTTTGACGACTCTTTTTCTGTATCTATTAATTAAACCAACAAGTCTGTTGTATATATTTGTGTCTTTACTGTTTCTATTAGTGATGAGCGGGTTCGGTTCCTCGGAATCCGAACCCCCCCGAACTTCAGCCTTTTTACACGGATCCGAGGCAGACTCGGATCTTCCCGCCTTGCTCGGCTAACCCGAGCGCGCCCGAACGTCATCATCCCGCTGTCGGATTCTCGCGAGGCTCGTATTCTATCGCGAGACTCGGATTCTATATAAGGAGCCGCGCGTCGCCGCCATTTTCACACGTGCATTGAGATTCATAGGGAGAGGACGTGGCTGGCGTCCTCTCCATTTAGATTAGAAGAGAGAGAGTGAGAGTGAGACACTTGATTTACTGGAGCTTAGGAGTACTCAGAGAGTGCAGAGTTTACTAGTGACTGACCAGTGACCACCAGTGCAGTTTTTTTATTATATTATTATTTAATATAATCCGTTCTCTGCCTGAAAAAAAAACGATACACAGTGACACAGTAACAGTATACCATATCTGTGCTCAGCCTCAGTGTGCTGCATCATCTATGTATATCTGACTGTGCTGAGTGCTCAGTGCTCACACAGCTTAATTGTGGGGGAGACTGGGGAGCAGTAGCAGGAGTACATATTATTTAACAGTGCACACTTTTGCTGCCAGAGTGCCACTGCCAGTGTGACTGACCAGTAACCACTGTCTGACCACCAGTATATTGTGATTGTCTGCCTGAAAAAGTTAAACACTCGTCATGTGGTGTTTTTATTCTATAAACGCATTCTGCTGACAGTGTCCAGCAGGTCCGTCATTAATTATATAATATATACCTGTCCGGCTGCAGTAGTGATATATATATATATTTTATATCATTATCATCCAGTCTATATTAGCAGCAGATGCAGTACGGTAGTCCACGGCTGTAGCTACCTCTGTGTCGGCAGTCGCTCGTCCATCCATAATTGTATACCACCTACCTGTGGTGTTTTTTTTTTCTTCTATCTTCTTGATACTACTAGTAGCTTACTTTAGGAGTCTGCAGTGCTGCTGACAGTGTCCAGCAGGTCCGTCATTATATAATATATACCTGTCCGGCTGCAGTAGTGATATATATATATATTTTTTATATCATTATCATCTAGTCTATATTAGCAGCAGACGCAGTACGGTAGTCCACGGCTGTAGCTACCTCTGTGTCGGCAGTCGCTCGTCCATCCATAATTGTATACCACCTACCTGTGGTGTTTTTTTTTTTTTCTATCTTCTTGATACTACTAGTAGCTTACTTTAGGAGTCTGCAGTACTGCTGACAGTGTCCAGCAGGTCCGTCATTATATAATATATACCTGTCCGGCTGCAGTAGTGATATATATATATTTTTTTTATATCATTATCATCCAGTCTATATTAGCAGCAGACGCAGTACGGTAGTCCACGGCTGTAGCTACCTCTGTGTCGGCAGTCGCTCGTCCATCCATAATTGTATACCACCTACCTGTGGTGTTTTTTTTTTTTCTATCTTCTTGATACTACTAGTAGCTTACTTTAGGAGTCTGCAGTGCTGCTGACAGTGTCCAGCAGGTCCGTCATTATATAATATATACCTGTCCGGCTGCAGTAGTGATATATATATATTTTTTATATCATTATCATCCAGTCTATATTAGCAGCAGACGCAGTACGGTAGTCCACGGCTGTAGCTACCTCTGTGTCGGCAGTCGCTCGTCCATCCATAATTGTATACCACCTACCTGTGGTGTTTTTTTTTCTTCTATCTTCTTGATACTACTAGTAGCTTACTTTAGGAGTCTGCAGTGCTGCTGACAGTGTCCAGCAGGTCCGTCATTATATAATATATACCTGTCCGGCTGCAGTAGTGATATATATATATTTTTTTTATATCATTATCATCCAGTCTATATTAGCAGCAGACGCAGTACGGTAGTCCACGGCTGTAGCTACCTCTGTGTCGGCAGTCGCTCGTCCATCCATAATTGTATACCACCTACCTGTGGTGTTTTTTTTTTCTATCTTCTTGATACTACTAGTAGCTTACTTTAGGAGTCTGCAGTGCTGCTGACAGTGTCCAGCAGGTCCGTCATTATATAATATATACCTGTCCGGCTGCAGTAGTGATATATATATATATATTTTTATATCATTGTCATCCAGTCTATATTAGCAGCAGACGCAGTACGGTAGTCCACGGCTGTAGCTACCTCTGTGTCGGCAGTCGCTCGTCCATCCATAATTGTATACCACCTACCTGTGGTGTTTTTTTTTTCTTCTATCTTCTTGATACTACTAGTAGCTTACTTTAGGAGTCTGCAGTGCTGCTGACAGTGTCCAGCAGGTCCGTCATTATATAATATATACCTGTCCGGCTGCAGTAGTGATATATATATATATTTTATATCATTATCATCTAGTCTATATTAGCAGCAGACGCAGTACGGTAGTCCACGGCTGTAGCTACCTCTGTGTCGGCAGTCGCTCGTCCATCCATAAGTATACTAGTATCCATCCATCTCCATTGTTTACCTGAGGTGCCTTTTAGTTGTGCCTATTAAAATATGGAGAACAAAAATGTTGAGGTTCCAAAATTAGGGAAAGATCAAGATCGACTTCCACCTCGTGCTGAAGCTGCTGCCACTAGTCATGGCCGAGACGATTAAATGCCAGCAACGTCGTCTGCCAAGGCCGATGCCCAATGTCATAGTACAGAGCATGTAAAATCCAAAACACCAAATATCAATAAAAAAAGGACTCAAAAATCTAAAATAAAATTGTCAGAGGAGAAGCGTAAACTTGCCAATATGCCATTTACCACACGGAGTGGCAAGGAACGGCTGAGGCCCTGGCCTATGTTCATGGCTAGTGGTTCAGCTTCACATGAGGATGGAAGCACTCAGCCTCTCGCTAGAAAAATGAAAAGACTCAAGCTGGCAAAAGCACAGCAAAGAACTGTGCGTTCTTCGAAATCACAAATCCACAAGGAGAGTCCAATTGTGTCGTTTGCGATGTCTGACCTTCCCAACACTGGACGTGAAGAGCATGCGCCTTCCACCATTTGCACGCCCCCTGCAAGTGCTGGAAGGAGCACCCGCAGTCCAGTTCCTGATAGTCAGATTGAAGATGTCAGTGTTGAAGTACACCAGGATGAGGGGGATATGGGTGTTGCTGGCGCTGGGGAGGAAATTGACCAGGAGGATTCTGATGGTGAGGTGGTTTGTTTTAGTCAGGCACCCAGGAAGACACCTGTTGTCCGTGGGAGGAATAGGGCCATTGACATGCCTGGTGAAAATTCCAAAAAAATCAGCTCTTCGGTGTGGAAGTATTTAAACAGAAATGCGGACAACATTTGTCAAGCCGTGTGTTGCCTTTGTCAAGCTGTAATAAGTAGGGGTAAGGACGTTAACCACCTCGGAACATCCTCCCTTATACGTCACCTGCAGCGCATTCATCATAAGTCAGTGACAAGTTCAAAAACTTTGGGCGACAGCGGAAGCAGTCCACTGACCAGTAAATCCCTTCCTCTTGTAACCAAGCTCACGCAAACCACCCCACCAACTCCCTCTGTGTCAATTTCCTCCTTCCCCAGGAATGCCAATAGTCCTGCAGGCCATGTCACTGCCACTGGCAATTCTGACGAGTCCTCTCCTGCCTGGGATTCCTCCGATGCATCCTTGCGTGTAACGCCTACTGCTGCTGGCGCTGCTGTTGTTGCTGCTGGGAGTCGATGGTCATCCCAGAGGGGAAGTCGTACTCGTAAGACCGCTTTTACTACTTCCACCAAGCAATTGACTGTCCAACAGTCCTTTGCGAGGAAGATGAAATATCACAGCAGTCATCCTGCTGCAAAGCGGATAACTGAGGCCTTGGCATCCTGGGCGGTGAGAAACGTGGTTCCGGTATCCATCATTACTGCAGAGGCAACTAGAGACTTGTTGGAGGTACTGTGTCCCCGGTACCAAATACCATCTAGGTTCCATTTCTCTAGGCAGGCGATACCGAAAATGTACACAGACCTCAGAAAAAGACTCACCAGTGTCCTAAAAAATGCAGTTGTACCCAATGTCCACTTAACCACGGACATGTGGACAAGTGGAGCAGGGCAGGCTCAGGACTATATGACTGTGACAGCCCACTGGGTAGATGTATGGACTCCCGCCGCAAGAACAGCAGCGGCGGCACCAGTAGCAGCATCTCGCAAACGCCAACTCTTTCCTAGGCAGGCTACGCTTTGTATCACCGCTTTCCAGAATTTCGCACACAGCTAAAAACCTCTTACGGCAACTGAGGAAGATCATCGCAGAATGGCTTACCCCAATTGGACTCTCCTGTGGATTTGTGGCATCGGACAACGCCAGCAATATTGTGTGTGCATTAAATATGGGCAAATTCCAGCACGTCCCATGTTTTGCACATACCTTGAATTTGGTGGTGCAGAATTATTTAAAAAACGAGAGGCGCGTGCAAGAGATGCTGTCGGTGGCCAGAAGAATTGCGGGACACTTTCGGCGTACAGGCACCACGTACAGAAGACTGGAGCACCACCAAAAACGCCTGAACCTGCCCTGCCATCATCTGAAGCAAGAAGTGGTAACGAGGTGGAATTCAACCCTCTATATGCTTCAGAGGTTGGAGGAGCAGCAAAAGGCCATTCAAGCCTATACAACTTAGCACGATATAGGAGGTGGAATGCACCTGTCTCAAGCGCAGTGGAGAATGATTTCAACGTTGTGCAAGGTTCTGCAACCTTTTGAACTTGCCACACGTGAAGTCAGTTCAGACACTGCCAGCCTGAGTCAGGTCATTCCCCTCATCAGGCTTTTGCAGAAGAAGCTGGAGACATTGAAGGAGGAGCTAACACAGAGCGATTCCGCTAGGCATGTGGGACTTGTGGATGGAGCCCTTAATTCGCTTAACAAGGATTCACAGGTGGTCAATCTGTTGAAATCAGAGCACTACATTTTGTCCACCGTGCTCGATCTTAGATTTAAAACCTACCTTGGATCTCTCTTTCCGGCAGACACAAGTCTGCTGGGGTTCAAAGAACTGCTGGTGACAAAATTGTCAAGTCAAGCGGAACGCGACCTGTCAACATCTCCTCCTTCACATTCTCCCGCAACTGTGGGTGCGAGGAAAAGGCTCAGAATTCCGAGCCCACCCGCTGGCGGTGATGCAGGGCAGTCTGGAGCGACTGCTGATGCTGACATCTGGTCCGGACTGAAGGACCTGACAACGATTACGGACATGTCGTCTACTGTCACTGCATATGATTCTCTCCCCATTGAAAGAATGGTGGAGGATTATATGAGTGACCGCATCCAAGTAGGCACGTCAGACAGTCCGTACTTATACTGGCAGGAAAAAGAGCCAATTTGGAGGCCCTTGCACAAACTGGCTTTATTCTACCTAAGTTGCCCTCCCACAAGTGTGTACTCCGAAAGAGTGTTTAGTGCCGCCGCTCACCTTGTCAGCAATCGGCGTACGAGGTTACATCCAGAAAATGTGGAGAAGATGATGTTCATTAAAATGAATTATAATCAATTCCTCCGTGGAGACATTGACCAGCAGCAATTGCCTCCACAAAGTACACAGGGAGCTGAGATGGTGGATTCCAGTGGGGACGAATTGATAATCTGTGAGGAGGGGGATGTACACGGTGATATATCGGAGGATGATGATGAGGTGGACATCTTGCCTCTGTAGAGCCAGTTTGTGTAAGGAGAGATTAATTGCTTCTTTTTGGTTGGGGTCCAATCCAACCCGTCATTTCAGTCACAGTCGTGTGGCAGACCCTGTCACTGAAATGATGGGTTGGTTAAAGTGTGCATGTCCTGTTTATACAACATAAGGGTGGGTGGGAGGGCCCAAGGACAATTCCATCTTGCACCTCTTTTTTCTTTCATTTTTCTTTGCGTCATGTGCTGTTTGGGGGGTGTTTTTTGGAAGGGCCATCCTGCGTGACACTGCAGTGCCACTCCTAGATGGGCCAGGTGTTTGTGTCGGCCACTAGGGTCGCTTAGCTTACTCACACAGCTACCTGATTGCGCCTCTTTTTTTTTCTTCTTTGCGTCATGTGCTGCTGTTTGGGGAGTGTTTTTTGGAAGGGCCATCCTGCCTGACACTGTAGTGCCACTACTAGATGGGCCAGGTGTTTGTGTCGGCCACTAGGGTCGCTTAGCTTACTCACACAGCTACCTCATTGCGCCTCTTTTTTTCTTTGCGTCATGTGCTGTTTGGGGAGTGTTTTTTGGAAGGGCCATCCTGCGTGACACTGCAGTGCCACTCCTAGATGGGCCAGGTGTTTGTGTCGGCCACTAGGGTCGCTTAGCTTACTCACACAGCTACCTCATTGCGCCTCTTTTTTTTCTTCTTTGCGTCATGTGCTGCTGTTTGGGGAGTGTTTTTTGGAAGGGCCATCCTGCGTGACACTGCAGTGCCACTCCTAGATGGGCCAGGTGTTTGTGTCGGCCACTAGGGTCGCTTAGCTTACTCACACAGCTACCTCATTGCGCCTCTTTTTTTCTTTGCGTCATGTGCTGTTTGGGGAGTGTTTTTTGGAAGGGCCATCCTGCGTGACACTGCAGTGTCACTCCTAGATGGGCCAGGTGTTTGTGTCGGCCACTAGGGTCGCTTAGCTTACTCACACAGCTACCTCATTGCGCCTCTTTTTTTCTTTGCGTCATGTGCTGTTTGGGGAGTGTTTTTTGGAAGGGCCATCCTGCATGACACTGCAGTGCCACTCCTAGATGGGCCAGGTGTTTGTGTCGGCCACTAGGGTCGCTTAGCTTACTCACACAGCTACCTCATTGAGCCTCTTTTTTTCTTTGCGTCATGTGCTGTTTGGGGAGTGTTTTTTGGAAGGGCCATCCTGCGTGACACTGCAGTGCCACTCCTAGATGGGCCAGGTGTTTGTGTCGGCCACTTGGGTCGCTTAGCTTAGCCATCCAGCGACCTCGGTGCAAATTTTAGGACTAAAAATAATATTGTGAGGTGTGAGGTGTTCAGAATAGACTGAAAATGAGTGGAAATTATGGTTATTGAGGTTAATAATACTTTGGGATCAAAATGAACCCCAAATTCTATGATTTAAGCTGTTTTTTAGGGTTTTTTGAAAAAAACACCCGAATCCAAAACACACCCGAATCCGACAAAAAAAATTTGGTGAGGTTTTGCCAAAACGCGTTCGAACCCAAAACACGGCCGCGGAACCGAACCCAAAACCAAAACACAAAACCCGAAAAATTTCCGGTGCTCATCACTAGTTTCTATCTATCTATCTATCTATCTATCTATCTATCTATCTATCTATCTATCTATCTATCTATCTATCTATCTATCTATCTATCTATCTGTCTATCTATCTGTCTATCTGTCTATTTTTCCATATTTTGTAAAAACATCTAGCTTCAAGTCATCTTAAGGGGCATCATAAGAGAACAGGAAGCCTGTGTGCATTCTCCTTCTGGGCCACCTCCTATCTATTGAGCAGCGTTGTTGACTTGGGCAACAGGGTCAGTAGAGGATTCTAGCGCTGTCCCAGAGTCCAGTGTGCATGCGCAGGTCCTTGGAAAAATTAGATGTGTCCATTTTCCCAGTGATTTTCTTACTGTGCATGCTTGAAACTCTGGGAAAATGGCGGCTGCAACATTATGAAATAAGCACTTAAGCGATAGAGAAATGTGAACTGGCACTGGAGCAATAGAGGCTGTTACATGTAACAGCTTCAGCCAATAAGAATCAGCCTGATTCTTATTGGCTGTTCAGCCTGATTCTTATTGGCTGTTGCTGTCACACATGATAGCCAACTGATTCAGCACAGGAGTGTTATAGACACATTTTTAGCACAGTATGCCAATAAGAACAATCCTGATTCTTTTTGACTATTGCATTTGTTTTCTGCAGAAGGCAGCAATTGAGTGATCCACTGGCAGATCGTGATTGACACTTTGGGCACCCCAGTCATAATATTTCAACAATATGTATACGTGGGGTAGCACTGTTTTACCACAGATAAGTGATAAATACTGTATGTATTCAAATCTGATAATTACTTTTCTCTTACGTCCTACAGGATGCTGGGGTTCACATTAGTACCATGTGGTATAGATGGGTCCCTTGGGAGCCATGGGCACTTTAAGAGTTTAATAGTGTGGGCTGGCTCCTCCCTCTATGCCCTTCCTACAAGACTCAGTTTAGAAAATGTGCCCGGTGGAGCCGGTCACAGCTAGGGGAGCTCCTAGGAGTTTTTCTAGTTTTATTTTTATTTTTTTAAAGAGCTAGGTACAGGGAGGCTGCTGGCAACAGCCTCCCTGCTTCGTGGGACTTAGGGGGGGAGTAGGAACCAACCCTAGAGGTTAATGGTTCTCTATCTCCGCTGACAGGACACTGAGCTCCTGAGGATGATGATCGCAAGCTCCCGAGGCGACCGCTCACTCCTGCAGCATGGCCACCACCCCCTAACAGAGCCAGAAGATAGAAAAGTGGTGAGTATGATGCCGGCGGGTCGCCGGTGGTAATAGCGGCACAAGGGAGAGAGCGCAATCCTGTCAGATGTATGGCGCTGTGTGGGGCGTCCTGGGCTACAACATACCCTAAAACTGATCAAACTACGCTAACAGGGGCTAATACCGCTATTAGCAGCAAGGTACCAGTATAAAAATATAAGTCCGGGAAGATGCGCCATTACAGGGGGCAGGCCTTCTCCTCAGAGCAGATCCAGCACTCATCAGCGCCATTTTCTCCCTGCAGATCACACAGACAGAAGCTGCCTGGGAGCGCTGCCCTCCACATAACTCCAGCTTACCTCTGCGGTACCAGGGTGTTATAGACGGGGGGGAGAGTGTTATAAGGTGTTATATCAGCGCTGGGCTTATTGTATATTACACTGCCTATTGAAGCGCTCTGTGGCTGGCTCCTTATACTCTGTGATTCTCTGAAAGTACTCTGGTGGAAACTGGCTGACATTTTCCTGTGTGTGTGTGTGTATATATTGCTATATAGATCACATTATCATGTCTAGGGAATGTGTCTCTTGTGCAGCAGAGTGTCTTTCTTAACCTGATGAGTCCATTCCATGTACGCAGGACTGCAGTGTGCTTTCCCAGCCCTCGGAATCTGAACCCCCATGGGTGGATTCCTTAAGGGGAATGACATATCAGATTTCATCTCGGATGTCATATAATGAGAAACAAACACAGGTTTTGAGAAATTCTGTAGTGGTGTTGCAATGTTCAGCTCCCTATACCTCATCTAGGTCCCCCCCTATTTACCCAAAGAAGCGTGCTCTTGCCCAGATAATGCAAGTTGACACGGATACCGACTCTGATTCAGGTGACGGTTATGGGGATATGCGGGGGGGGGGGGGGGAGGCATCCGTTGCTACGGGTGCAACTTATGATTGAGGCCATTGTGGACATTTTACACATTACTGAGAAAATACCTGAGCAGGTAGAGGAAGCTTATTTTACAGAAATAAGAAAACCTCCCTTACATTCCCTGCGTCTAAGCAATTAAACGCATTGTTTTAAAAATCCTGGGAAGACCCAGAGAAAAAATTCCAGATCCCAAAAAGGGTTCTCATTGCTTTTCCTTTCCCTGAGGAGGACAGGAAAAAGTGGGAAAACCCGCCAGTAGTAGATGCTTCTGTATCTAGGTTGTCTAAGAAGTTGGTTTTATCTTTCCCTGGTTCCACCACTTTGAAAGAACCGGCAGACCGCAAGATTGAGACTACTCTCAAATCACTATACACAGCTAATGGAGTAGCTTTAAGACCCACTATTGCTTGTGCATGGATTTCTAAAGCTATAGTAGAGTGGTCAGGCACTTTACTAGAGGAATTAGATTCTATGGATAGAAGTGACATTGAATTGTTTTTACGTCATATACAGGATTCTGCTGGTTTCATGGTGGAAGCCATGAAGGACCTGGGACATCTTAATGCGAGGGCCTCTGCCATGGCGGTTTCAGCACGCAGGGGACTCTGGCTGCAACAATGGTCGGCGGATGCAGAATCCAAGAAAAGTGTGGAGAATCTACACTTCACTGGTCAGGCTCTGTTTGGGGAAGTATTAGATGCGTGGATCTCCATGGCAACTGCGGGTAAGTCTACCTTTCTTCCCTCTGCAACACCACCAACTAGGAAATCTTATCCTACGTCTGCTATGCAGTCCTTTCGGACTACAAAAGTTAAAAATTCCAAATCCCCTTCCACTTTCTTTAGAGGAGTTCGGGGAAATCCAGAAAACCTGCACCAACAGGTTCCCAGGAACAGAAACCTGTTTCTGCTTCCTCAAAATCCTCGGCATGACGGTGGACCCCCCAGCCTGGAGAACGGGCAGGTGGGAGCAAGACTAAGGAATTTCAGTCACACCTGGGCATCATCAGGCCTGAACCCCTGGGTACAAGATATTGTTCCAAGAACTCCCGCCTCACAGATTTTTCAAATCAGGCTTACCAGCTTCGCTGACAGAAAGTGCTATCCTACAGGAAGCCATTCAGAAATTGCTAAGGTCAAATGTCATTGTTCCAGTTCCACCTCACCTAACAAACAAGGGTTATTACTCAAACCTGTTTGTAGTAACGAAACCGGATGGTTCGGTCAGGCCAATCTTGAACCTAAAGTCATTGAACCCTTATTTGAGGGAATCAAAGTTCAAAATGGAGTCTCTAAAAAGCGGTGATCTCAGGTCTGGAGGGGGAGTTTCCGGTATCCCTAGATATCAAGGATGCGTACCTTCACATTCCGATCTGGCCGCGTCACCAGGCTTATCTAAGATTTGCGCTACTGGACTGTCACTATCAGTTCCTGTCACTATCATTTGGCCTCTCCACGGTGCCGAGGGTGTTCACCAAGGTCATGGTGGAAATGATGCTACTCCTCCGCAAGCAGGGTGTGAACATAATTCCTTATATGGACGACCTGCTGATAAAAGCGTCTTCCAGGGAGAAATTGTTACAGAGCATTGCTCTCTCGACTTAACTTCTCCAGGATCATGGATGGATCCTGAATCTTCCAAAGTCGCATTTGGAGCTGACAAAGAGACTGTCCTTCCTGGGGATGATTCTCGACACAGAAGTTCAGAGGGTGTTTCTACTGGAGGAGAAAGCGTTGGTGATTCAAACAATGGTTCGGGATGTCCTGAAGCCAGCCTGGGTGTCGGTTCATCAGTGCATTTGCCCTCTGGGGAAAATGGTGGCCTCCAACGAGGCTCTACAGTACGGAAGATTTCATGCACGACCCTTCCAACTGGATCTCCTGGACAAATGGTCGGGATCTCATCTTCACATGCACCAGAGGATACGTCTGTCACCGAAAGCCAGAATCTCACTCCTCTGGTGGCTGCAAACTTCTCACCAAGTGGAGGGCCACAGGTTTGGGATTCAGGATTGGATCCTCCTAACCACGGATTCAAATCTCAGAGGTTGGAGAGCAGTTACCCAAGGGGAAAACTTCCAAGAAAGGTAGTCAAGTCTGGAATCCATCCTTCCAATGAACATTTTGGAACTAAGGGCCATGTACAATGGTCTTCTACAAGCGGCACATATTCTGAAAGATCAGGCCATTCAGGTTCCATTGGACAATGTAACGACGGTGGCCTACATAAACCGACAAGGCGGAACGAAGAGCAGAGCTGCATTGTCAGAGGTAACACAAATCATCCTCTGGGCGGAAAAGTAAGTGGTGGCGTTGTCAGCAATCTTCATTCCGGAAGTGGACAACTGGGATGCAGACTTCCTCAGCAGACACAATCTCTATTCAGGAGTGTGGGGCCTTCACCAAGAGGTGTTCGCAGAGGTGACAAGTCTTTGGGGCATACCTCAAATAGACATGAGGGCCTCCTACCTCAACAAGAAGCTTCGGATGTACTGTTCCAGGTTGAGGGACCCACAGGCAGTGCCAGCAGATGCCCTGGTAACTCCGTGGGTGTTCAAGTCAGTGTATGTGTTCCCTCCACTTCCACTCATCCCAAGGATTCTCAAACTAATCAACAGAACAAGAGTTCAGGCGCTCCTCATTGCTCTGGACCAGCCAAGAAGGGCTTGGTAGGTGGATCTTCTGAAGTTACTGCTGGAAGATCCGAGGCCTCTTCCTCTTCAAGAGGACCTTCTGCAACAGGGGCCGTTCGCTTATCAAGACTTACCATGGCTACATTTGATTGCATGGAGGTTGAACACCAGATCTTAGCTTGGAAGGGCATTCCGAACAAAGTTATTCTAACCCTGATACAAGCTAGGAAAGGAGTAACGTCTAAACACTACCATCGAATTTGGAAAAGGTACATGTCTTGGTGTGAATCCAAGAAGCTTCCTATGGTGGAGTTTCAACTAGGGCGGTTTCTCCTCTTTCTGCAAGCAGGTGTGGATGTGGGCCTGCATTTGGGCTCCATAAAAGTCCAGATTTTAGCCTTGTCCATTTTCTTCCAGAAAAAATTGGCTGTCCTCCCTGAGGTTCAGGCTTTATTGAAAGGGGTTCTGCACATCCAGCCTCCCTTTGTGCCTCCTACAGCACCTTGGGATCTTAATGTAGTGCTGTAGTTCCTGCAGTCTGATTGGTTTGAACCTTTACAGGAGGTTGATGTCAAGTTTCTTACTTGGAAGGCGGTCACACTATTGGCATTGGCATCTGCTAAACGTGTGTCAGAATTGGGGGCATTGTCCTGCAAGAGCCCCTACTTGATTTTCCATGAAGATAGAGCTGAGCTCAAGAAGCATCAGCAATTTCTTCCGAAGGTTGTGTCGGCTTTTCATATCAACCAACCTATTGTGGTGCCAGTGGCTACTGACTCCTCAATTACTTCAAAATCCTTGGATGTTGTAGATTTATGTGAAGAGAACTACTCATCACAGAAAGTCAGACACTATGGGGTATATTTACTAAGCTCCCAATTTGGTGTTTTTTCATCAAAGTGTCATCTCGGGAATTTACTAAACTCAAATCTCGGCAGTGATGAGGGCATTCGTATTTTTTTGGAAGGCAAAGAAAAAAAATACGAATGAATACACCATCAGTCAAATACGCATGTTATTTTATACAACTCAGTAATTTACTAAAAATTTGAATTCACAAACACTGCCGGCAATAGCCAAACACTGCCGTGAAAAAATACAAATCGTAAAAAAAAAAGCAATTTTAAAATATACCTGCTTTTTTTTTACCGTGTTCTGATAGGCATGCATGGATCAGTGAAATCCGTGCATGTTTATCAGTGGGAAGGGGTGTGAAAGAGTTAAAAATCAGGAAATTTTTTTGCGTGGGGTCCCCCCTCCTAAGCATAACCAGCCTCGGACTCTTTGAGCCGGTCCTGGTTGTAAAAATACGGGGAAAATATTGACAGGGGTTCCCCCATATTTTAACAACCAGTACCGGGCTCTGCGCCTGGTCCTGGTGCAAAAAATACGGGGGACAAAAGACATAGGGGTCCCCCATATTTTTAACACCAGCACCGGGCTCCACTAGTCAGAGACATAATGCCACAGCCGGGGGACACTTTTATATTGGTCCCTGCAGCCCTGGCATTAAATCACCAACTACTCACCCCTGGCCGGGGTACCCTGGAGGAGTGGGGACCGCTTAAATCAAGGGGTCCCCCCTCCAGCCACCCAAGGGCTAGGGGTGAAGCCCAAGGCTGTCCCCCCATCCAAGGGCGGCGGATGGGGGGCTGATAGCCTTCTGTGTAAAAATAAGAATATTGTTTTTTGTAGCAGTACTACAAGTCCCAGCAAGCCTCCCCCACAAGCTGGTACCTTGGAGAACCACAAGTACCAGCATGCGGGGGAAATATGGGCCCGCTGGTACCTGTAGTTCTACTACAAAAAAATACCCAAATAAAAACAAAACACACACACTGTGATAGTACAACTGTATTGCATACATGCACACCAACATACATACATACTTACCTATGTTGACACAAAGCAGTCGGTCCTCTTCTCCAGTAGAATCCCGGGATACCTGTAAATAAAATTATACACTTTTGAGTATTTTATTAACACCCTTATTTTTGTAGCACTTTCTAACCCATAGCTTCTGCTTCTTTCTTATTAACACATATATACACTTTAGTATCTTAATAGTGTGCTGCCCTAGGGTGGTCGGGCCTGAGCCGACTTTGTGGGGTCCAAGCCCTGGACTTATGCTTAGTTAGGTACCTCCAGTAATAGAGCAGCCGTGAAGTGGCCTGGAGGCTTATCATATCTTTTGCAAAACATATGTAACGAAGTGCTCTAAATTTTCTATTATTACATAGTATATAGGGGGTCATTCCGAGTTGTTCGCTCGGTAAATTTCTTCGCATCGCAGCGATTTTCCGCTTAGTGCGCATGCGCAATGTTCGCACTGCGACTGTGCCAAGCAAATTTGCTATGTAGTTAGGAATTTTACTCACGTTTTTTTCCTCGTTCTGGTGATCGTAATGTGATTGACAGGAAGTGGGTGTTTCTGGGCGGAAACTGGCCGTTTTATGGGTGTGTGTGAAAAAATGCTACCGTTTCTGGGAAAAACGCGGGAGTGGCTGGAGAAACAGAGGAGTGTCTGGGCGAACGCTGGGTGTGTTTGTGACGTCAAACCAGGAACGACAAGCATTGAACTGATCGCAGATGCCGAGTAAGTCTCGAGTTACTCAGAAACTGCACAGAGATGTCTTATCGCAATATTGCGAATCTTTCGTTCGCAATTTTAATAAGCTAAGATTCACTCCCAGTAGGCGGCGGCTTAGCGTGTGCAAAGCTGCTAAAAGCAGCTTGCGAGCGAACAACTCGGAATGACCCCCATAGTTCTTCATACTAACAGCCAGAAGAGTGTGTGGGAAAAATCCCTTTTGTTTTTCTTGTCTAGAGTCAGGGCCGGCGCTACCATTAGGCAGCTTTAGGCAGCTGCCTATGGGCGCTGGCCACTGGAGGGCGGCAGGCTCCAATTAAATATATTTTACAAAAAAATATATATATTTTGATAAGTAAGCCCAGACCAGGGGCGGCCGCGGCGAGGGTCTAGCCTGCCACAGCCGTCAGTCACCTCACCGGCCCAGTGTATTGCTTTCCCTGCGGGCCTGCGGCTGCTCCATGTCTAAACAGAAATAGACGGAGCCGCGCGTATGAGAGAGCAGGTCAGGAGACGGGCGCCGCCCACACTGACAGCCTAACACGCATCCTGCTAGGCGCCGTCAGCACGAACGTCAGCGCTTGTGTGGCGCCCGTCTCCTGACCTGCTCTCTCATACGCGCGGCTCCGTCTATTTCTGTTAGAGACATGGAGCAGCCGCAGGGAAATCACACTGGCATAGGTGAGGTGACTGACGGCTGTGGCAGGCTAGACCCTCGCCGCGGCCGCCCCTGGTCTGGGCTTACTTATCAAAATATATTTTTTTTTGTGTAAAATATATTTAATTGGAACATCTGAAAGACAAGAGAAGTCTCTCTATCCCCTCCCTCCCCGCCGCCCCACGCCTCCCTATCCCCTCCCTGCCGCCCCGCGTCTCCCTATCCTCTCTCTCCCACCCAGCGTCTCACTATCCCCTAACTGCCGCCCCGCGCCTCGCTATCCCCTCCCTCCCTGCCGCCCCGCGCCTCCCTATCTCCTCCCTCCCACACCGCATCTCCCTATCCCCTCCCTTCCACCCCGCGTCTCCCTATCCCCACCCTCCCACCCCACGTCTCCCTATCCCCTCCCTCCCTGCCGCCCCGTGTCTCCCTATCCTCTCCCTCCCACCCGCGTCTCACTATCCCCTCACTGCCGCCCCGCGTCTCGCTATCCCCTCCCTCCCACCCCACGTCTCCCTATCCCCTCCCTCCCACCCCGCGTCTCACTATCCCCTCACTGCCGCCCCGCGTCTCGCTATCCCCTCCCTCCCTGCCGCCCCGCGCCTCCCTATCTCCTCCCTCCCACCCCGCATCTCCCTATCCCCTCCCTTCCACCCCGCGTCTCCCTATCCCCTCCCTCCCACCCCACGTCTCCCTATCCCCTCCCTCCCTGCCGCCCCGCGTCTCCCTATCCTCTCCCTCCCACCTGCGTCTCACTATCCCCTCACTGCCGCCCCGCGTCTCGCTATCCCCTCCCTCCCACCCCACGTCTCCCTATCCCCTCCCTCCCACCCCACGTCTCCCTATCCCCTCCCTCCCTGCCGCCCCGCGTCTCCCTATCCTCTCCCTCCCACCCGCGTCTCACTGTCCCCTCACTGCCGCCCCGCGTCTCGCTATCCCCTCCCTCCCCGCGCCTCCCTCCCTGCTGCCCCGCGCCTCCCTATCCCCTCACTCCCTGCCGCCCCGTGTCTCCCTATCCCCTCCCTCGCACCCCGCGTCTCACTATCCCCTCCCTGCCGCCCCACGTCTCGCTATCCCCTCCCTCCCTGCCGCCCCGCGCCTCCCTATCTCCTCCCTCCCACCCCGCATCTCCCTATCCCCTCCCTTCCACCCCGCGTCTCCCTATCCCCTCCCTCCCACCCCACGTCTCCCTATCCCCTCCCTCCCTGCCGCCCTGCGTCTCCCTATCCCCTCCCTCCCACTCCACGTCTCCCTATCCCCTCCCTCCCTGCCGCCCCGCACCTCCCGATGTTGGAGTTGCCTACAGCAGCGGCAGCTCCGGAGACAACAGGCAGCGCTGTTACCTCTATTTCCGTGCCCTCAGCATCTCCGGCAGCATCTGCTTCCTCCGGGACTGAGGAACCAGGACCACTAAGGCGAGGGGTGGGGGAGTTGTGCTTGGTGGCAAGTGTCTGGGCAGCTCACCCCCAGATCACTTGGACTGCAGCTCCCCGCCTTGTGATCAGGGGGTGAGCTGCAGTCCAAGTGATCTGGGCAAGATCACTTGGACTGCAGCACACCCCCAGATCACTTGGACGCAGGGACAGGGAAAAATAAATAAAATAAATGTAAAAAAATTATATATTTATATCACAGCTGCCCGCCTCCCACCGCTGACCAGCGCTCACTTCTGCACGCTGCACCGCCATTGAAAGCTGACCACCGCAGACCACAACTGGCGGTGGTCAGAGGGACATCAACGCCGCAGCGAAGAAGGACAGCTTAGTACCGCCGCATCCCCACGCAGACCATGGGCTCATACGCCACCAACAACCACAGTCCCTTCCGCACCTCCGCTGCACATATCAGGTAATGTTACCCTATGTCCCTGCTGTCACGCTCTCAGTCCCTGCTGTCACTCTCTCAGTCCTTGCTGTCACTCTCTCTCCCTGTCCCTGAATTGTGGGTCATACCGTTTGCTATAATGTGAATTTCGTCTCATACCATATGGTAAAATCAGAATTTTGGCTCATACAGTATGCTGTAATGTGAATTTCGGGTCATACCGTGTGCTATAATGTGAATTTCGGCTCATACCGTGTGGTAAAATCTGAAATTTTGCGTCATAGCGTGTTCTGTAACGTGAATTTCGGCTCATACCGTGTGCTGTAATGTGAATTTCGGCTCATACTGTGTAGTAAAATATGAATTTTGGCTCATACTGTGTGCTGTAATGTGAATTTCGGCTCATACTGTGTGCTGTAATGTGAATTTCGGCTCATACCGTGTGCTATAATGTGAATTTCGGCTCATACCATGTTCTGTAATGTGAATTTCGGCTCATACCGTGTGCTGTAATGTGAATTTCGGCTCATACTGTGTGGTAAAATATGAATTTCGGATCATACGGTGTGCTGTAATGTGAATTTCGGCTCATACGGTGTGCTGTAATATGAATTTCGGCTCATACGGTGTGCTGTAATGTGAATTTCGGCTCATACTGTGTGGTAAAATATGAATTTTGGCTCATACCATGTGCTGTAGTGTGAATTTTGGCTCATACCATGTGCTGTAGTGTGAATTTCGGCTCATTCCGTGTGCTGTAATGTGAATTTCTAGATAGTATAAGAATTTCTAGATAGTATAAGGGGTCCTAATACACTGAAGGACACGCCCCCATTTGAGTGGCCCACCCCCTCTCCCGGAGGCGCGCGCATAATTGCAACCTTCACTTTTCCATACCCCCACTTCAAAATGTCTACTTCGACCACTGTATATGTATGTGTGTGTATATATATACATATATATATATATATATATATATATATATAGTATTCATTCTAGCACCCTGCACCTTTCAAAATCCATGCAGTTCCCCTTTCCTGCCTGGGGTGTCACTCTCTGCTCTGGTGTTTCTCAGCACACACAGGTCTGTATCACAGCACGGAGTAACAGATCAGAGTGTGCGGAGAAGCACCACAGCAGAGAGCGACACCCCAGGCAGGAAAGAGGAACTGCACAGTATTTGAAAGGTGCAGGGTGCTAGAATGAACACTATATATATATATATATATATATATATATATATATATATATATATAGCCAATGACCTCACAGCATGTCACTGCCACAAAGTTCTAGTTACTACCCTGATGCCTATCTATAATACTGTATAAAACTACAGACTGTGGTATTATACTATATATGGATGTGGGGCTGGATGCTTTTTAACTTGTGTGCATTTAATATAATATTTGTCAGGTTTTCTTTTGCTGTTATTTGGCTGCTTCAGGAGGATCAACATACTGTTAACACAGCCTCTAGATAACGTGATCACTCCACTGTCCAAGCAACAGGGGAAGGGGAGGGTCGGGAGGACCGGGGGGGGGGGGGGGGTAGGCAGAAATGTTGCCTAGGGTGCCGAGAAACCTTGCACCGGCCCTGTCTAGAGTAACCCCCTCCCGCAGCACCTGAGGAATGTTACCAGCTTGATTAGAGCAGTTTGCTACTATTTATTGCAGTTCAGTGAGGCATAGATGGAGCCAGCATTAGGAGGGCATGCTGGGTCCTGTGGTGCCATTTGGAGGATACAGGGGTACCTCCAGGTAAGCTAGCTCTCAATCTGGATATGTTTTGTATGTGCCATTATCATGTGGCTGTACATTAAGCAATTGTATGACCCATAGTGGATGTTATTATTATTATTATGCTGTGTGTGAGTCTGGGGAGTGGTACCCCCCAGGTCTGGTGTGACTGGGCTACCTTGGGGTAGCACGCCATATTATTTATTTAGCACTTATGTAACACTCCTATTTTTTCACTAATATTACTCTTTTGGGTATTTTATTAACACCCTTATTTTTGTAGCACTTTCTAACCCATAGCTTCTGCTTCTTTCTTATTAACCCATATTAACACTTTAGTATCTTAATGGTGTGCTGCCCTAGGGTGGTCGGGCCTGAGCCGACTTTGTGGGGTCAAAGCCCTGGACTTATGCTTAGTTAGGGACCTCCAGTAATACAGCAGCCGTGAAGTGGCCTGGAGGCTTATCATATCTTTTGCAAAACATATGTAACGAAGAGCTCTAAATTTTCTATTATTACATAGTATATAGTTCTTCTTACTAACAGCCAGCAGAGTGCGTGGGAAAAATCCCTTTTGTTTTTCATGTTTTTAGCTATGCAAGGTCGAGGAGAGTCTAATAGAGTGAGGGGGCCTATTCTAGTGAAAGGAGGCCACACGAGTGAAATCTTGGGTTCAAGCGTGAGATACAATAACCAGGGTACAGGAGAGGCAACTATAATTGGCTGTATGTAATGAGATGAGGTTGGGGATGTAGGGAGCAGTGGAGTAAGAGAGGGGCTTGTATATGAGGGTGATTCGTTTGAAGAGGATTCTGTGGGGTAATTGGAGCCAGTGCAGGTTTTTATGGAGGGGAATGGGGGATGTGGAACAGCAGGAGAGGAAGATAGGGCTAGCTGGAGTGTTGGGAACAGAATTGGAGGGGACCGAGATGGGAACGTGGCAGATCAATGAGGAGAAGGTTGTAGTAGTCTAGCTGAGAAATTATTATTCAGTGTATAATCAGTTTGGTAGCATTCTGGAAGAGCAACAGCCTTACACAAGTGATATTGTGTAGCTTTAAATTACAGAATTGAGCCTGAAACTGAATGTGGGTTTTAAGGGGAGGTCTGAGTTGGGGAACAGGGGAGATTATGTTGTCAACCGCAAAACAGCGCTTGGGGGGTTGGAGACCCTGATAGGGGAGAATATGAGTTTGGTTTTGTCCATGTCAAGCTTCATAGAGAGCTCAGACATCTAGGAAGGTGTGTTATATTCGCAAAGTTCTTGCTGTGTATTTGTGCCGCTTCTCTGTCTCTTTGTATAGTCAACCAGCCTTTGTCATATATATATATATATATATATATATATATAGAGAGAGAGAGAGAGAGAGAGAGAAAACAGGATTGAAAAGTGCTTAGGGGTTATTCTAAAGATGTTAAGTATAATCTGTACATTTAAATTATGAGTATCAAGTATGCGGTTTGGTTAAAAGTATCACATCATTTAATCAATAAATAAATAATAATACAGATTAAAATATATGAAAGAGACAAAAGTCATATAACTACCAATTGGTGTTAAATGTCCATAGACCAGTCTATGAAAAAATACACCAGAGAGGTGTTTTAACAGCTTACTAGTGCACTGAAGATGAAGTATCTTGGGACACAGGGCCTAATTCAGATCTGATCGCTGGGCTGCTATTTTTGCTGTCCTGCGATCAGATAGTTGCCGCCTACAGCGGAAGTGTATTTTCGCTATGTGTAGCAGAGCTGCTCAAAATCAGTTTGTGCAGTCTCTGCGCATCCCAGGACTTACTCCAGTGCGATTGAATCCTGCTGATCGGGGCTGGAGCTGACGTCAGACACCCTCCCTAAAAACTCTTGAGCCCGCTTGCATAGTTCTGGAAACTCAATGAAAACGGTCAGTTGCCACCCACAAACGCCCTCATCCTGTCAATCACCTTGCAAACGCCCATGCAAATGGATCCTTTGCACCATCCCGTCGCTGACTGCTGAAGCCCATTGTAGCCGTCCGACACGTCTGCGCATTGCGGCTCAGATGCATGCGCAGTTCGGATCTGATTGCCCTCTGTGCAAAAATGCACAGCAGCGATCAGATCTGAATGACCCCGCAGTCACTTCATGGTTCAAATAGGTATCCTACAGTGTGGGAAAAATAAGATTTTAAACCTACCGGTAAATCTTTTTCTCCTAGTCCGTAGTGGATGCTGGGGACTCCGTAAGGACCATGGGGTATAGACGGCTCCGCAGGAGACATGGGCACTGTAAAGACTAGAGAATGGGTGTGCCTTGGCTCTTCCCTCTATGCCCCTTCTCCAGACCTCAGTTAGGACTGTGCCCAGAGGAGACTGACAGTACGAGGAAAGGATTTTTGTTAATCTAAGGGCAAGATACATACCAGCCCACACCATACATACTGTACAACATGGAATGAACTAAACCAGTTAACAGTATGAACCAAACATGCATCAGCCAAAGACTGATCTCAACTGTAACATAACCCTTATGTAAGCAACAACTATATACAAGCCTTGCAGAATTTGTCCGCACTGTGACAGGCGCCCAGCATCCTCTACGGACTAGGAGAAAAAGATTTACCGGTAGGTTTAAAATCTTATTTTCTCTTACGTCCTAGAGGATGCTGGGGGCTCCGTAAGGACCATGGGGATTATACCAAAGCTCCAGACCGGGCGGGAGAGTGCGGATGGCTCTGCAGCACCGATTGAGCAACCATGAGGTCCTCATCAGCCAGGGTATCAAACTTGTAGAATTTTGCAAAGGTGTTTGAACCCGACCAAGTAGCTGCTCGGCAAAGCTGTAATGCCGAGACACCTTGGGCAGCTGCCCAAGAATAGCCCACCTTCCTAGTGGAATGGGCCTTTACCGAATTTGGTAATGGCAATTAAGCCGTAGCATGAGCCTGCTGAATCGTATTACAGATCCAGCGAGCAATAGTCTGCTTTGAAGCAGGAGCGCCAACCTCGTTGGCTGCATACAGGACAAACAGTGCCTCTGTTGTCCTAACCCTAGCCGTCCTGGCTACATAAATCTTTAAGACCCTGACTACCTCAAGGGACTTGGAATCCTCAAGTCACCCGTAGCCACAGGCACCACAATAGGTTGGTTCATATGAAACGACAAAACCACCTTGGGTAGAAACTGAGGGCGAGTTCTTAACTCCGCCCGATCCACATGGAAAATCAGATAGGGCTCTTGTGAGACATAGCCACCAATTCGGACACCCGCCTTGCAGATGCCAAGGCCAACAACATGACTACTTTCCAAGTGAGAAATTTGAAGTCAACCGTTTGAAGAGGTTCAACCAGTGTGATTTAATGAACTGTAACACCACGTTACGGTCCCACGGTGCCACTGGGGGCACAAAAGGTGGCTGGATGTGCAGCACTCCCTTTACAAAAGTCTGAACTTCTGGGAGAGAAGCCAATTCCTTCTGAAAGAAAATAGATAAGGCCGAAATCTACCTTGAGGCCCATATCCACTCCTGTCTGCAGGAAGTGGAGAAAACGACCCAGCTGAAAATCCCCCGTAGGAGCATTCTTGGCTTCACACCAATATACATATTTTCCCCAGATACAGTGATAATGCTTTGCCGTTACTTCTTTCCTAGCGTTGATCAGAGTAGGGATGACTTCCCCCGAATACCTTTCCTAGCTAGGATTTGGTGTTCAACCGCCATGCCATCAAACGCAACCGCGGTAAGTCTTGGAACACACATGGCCCCTGTTGCAACAGGTCCTCCCTGGGACGAAGAGGCCATGGATCTTCTGAGCATTTTCTGAAGATCTGAATACCAGGCCCTTCGAGGCCAATCTGGGACAATGAGAATTGTCTGCACTCTTGTTCTTATTATGATTCTCAATACTTTTGAGATGAGTGGAAGTGGGGGAAACACATAGACCGACTGAAACACCCATGGTGTCACTAGGGCGTCCACCGCCACTGCCTGAGGGTCTCTCGACCTGGAACAATACGTCTGAAGCTTCTTGTTGAGGCGTGACGCCATCATGTCTATTTGAGGAAGTCCCCAACGACTTGTTGCCTCTGCAAAGACCTCTTGATGAAGCCCCCACTCTCCTGGATGGAGATCGTGTCTGCTGAGGAAGTCTGCTTCCCAGTTGTCTACTCCCGGAATGAAGACTGCTGACAATGCACTTACATGATATTTCGCCCAGCGAAGAATCCTGATGGCTTCTGCCGTTGCTGCTCTGCACTTTGTCCCGCCCTGGCGGTTTACATGCGTCACGGCTGTGACGTTGTCTGACTGAATCAGAACAGGTAGGTTGCGAAGAAAGATTCCCCGCTAGTAGTAGGCCATTGTATATGGCCCTTAACTCCAGCACATTGATCTGGAGCCACCACAAGAGAGATACCCTGGTCCTGGGGGATAGGCTTATCCTCCAATGTATTTGTAGATGGGACCCTGACCACTTGTCCAGCAGGTCCCACTGAAAAATTCTCGCATGGAACCTGCCGAACGGAATGGCCTCGTAGGCCGCCACCATCTTTCCCAATACTCGAGTGCATTGATGAACTGACACTCTTTTTGGTTTTAGCAGGTCCTTGACCATGTTCTGGAGTTCCTGTGCTTTTTCCACTGGGAGAAAAACCCAGTGGAAAAAGCCCAAAAATGACAGCTGAGTTGTCGGAACCAACTGCGACCTTGGTAGATTTAGAATCCAGCCGTGATGTTGTAGTACTCTCAGGGAGAGAGCCACACTTTTTAGCAACTGATCTCATGATTTTGCCTTTATCACGAGATCGTCCAAATATGGGATAACTGTGACTCCTTGCTTGCGCAGGAGCACCATCATTTCCGCCATTACCTTGGTGAAAATTCTCGGGGCCGTGGAACGCCCCAAACGGCAACGTCTGAAATTGGTAAAGACAATACTGTACAGCGAATCTCAGGTACGCCTGATGAGGCGGATATATGAAGGTATGCATCCTTTATGTCCAGTGACACCATAAAATCCCCCCTTCCAGGCTGGAGATAACTGCCCGGATAAATTCCATCTTGAATTTGAACCTTTTCCAATATAGGTTCAGGGATTTTAGATCCAGAATTGGTCTGCCCGAGCCATCCGACTTCGGGACCACAAATAGGGTTGAATAAAACCCTTTCCCCTGTTGCACTAGGGGAACCTTGATAATCACCTGCTGTTGACACAGCTTTTGTATGGCAGCTGAAACTGGGGGAAGCTGGCAAGACCGATTTGAATAATCGGCGTGGAGGCACATATTCGAACACCAGTGTGTAGCCTTGGGATACTATATCGACCACCCAAGGATCCAAGTCCGACTGAACCCAGACTTGGCTGAAGAGCCGAAGTCGTGCCCCCACCGGTGCGGACTCCCGCAGCGGAGCCCCAGCATCATGCGGTGGATTTTGTAGAGGCCGGGGAGGACTTTTGTTTCTGGGAACTAGCCGTAGCTGAAGTTCTTTTCCCTCTACCTCTACCTCTGGCGAGGAAGGAAGAGCCCCGACCCTTTTTGAACTTATGCGCCCGAAAGGACTGCACCTGGTATTGAGGTGTTTACTTTTGCATTGGGGGAACTTAAGGCAAAAAAGAAGACTTACCCGCGGTAGCCGTGGAAACCAGATCCGCGAGGCCGTCCCCAAATAACACTTCACCTTTTGTAAGGCAAAGCCTCCATATGTCTCTTTGAATCCGCATCACCCATCCATTGACGGGTCCACAGGGACCTTCTAGCAGAAACTGCCATGGCATTGGCTCTTGAACCCAACAGCCCAATATCTCTCGCAGCCTCTCTCATATATAAGGCTGCGTCCTTAATGTGACCTAAGGTCAACAAAATACTATCTTTATCTAGGGTGTCTATGTCAGATGACAAGTTATCTGCTCACGCTGCAATAGCGGTACCCACCCATGCCGACGCCACTGCCAGTCTAAGCAGGTCACCCGTAGTCGCATAAATTGATTTTAAGGGCTGCCGTGTCCGGGGATGGTAGTGCAACCTTCTTGGACAAGCGCGTCAAGGCCTTGTCCACCGTGGGCGAGGATTTCCCCAGTAACCTGTCCTTCACGGGGAAAGTATACGCCATAATAATGCTCTTGGAACCTGCAGTCTCTTGTCAGGAGTTTCCCAAGCCTTTTGAAATAAAGCGTTCCGCTCATGAGATGGGGGAAACGTTACCTCAGGTTTCTTTTCATTAAACATGCAGACCCTTGTGTCTGGGACAGAGGGGTCCTCCGTGATATGCAAACAAACTTTTATTGCAATATTCACACATTGAATACTCTTGGCCACTCTTGGGTGCAACCGTGCATCATAGTCGACACTGGAGTCGGAATCTGTGTCGGTATCAGTGTCTGCTATCTGGGAAAGGGGACGTTTATGTAACCCTGATGGGTCTTGTGACACAGTCAAAGCCATGGATTGACTCCCTGCTCTGTCCCTGGACACTGCTTCGTCCAATCTCTTATGTAATAGATTCACATTAGCATTTAAAACATTCCACATGTCCACCCAATCCGGTGTCGGCTGTGCCGACGGAGACACGATCACCATCTGCTCTGCATCCTCCCTAAACAAGCCTTCCGCTTCAGACATGTCGACACACACGTACTGACACCCCCACACACACTGGGATAACTGAAATATGGGGACTGACCCACAATAAGGCCCTTTGGAGAGACAGAGGGAGAGTATGCCAGCACACACCCAGTGCCACAATATACTGAAAACAAAAGTCCCAGTCAAAATTAGAGATGTGCACTTGAAATTTTTCGGGTTTTGTGTTTTGGTTTTGGGTTCGGTTCCGAGGCCGTGTTTTGGGTTCGACCGCGTTTTGGCAAAACCTCACCGAATTTTTTTTGTCGGATGCGGGTGTGTTTTGGATTCGGGTGTTTTTTTCAAAAAACACTAAAAAACAGCTTAAATCATAGAATTTGGGGGTCATTTTGATCCCAAAGTATTATTAACCTCAAAAACCATAATTTCCACTCATTTTCAGTCTATTCTGAACACCTCACACCTCACAATATTATTTTTAGTCCTAAAATTTGCACCGAGGTCGCTGGATGACTAAGCTAAGCGACCCTAGTGGCCGACACAAACACCTGGCCCATCTAGGAGTGGCACTGCAGTGTCACGCAGGATGGCCCTTCCAAAAAACACTCCCCAAACAGCACATGATGCAAAGAAGAAAAAAAGAGGCGCAATGAGGTAGCTGTGTGAGTAAGCTAAGCAACCCTAGTGGCCGACACAAACACCTGGCCCATCTAGGAGTGGCACTGCAGTGTCACGCAGGATGGCCCTTCCAAAAAACACTCCCCAAACAGCACATGACGCAAAGAAGAAAAAAAGAGGCGCAATGAGGTAGCTGTGTGAGTAAGATAAGCGACCCTAGTGGCCGACACAAACACCTGGCCCATCTAGGAGTGGCACTGCAGTGTCACGCAGGATGGCCCTTCCAAAAAACACTCCCCAAACAGCACATGACGCAAAGAAGAAAAAAAGAGGCGCAATGAGGTAGCTGTGTGAGTAAGATAAGCGACCCTAGTGGCCGACACAAACACCTGGCCCATCTAGGAGTGGCACTGCAGTGTCACGCAGGATGGCCCTTCCAAAAAACACTCCCCAAACAGCACATGACGCAAAGAAGAAAAAAAGAGGCGCAATGAGGTAGCTGTGTGAGTAAGCTAAGCAACCCTAGTGGCCGACACAAACACCTGGCCCATCTAGGAGTGGCACTGCAGTGTCACGCAGGATGGCCCTTCCAAAAAACACTCCCCAAACAGCACATGACGCAAAGAAGAAAAAAAGAGGCGCAATGAGGTAGCTGTGTGAGTAAGATAAGCGACCCTAGTGGCCGACACAAACACCTGGCCCATCTAGGAGTGGCACTGCAGTGGCACGCAGGATGGCCCTTCCAAAAAACACTCCCCAAACAGCACATGACGCAAATAAAAATGAAAGAAAAAAGAGGTGCAAGATGGAATTGTCCTTGGGCCCTCCCACCCACCCTTATGTTGTATAAACAGGACATGCACACTTTAACCAACCCATCATTTCAGTGACAGGGTCTGCCACACGACTGTGACTGAAATGACGGGTTGGTTTGGACCCCCACCGAAAAAGAAGCAATTAATCTCTCCTTGCACAAACTGGCTCTACAGAGGCAAGATGTCCACCTCATCATCATCCTCCGATATATCACCGTGTACATCCCGCTCCTCACAGATTATCAATTCGTCCCCACTGGAATCCACCATCTCAGCTCCCTGTGTACTACTTTGTGGAGGCAATTGCTGCTGGTCAATGTCTCCACGGAGGAATTGATTATAATTCATTTTAATGAACATCATCTTCTCCACATTTTCTGGAAGTAACCTCGTACGCCGATTGCTGACAAGGTGAGCGGCAGCACTAAACACTCTTTCGGAGTACACACTTGTGGGAGGGCAACTTAGGTAGAATAAAGCCAGTTTGTGCAAGGGCCTCCAAATTGCCTCTTTTTCCTGCCAGTATAAGTACGGACTGTCTGACGTGCCTACTTGGATGCGGTCACTCATATAATCCTCCACCATTCTTTCAATGGGGAGAGAATCATATGCAGTGACAGTAGACGACATGTCCGTAATCGTTGTCAGGTCCTTTAGTCCGGACCAGATGTCAGCATCAGCAGTCGCTCCAGACTGCCCTGCATCACCGCCAGCGGGTGGGCTCGGAATTCTGAGCCTTTTCCTCGCACCCCCAGTTGCGGGAGAATGTGAAGGAGGAGATGTTGACAGGTCGCGTTCCGCTTGACTTGACAATTTTGTCACCAGCAGGTCTTTGAACCCCAGCAGACTTGTGTCTGCCGGAAAGAGAGATCCAAGGTAGGTTTTAAATCTAGGATCGAGCACGGTGGCCAAAATGTAGTGCTCTGATTTCAACAGATTGACCACCCGTGAATCCTTGTTAAGCGAATTAAGGGCTCCATCCACAAGTCCCACATGCCTAGCGGAATCGCTCTGTGTTAGCTCCTCCTTCAATGTCTCCAGCTTCTTCTGCAAAAGCCTGATGAGGGGAATGACCTGACTCAGGCTGGCAGTGTCTGAACTGACTTCACGTGTGGCAAGTTCAAAAGGTTGCAGAACCTTGCACAACGTTGAAATCATTCTCCACTGCGCTTGAGACAGGTACATTCCACCTCCTATATCGTGCTCAATTGTATAGGCTTGAATGGCCTTTTGCTGCTCCTCCAACCTCTGAAGCCAGTGGCGTAACTACTGCCCCCGCAGTCCTCGCGGTGGCTTGGGGGCGAGGGGCTGCGGGGGCGCCACTGATTACAGCAGACTGACATGCGGACGAACGTCCGCATGTCAGTCTGCTTTATTGGAGGGACACGGCGGGCGCAGCGTGTGCCTATCCTGTGTCCCTCCTGAGCCCTGCATCATCTCCGGCGGCCCGCGGGTCTAATAGGGGGAAGTGCCGTCCGTGAGCCAATTAGAGCTCACGGACGGCACTTCCCCCTATCAGACCCGCGGCCGCCGGAGATGATGCAGGACTCAGGAGGGACACAGGAGAGGCACACGCTGCGCCCGCCGTGTCCCTCCAAGTTCTCCAACAAGCGGCGGCTGCACTGCGGCATATCTGTCACGGGGGGGGGAGAGAGGAGAGGGTGTCTGGCACCGGGGAATATATGGCCATTGGGGGGGGGATGTCAGGCACTAGGGGGGATATCCGGCACTGGGGCATATATGACACTGTGGGGGGGGGCGGGGGATATCTGGCACTAGGGCATATCTGGCACTGGGGAAGGGGGGGGGGGGGGGATATCTGGCACTGGGGCATATATGGCACTGGGGGGGGGGGGATATCTGGCACTAGGGCATATCGCACTGGGGGGGGGGGATGTCTGGCACTGGGGGGGATATCTGGCACTGGGGCATATATGGCACTGGGGGGGGGGATATCTGGCACGGGGTGGATATATGGCACTGGGGGGGGGGGGATATCTGGCACTGGGAGGGAATATCTGGCCCTGGGGCTTATATGGCACTGGGGGAGAATATCTGGCACTGGGGGGGAATATCTGTCACTGGGGATATATGGCACTGGGGGCATATATGGCACTCGGGGGGAATATATGGCACTGGCGGCATATCTGGCACTGGGGGAATATCTGGCACTGGGGGCATATGTGGCACTGGGGGGGAATATATGGCACTGGCGGCATATCTGGCATGGGGGGAATATCTGGCACTGGGGGCATATGTGGCACTGGGGGGGAATATCTGGCACTGGGGGCATATCTGGCACTGGGGGGGTATATGTGTACCTGGCACATGGGGGGGGGGGCTATATTTGGCACCGGGGGCATGTGAGTACCTGGCACCGTGGGGAAATATCTGGCACTGGGGACATATGTGGCACTGGGAGCACAGCCCTAGCAACAAGGACTACCTCCTAGCAACGAGCATGACACCCAGTGCATGAAACACCTGACAACGAGCATGACACCCAGTGCATGAAACACCTGGCAACGAGCATGACACCCAGTGCATGAAACCCCTGACAACGAGAAGGTAATTGAAAAGTAATTAGAAGCCTTACTGTAGGACTTAATGTGTAATGGGCATTACGGTGTGTGGCATAATGTATCACGGACATTGTGGTGTGTGTCATAATGTGTCACAGGCATTACGGTGTATGGTATACTATATCGCGGGCATTGTGATATGTGGTATAATGTCTCAGGGTCATTGCAGTGTGTGGCATAATGTATCACGGACATTGCGGTGTGTGTCATAATGTGTCAGGCATTACGGTGTGTGGTATACTATATCACGGGCATTGTGGTATGTGGTATAATGTCTCAGGGTCATTGCAGTGTGGCATAATACATAACGGGCATTGCGGTGTGTGGCATAGGGTATAACGGGCAGGGCATTGCGGTATGTGTCACAGGCATTACGGTGTATGGTATACTATATCACGGGCATTGTGGTATAATGTCTCAAGGTCATTGCGGTGTGTGTCATAATGTGTCACAGGCATTGTATGTGCTATAATGTATCAGGGGCATTGCAGTGTGTAGCATAATGTATAACGGGCATTGCGATTCCTGTCATAATGTGTCGGGGGCATTACGGTGTGTGGCATAATGTGTCGGGGGCATTACAGTGTGTGCATATTGTGTCATGTGCATTGTTGTGTGCGGCATAATGTCTAAGGGCCATTGCAGTATGTGGCATAATGTATACTGGGCATTACTATAAGGAGGAAAAATGACAAATAATGTAAGGGGCATGAATCAGGATTATTTTTCTTTCCTGTGGTGGCTAACGTCTGGGCGTGCAGGTTGCAAAACTGGGGTATAAGGTAGTCTTTTCCTGCAATACCACGCCCCTTTACGAGAAACCACGCCCATTCCAACAAAACCACGCCCCTTTTTTTGCAGCACGCGCCTTCGGCGCGCGCATATTTGTCCCTTTCTTGCTCCCAGTTATGCGGCGGGGGGGGGGGGGGGGGGGGGGGGGCGCCAAAAATTTTTTGGCTTGGGGGAGAAAAATTTCTAGTTACGCCACTGTCTGAAGCATATATAGGGTTGAATTCCACCTCGTTACCACTTCTTGCATCAGATGATGGCAGGGCAGGTTCAGGCGTTTTTGGTGGTGCTCCAGTCTTCTGTACGTGGTGCCTGTCCTCCGAAAGTGTCCCGCAATTCTTCTGGCCACCGACAGCATCTCTTGCACGCCCCTGTCGTTTTTTTAAAAATTCTGCACCACCAAAATCAAGGTATGTGCAAAACATGGGACGTGCTGGAATTTGCCCATATTTAATGCGCACACAATATTGCTGGCGTTGTCCAATGCCACAAATCCACAGGAGAGTCCAATTGGGGTAAGCCATTCCGCGATGATCTTCCTCAGTTGCCGTAAGAGGTTTTCAGCTGTGTGCGTATTCTGGAAACCGGTGATACAAAGCGTAGCCTGCCTAGGAAAGAGTTGGCGTTTGCGAGATGCTGCTACTGGTGCCGCCGCTGCTGTTCTTGCGGCGGGCGTCCATACATCTACCCAGTGGGCTGTCACAGTCATATAGTCCTGAGCCTGCCCTGCTCCACTTGTCTACATGTCCGTGGTTAAGTGGACATTGGGTACAACTGCATTTTTTAGGACACTGGTGAGTCTTTTTCTGACGTCCGTGTACATTCTCGGTATCGCCTGCCTAGAGAAGTGGAACCTAGATGGTATTTGGTAACGGGGGCACACTACCTCAACAAATTGTCTAGTTCCCTGTGAACTAACGGCGGATACCGGACGCACGTCTAACACCAACATAGTTGTCAAGGCCTCAGTTATCCGCTTTGCAACAGGATGACTGCTGTGATATTTCATCTTCCTCGCAAAGGACTGTTGGACAGTCAATTGCTTGGTGGAAGTAGTAAAAGTGGGCTTACGATTTCCCCTCTGGGATGACCATCGACTCCCAGCAGCAACAACAGCAGCGCCAGCAGCAGTAGGCATTACACGCAAGGATGCATCGGAGGAATCCCAGGCAGGAGAGGACTCGTCAGAATTGCCAGTGACATGGCCTGCAGGACTATTGGCATTCCTGGGGAAGGAGGAAATTGACACTGAGGGAGTTGGTGGGGTGGTTTGCGTGAGCTTGGTTACAAGAGGAAGGGATTTACTGGTCAGTGGACTGCTTCCGCTGTCGCCCAAAGTTTTTGAACTTGTCACTGACTTATTATGAATGCGCTGCAGGTGACGTATAAGGGAGGATGTTCCGAGGTGGTTAACGTCCTTACCCCTACTTATTACAGCTTGACAAAGGCAACACATGGCTTGACAAATGTTGTCCGCATTTCTGGTGAAATACTTCCACACCGAAGAGCTGATTTTTTTGGTATTTTCACCAGGCATGTCAACGGCCCTATTCCTCCCACGGACAACAGGTGTCTCCCCGGGTGCCTGACTTAAACAAACCACCTCACCATCAGAATCCTCCTGGTCAATTTCCTCCCCAGCGCCAGCAACACCCATATCCTCCTCATCCTGGTGTACTTCAACACTGACATCTTCAATCTGACTATCAGGAACTGGACTGCGGGTGCTCCTTCCAGCACTTGCAGGGGGCGTGCAAATGGTGGAAGGCGCATGCTCTTCACGTCCAGTGTTGGGAAGGTCAGGCATCGCAAACGACACAATTGGACTCTCCTTGTGGATTTGGGATTTCGAAGAACGCACAGTTCTTTGCGGTGCTTTTGCCAGCTTGAGTCTTTTCATTTTTCTAGCGAGAGGCTGAGTGCTTCCATCCTCATGTGAAGCTGAACCACTAGCCATGAACATAGGCCAGGGCCTCAGCCGTTCCTTGCCACTCCGTGTGGCAAATGGCATATTGGCAAGTTTACGCTTCTCCTCCGACAATTTTATTTTAGATTTTGGAGTCCTTTTTTTACTGATATTTGGTGTTTTGGATTTTACATGCTCTGTACTATGACATTGGGCATCGGCCTTGGCAGACGACGTTGCTGGCATTTCATCGTCTCAGCCATGACTAGTGGCAGCAGCTTCAGCACAAGGTGGAAGTGGATCTTGATCTTTCCCTAATTTTGGAACCTCAACATTTTTGTTCTCCATATTTTAATAGGCACAACTAAAAGGCACCTCAGGTAAACAATGGAGATGGATGGATACTAGTATACTTATGGATGGACCAGCGACTGCCGACACAGAGGTAGCTACAGCCGTGGACTACCGTACTGTGTCTGCTGCTAATATAGACTGGATGATAATGAGAAGAAATTAATATATATATATATATATAGATAATATCACTAGTACTGCAGCCGGACAGGTATATATATTTTTTATGTAATGACTGATGACGGACCTGCTGGACACTGTCAGCTCAGCAGCACCGCAGACTGCTACAGTAAGCTACTATAGTAGTATGTATCAAGAAGAAAGAAAAAAAAAAAAAACACGGTTAGGTGGTATACAATTATGGATGGACCAGCGACTGCCGACACAGAGGTAGCTACAGCCGTGGACTACCGTACTGTGTCTGCTGCTAATATAGACTGGATGATAATGAGATGAAATTAATATATATATATATATAATATCACTAGTACTGCAGCCGGACAGGTATATATATTTATTATGTAATGACTGATGACGGACCTGCTGGACACTGTCAGCTCAGCAGCACCGCAGTCTGCTACAGTAAGCTACTATAGTAGTATGTATCAAGAAGAAAGAAAAAAAAAAAAACACGGGTAGGTGGTATACAATTATGGATGGACCAGCGACTGCCGACACAGAGGTAGCTACAGCCGTGGACTACCGTACTGTGTCTGCTGCTATAATAGACTGGATGATAATGAGATGAAATTAATATATATATATATATATAATATCACTAGTACTGCAGCCGGACAGGTATATATGTTTATTATGTAATAACTGATGACGGACCTGCTGGACACTGTCAGCTCAGCAGCACCGCAGACTGCTACAGTAAGCTACTATAGTAGTATGTATCAAGAAGAAAGAAAAGAAAAAAAAACACGGGTAGGTGGTATACAATTATGGATGGACCAGCGACTGCCGACACAGAGGTAGCTACAGCCGTGGACTACCGTACTGTGTCTGCTGCTAATATAGACTGGATGATAATGAGATGAAATTAATATATATATATATATATATATAATATCACTAGTACTGCAGCCGGACAGGTATATTTATTTATTATGTAATGACTGATGACGGACCTGCTGGACACTGTCAGCTCAGCAGCACCGCAGACTGCTACAGTAAGCTACTATAGTAGTATGTATCAAGAAGAAAGAAAAAAAAAACACGGGTAGGTGGTATACAATTATGGATGGACCAGCGACTGCCGACACAGAGGTAGCTACAGCCGTGGACTACCGTACTGTGTCTGCTGCTAATATAGACTGGATGATAATGAGATGAAATTAATATATATATATATATATATAATATCACTAGTACTGCAGCCGGACAGGTATATATATTTATTATGTAATGACTGATGACGGACCTGCTGGACACTGTCAGCTCAGCAGCACCGCAGACTGCTACAGTAAGCTACTATAGTAGTATGTATCAAGAAGAAAAAAAAAAAACACGGGTAGGTGGTATACAATTATGGATGGACCAGCGACTGCCGACACAGAGGTAGCTACAGCCGTGGACTACCGTACTGTGTCTGCTGCTAATATAGACTGGATGATAATGAGATGAAATTAATATATATATATATATATATATATATATATATAATATCACTAGTACTGCAGCCGGACAGGTATATATATTTATTATGTAATGACTGATGACGGACCTGCTGGACACTGTCAGCTCAGCAGCACCGCAGACTGCTACAGTAAGCTACTATAGTAGTATGTATCAAGAAGAAAGAAAAAAAAAAAAAACACGGGTAGGTGGTATACAATTATGGATGGACCAGCGACTGCCGACACAGAGGTAGCTACAGCCGTGGACTACCGTACTGTGTCTGCTGCTAATATAGACTGGATGATAATGAGATGAAATTAATATATATATATAATATCACTAGTACTGCAGCCGGACAGGTATATATATTTATTATGTAATGACTGATGACGGACCTGCTGGACACTGTCACATCAGCAGCACCGCAGACTGCTACAGTAAGCTACTATAGTAGTATGTATCAAGAAGAAAGAAAAAAAAAACACGGGTAGGTGGTATACAATTATGGATGGACCAGCGACTGCCGACACAGAGGTAGCTACAGCCGTGGACTACCGTACTGTGTCTGCTGCTAGAATAGACTGGATGATAATGAGATGAAATTAATATATATATATATATATATATAATATCACTAGTACTGCAGCCGGACAGGTATATATATTTATTATGTAATGACTGATGACGGACCTGCTGGACACTGTCAGCTCAGCAGCACCGCAGACTGCTACAGTAAGCTACTATAGTAGTATGTATCAAGAAGAAAGAAAAAAAAAACACGGGTAGGTGGTATACAATTATGGATGGACCAGCGACTGCCGACACAGAGGTAGCTACAGCCGTGGACTACCGTACTGTGTCTGCTGCTAGAATAGACTGGATGATAATGAGATGAAATTAATATATATATATATATATATATATATATATATATATATATATAATATCACTAGTACTGCAGCCGGACAGGTATATATATTTATTATGTAATGACTGATGACGGACCTGCTGGACACTGTCAGCTCAGCAGCACCGCAGACTGCTACAGTAAGCTACTATAGTAGTATGTATCAAGAAGAAAGAAAAAAAAAAAAAACACGGGTAGGTGGTATACAATTATGGATGGACCAGCGACTGCCGACACAGAGGTAGCTACAGCCGTGGACTACCGTACTGTGTCTGCTGCTAATATAGACTGGATGATAATGAGATGAAATTAATATATATATATAATATCACTAGTACTGCAGCCGGACAGGTATATATATTTATTATGTAATGACTGATGACGGACCTGCTGGACACTGTCACATCAGCAGCACCGCAGACTGCTACAGTAAGCTACTATAGTAGTATGTATCAAGAAGAAAGAAAAAAAAAACACGGGTAGGTGGTATACAATTATGGATGGACCAGCGACTGCCGACACAGAGGTAGCTACAGCCGTGGACTACCGTACTGTGTCTGCTGCTAATATAGACTGGATGATAATGAGATGAAATTAATATATATATATATATATATAATATCACTAGTACTGCAGCCGGACAGGTATATATATTTATTATGTAATGACTGATGACGGACCTGCTGGACACTGTCAGCTCAGCAGCACCGCAGACTGCTACAGTAAGCTACTATAGTAGTATGTATCAAGAAGAAAGAAAAAAAAAACACGGGTAGGTGGTATACAATTATGGATGGACCAGCGACTGCCGACACAGAGGTAGCTACTGCCGTGGACTACCGTACTGTGTCTGCTGCTAATATAGACTGGATGATAATGAGATGAAATTAATATATATATATATATATAATATCACTAGTACTGCAGCCGGACAGGTATATATATTTATTATGTAATGACTGATGACGGACCTGCTGGACACTGTCAGCTCAGCAGCACCGCAGACTGCTACAGTAAGCTACTATAGTAGTATGTATCAAGAAGAAAGAAAAAAAAAACACGGGTAGGTGGTATACAATTATGGATGGACCAGCGACTGCCGACACAGAGGTAGCTACAGCCGTGGACTACCGTACTGTGTCTGCTGCTAGAATAGACTGGATGATAATGAGATGAAATTAATATATATATATATATATATATATATATATAATATCACTAGTACTGCAGCCGGACAGGTATATATATTTATTATGTAATGACTGATGACGGACCTGCTGGACACTGTCAGCTCAGCAGCACCGCAGACTGCTACAGTAAGCTACTATAGTAGTATGTATCAAGAAGAAAGAAAAAAAAAAAAACACGGGTAGGTGGTATACAATTATGGATGGACCAGCGACTGCCGACACAGAGGTAGCTACAGCCGTGGACTACCGTACTGTGTCTGCTGCTAATATAGACTGGATGATAATGAGATGAAATTAATATATATATATATAATATCACTAGTACTGCAGCCGGACAGGTATATATATTTATTATGTAATGACTGATGACGGACCTGCTGGACACTGTCACATCAGCAGCACCGCAGACTGCTACAGTAAGCTACTATAGTAGTATGTATCAAGAAGAAAGAAAAAAAAAACACGGGTAGGTGGTATACAATTATGGATGGACCAGCGACTGCCGACACAGAGGTAGCTACAGCCGTGGACTACCGTACTGTGTCTGCTGCTAATATAGACTGGATGATAATGAGATGAAATTAATATATATATATATATATATATATATAATATCACTAGTACTGCAGCCGGACAGGTATATATATTTATTATGTAATGACTGATGACGGACCTGCTGGACACTGTCAGCTCAGCAGCACCGCAGACTGCTACAGTAAGCTACTATAGTAGTATGTATCAAGAAGAAAGAAAAAAAAAAAAACACGGGTAGGTGGTATACAATTATGGATGGACCAGCGACTGCCGACACAGAGGTAGCTACAGCCGTGGACTACCGTACTGTGTCTGCTGCTAATATAGACTGGATGATAATGAGATGAAATTAATATATATATATATAATATCACTAGTACTGCAGCCGGACAGGTATATATATTTATTATGTAATGACTGATGACGGACCTGCTGGACACTGTCACATCAGCAGCACCGCAGACTGCTACAGTAAGCTACTATAGTAGTATGTATCAAGAAGAAAGAAAAAAAAAACACGGGTAGGTGGTATACAATTATGGATGGACCAGCGACTGCCGACACAGAGGTAGCTACAGCCGTGGACTACCGTACTGTGTCTGCTGCTAATATAGACTGGATGATAATGAGATGAAATTAATATATATATATATATATATATATATAATATCACTAGTACTGCAGCCGGACAGGTATATATATTTATTATGTAATGACTGATGACGGACCTGCTGGACACTGTCAGCTCAGCAGCACCGCAGACTGCTACAGTAAGCTACTATAGTAGTATGTATCAAGAAGAAAGAAAAAAAAAAACACGGGTAGGTGGTATACAATTATGGATGGACCAGCGACTGCCGACACAGAGGTAGCTACAGCCGTGGACTACCGTACTGTGTCTGCTGCTAATATAGACTGGATGATAATGAGATGAAATTAATATATATATATATATAATATCACTAGTACTGCAGCCGGACAGGTATATATATTTATTATGTAATGACTGATGACGGACCTGCTGGACACTGTCAGCTCAGCAGCACCGCAGACTGCTACAGTAAGCTACTATAGTAGTATGTATCAAGAAAAAAAAAAAAAAAAAACACGGGTAGGTGGTATACAATTATGGATGGACCAGCGACTGCCGACACAGAGGTAGCTACAGCCGTGGACTACCGTACTGTGTCTGCTGCTAATATAGACTGGATGATAATGAGATGAAATTAATATATATATATATATATATAATATCACTAGTACTGCAGCCGGACAGGTATATATATTTATTATGTAATGACTGATGACGGACCTGCTGGACACTGTCAGCTCAGCAGCACCGCAGACTGCTACAGTAAGCTACTATAGTAGTATGTATCAAGAAGAAAGAAAAAAAAAAAAACACGGGTAGGTGGTATACAATTATGGATGGACCAGCGACTGCCGACACAGAGGTAGCTACAGCCGTGGACTACCGTACTGTGTCTGCTGCTAATATAGACTGGATGATAATGAGATGAAATTAATATATATATATATATATATATATATAATATCACTAGTACTGCAGCCGGACAGGTATATATATTTATTATGTAATGACTGATGACGGACCTGCTGGACACTGTCAGCTCAGCAGCACCGCAGACTGCTACAGTAAGCTACTATAGTAGTATGTATAAAGAAGAAGAAAGAAAAAAAAAACGGGTAGGTGGTATACAATATTATATATATATTATATACAATTATATATATATATATATATATATATATATTAAACTGGTGGTGATTATTAAACTGGTGGTCAGGTCACTGGTCACACTATCAGCAACTTGCAAGTAGTACTCCTAAGCAGACAATCACAATATATATTATACTGGTGGTCAGTGTGGTCACAATGGCAGTGTGGCACTCTGGCAGCAAAAGTGTGCACTGTACGTTATATGTACTCCTGAGTCCTGCTCTCAGACTCTAACTGCTCCCCACTGTCAGTGTCTCCCCCACAAGTCAGATATACATTATACAGTCACACTATCTATCTATCACTTCAGCAAGTAGTAGTACTCCTCCTAATGCTCCCCAAAATTACTACTGTGTCTCTCTCTACTCTAGTCTCACTCTCTTCTTCTCTTCTCTATAAATGGAGAGGACGCCAGCCACGTCCTCTCCCTATGAATCTCAATGCACGTGTGAAAATGGCGGCGACGCGCGGCTCCTTATATAGAATCCGAGTCTCGCGATAGAATCCGAGCCTCGCGAGAATCCGTCAGCGGGATGATGACGTTCGGGCGCGCTCGGGTTAACCGAGCAAGGCGGGAAGATCCGAGTCGCTCGGACCCGTGTAAAAAAAAATGAAGTTCGGGCGGGTTCGGATTCCGAGGAACCGAACCCGCTCATCTCTAGTCAAAATAGCGCTTATAACATATTTGCACCAAATAATGTTTCCCCCCCCCCCCCCTCGTTTTTGCCCCCTGTTACTGTGTGCAGCAGGGGAGAGTCCGGGAGCAGGTTCTCTGCAGCATGCTGTGGAGAAAATGGCGCTGGTTAGTGCTGGAGGATCAAGCCCCGCCCCCTCGACGACAGGCTTCGGTCCCGCTCATATCTTTATACTGGCGGGGGTTTTATAATATACTGCCCCTGCAGTATCTAAACTTGCTGCCAGATTAAATTGAGGTGTTTATTGCTGCCCAGGGCGCCCCCCCCCCCCTGCACCCTGCACCCATGCTGTGCCTGTGTGTGTGTGGGAGCAATGGCACGCAGCGTTACCGCTGCGCTTTACCTCAGTGAAGATCTGTAGTCTTCTGCCGCCTTTTTTCTTCTTATACTCTCCCGGCTTCTATCTTCCGGCTCTGTGAGGAGGATGGCGGCGTGGCTCCAGGACGAACTGCGAGGGTGAGACCTGCGTTCCGACCCCCTGGAGCTAATGGTGTCCAGTAGCCTAAGAAGCAGAGCCTATCTAGGTCTGCTTCTCTCCCCTCAGTCCCACGATGCAGGGAGCCTGTTGCCAGCAGTGCTCCCTGAAAATAAAAAACCTAACAAAAGTCTTTTCAGAGAAACTCAGGAGAGCTCCCCTGCAGTGCATCCAGTCTCCACTGGGAACAGGAACTAACTGAGGTCTGGAGGAGGGGCATAGAGGGAGGAGCCAGTGCACACCCATTCTAAAGTCTTTACAGTGCCCATGTCTCCTGCGGAGCCGTCTATACCCCATGGTCCTTATGGAATCCCCAGCATCCTCTATGACGTAAGAGAAATTACCCAGCAAAAGAGATTTGGTGAAATATTACCCTGTCCTTGTTGCCGTATATTGCCTTCTGGCTGGTGGTCCTAGCTTCTATTATGCAGGTGCAGCAGTGGGTCTGGGATGATATAACAATCCTCTCTGTGATATTGCTGGTCCAGATGGAAATGTCCACTCAATAAGTGATTAACAATGAGCTCACGTCCTTCATTTTGGCGTTTTCACTATTGTACCTACAGACAAATGATAAATCTGTAGATGAATTCACATTTTCAGATGGATTCTTCTTAGACTCCAAAAGACTAGATCTATTCATATGTTGTATTTCAGTGAAAGCTTTCTTCAAGAGAGTTTCCGGATTCCCTCTAAGCTGAAATGAGTTTAGCATCTCATTTGCTCATTTATGAAAAAGGTCCTCAGTGGAACAGTTCCTGCACAATCGTATCAACTGTCCCTTGGAGATGTTCAATTTCCATAGTTTGTGATGTGCACTCCTAAAGTGTTAATATGACTGCGTGCTTACTGATTTAATAAAGTTGGATGTATAAATGTACTGTATAAATGGAAGTCAACATGTCTCAACTGTAGTGATGGGTGAATGATAAATTAAATGAATTGTAATTGAGAGAACTAACAAAGTTTTTGCTGATAGGGCAGTGGCGCACCCAGGGGGGGTTTCCGAGCACCCAGAAACCACCCTCCACCAAAAAAAATATATATATATTTTTTGTTGCTGCATGAGTATTATTAATGGCTGTCTAGCGTCCTCTGCAGCCTGCTTTCTTCCTGGTGCTTAATAAAAGTTTACTTTATTTTAAATAAGAATTTACTTACCGATAATTCTATTTCTCGTAGTCCGTAGTGGATGCTGGGACTTCCGTAAGGACCATGGGGAATAGCGGCTCCGCAGGAGACTGGGCACAAAAGTAAAAGCTTTAGACTAGCTGGTGTGCACTGGCTCCTCCCCCCATGACCCTCCTCCAAGCCTCAGTTAGGACACTGTGCCCGGACGAGCGTACATAATAAGGAAGGATTTTGAATCCCGGGTAAGACTCATACCAGCCACACCAATCACACCGTACAACCTGTGATCTGAACCCAGTTAACAGTATGATAAACGTAGGAGCCTCTGAAAAGATGGCTCACAACAATAAACAACCCGATTTTTTTGTAACAATAACTATATACAAGTATTGCAGACAATCCGCACTTGGGATGGGCGCCCAGCATCCACTACGGACTACGAGAAATAGAATTATCGGTAAGTAAATTCTTATTTTCTCTGACGTCCTAGTGGATGCTGGGACTTCCGTAAGGACCATGGGGATTATACCAAAGCTCCCAAACGGGCGGGAGAGTGCGGATGACTCTGCAGCACCGAATGAGAGAACTCCAGGTCCTCCTCAGCCAGGGTATCTAATTTGTAAAATTTTGCAAACGTGTTTGCCCCTGACCAAGTAGTAGTAAAGCCGAGACCCCTCGGGCAGCCGCCCAAGATGAGCCCACTTTCCTTGTGGAATGGGCTTTAACAGATTTTGGCTGTGGCAGTCCTGCCACAGAATGTGCAAGCTGAATTGTACTACAAATCCAACGAGCAATCGTCTGCTTAGAAGCAGTAGCACCCAGCTTGTTGGGTGCATACAGGATAAACAGCGAGTCAGATTTTCTGACTCCAGCCGTCCTGGAAACATATATTTTCAGGGCCCTGACTACGTCCAACAACTTGGAGTCCTCCAAGTCCCTAGTAGCCGCAGGCACCACAATAGGTTGGTTCATGTGAAACGCTGAAACCACCTTAGGGAGAAATTGAGGACGAGTCCTCAATTCTGCCCTGTCTGAATGAAAAATTAGGTAAGGGCTTTTATATGACAAAGCCGCCAATTCTGAGACACGCTTGGCTGACGCCAGAGCTAACAGCATGACCACCTTCCATGTGAGATATCTTAATTCCACAGTGGTGAGTGGTTCAAACCAATGTGATTTTAGGAACCCTAAAACTACATTGAGATCCCAAGGTGCCACTGGTGGCACAAAAGGAGGCTGTATATGCAGTACCCCCTTGACAAACGTCTGAACTTCAGGCACTGAAGCCAGTTCTTTCTTGAAGATCGACAGGGCCGAAATCTGAACCTTAATGGATCCTAATTTTAGGCCCATAGACAGTCCTGCTTGCAGGAAATGCAGGAAACGACCCAGTTGAAATTCCTCTGTGGGGGCCTTCTTGGCCTCACACCACGCAACATATTTCCACCAAATGCGGTGATAATGTTTCGCGGTTACATCCTTCCTGGCTTTGATCAGGGTAGGGATGACTTCATCTGGAATGCCTTTTTCCATCAGGATCCGGCGTTCAACCGCCATGCCGTCAAACGCAGCCGCGGTAAGTCTTGGAACAGACAAGGTCCCTGCTGGAGCAGGTCCTTTCTTAGAGGTAGAGGCCACGGGTCCTCCGTGAGCATCTCTTGCAGTTCCGGGTACCAAGTTCTTCTTGGCCAATCCGGAGCCACGAGTATAGTTCTTACTCCTCTCCTTCTTATGATTCTCAGTACTTTGGGTATGAGAGGCAGAGGAGGGAACACATACACCGACTGGTACACCCACGGTGTTACCAGAGCGTCCACCGCTATTGCCTGAGGGTCCCTTGACCTGGCGCAATATCTGTCCAGTTTTTTGTTGAGACGGGACGCCATCATGTCCACCTTTGGTTTTTCCCAACGGTTTACAATCACTTGGAAGACTTCTGGGTGAAGTCCCCACTCCCCCGGGTGGAGGTCGTGTCTGCTGAGGAAGTCTGCTTCCCAGTTGTCCACTCCCGGAATGAACACTGCTGACAGTGCCACCACATGATTTTCCGCCCAGCGGAGAATCCTTGCAGCTTCTGCCATTGCCCTCCTGCTTCTTGTGCCGCCCTGTCTGTTGACGTGGGCGACTGCCGTGATGTTGTCCGATTGGATCAATACCGACTGACCCTGAAGCAGGGGCCTTGCTTGACTTAGGGCATTGTAAATGGCCCTTAGTTCCAGAATATTTATGTGAAGAGACGTTTCCATGCTTGACCACAAGCCCTGGAAATTTCTTCCCTGTGTGACTGCTCCCCAGCCTCTCAGACTGGCATCCGTGGTCACCAGCATCCAATCCTGAATGCCGAATCTGCGGCCCTCTAGAAGATGAGCACTCTGTAACCACCACAGGAGAGACACCCTTGTCCTTGGAGATAGGGTTATCCGCTGATGCATCTGAAGATGCGATCCGGACCATTTGTCCAGCAGATCCCACTGAAAAGTTCTTGCATGGAATCTTCCGAATGGAATTGCTTCGTAAGAAGCCACCATTTTTCCCAGGACTCTCGTGCATTGATGCACTGACACTTGGCCTGGTTTTAGGAGGTTCCTGACTAGCTCGGATAACTCCCTGGCCTTCTCTTCTGGGAGAAACACCTTTTTCTGGACTGTGTCCAGAATCATCCCCAGGAAAAGTAGACGTGTTGTTGGAATCAGCTGTGATTTTGGGATATTTAGAATCCACCCGTGCTGACGTAGCACTACCTGAGACAGTGCTACTCCGAACTCTAACTGTTTCCTGGATCTTGCCCTTATCAGGAGATCGTCCAAGTAAGGGATAATTAAGACGCCTTTTCTTCGAAGAAGAATCATCATTTCGGCCATTACCTTGGTAAAGACCCGGGGTGCCGTGGACAATCCAAACGGCAGCGTCTGAAACTGATAATGACAGTTTTGAACCACAAACCTGAGGTACCCCTGGTGAGAAGGGAAGATTGGGACATGGAGATAAGCATCTTTGATGTCCAGAGATACCATATAGTCCCCTTCTTCCAGGTTCGCTATCACTGCTCTGAGTGATTCCATCTTGAATTTGAACCTTTTTATGTAAGTGTTCAAGGATTTTAGATTTAAAATTGGTCTCACCGAGCTGTCCGGCTTCGGTACCACAAACAGCGTGGAATAATACCCCTTTCCCTATTGTTGGAGGGGTACCTTGATTATCACCTGCTGGGAATACAGCTTGTGAATAGCTTCCAATACTGCCTCACTGTCGGAGGGAGACGTTGGAAGAGCAGACTTCAGGAATCGGCGAGGGGGAGACGTCTCGAATTCCAATTTGTACCCATGTGATACTACCTGCAGGATCCAGGGGTCCACTTGCGAGTGAGCCCACTGCGCGTTGACATTTTTGAGACGGGCCCCCACCGTGCCTGAGTCCGCTTGTAAAGCCCCAGCGTCATGCTGAAGACTTGGCAGAAGCGGGGGAGGGCTTCTGCTCCTGGGAAGAGGCTGCCTGGTGCAGTCTTTTTCCCCTTCCTCTGCCCCGGGGCAGAAATGAGTGGCCTTTTGCCCGCTTGTTCTTATAGGAACGAAAGGACTGAGTTTGAAAAGACGGTGTCTTTTTCTGCTGAGAGGTGACCTGGGGTAAAAAGGTGGACTTTCCAGCCATTGCCGTGGCCACCAGGTCTGATAGACCGACCCCAAATAACTCCTCCCCTTTATACGGCAATACTTCCATATGTCGTTTGGAATCTGCTTCACCTGACCACTGTCGCGTCCATAACGCCCTTCTGGCAGAAATGGACATCGCACTCACTCTTGATGCCAGGGTGCAAATATCCCTCTGTGCATCTCGCATATATAGTAATGCATCCTTTAAATGCTCTATAGTTAATAAAATACTGTCCCTATCCAGGGTATCAATATTTTCAGTCAGGGAATCCGACCAAGCCACTCCAGCACTGCACATCCAGGCTGAGGCGATTGCTGGTCGCAGTATAACACCAGTATGTGTGTATATACCTTTTAGGATATTTTCCAGCCTTCTATCAGCTGGTTCCTTGAGGGCGGCCGTATCAGGAGACGGTAACGCCACTTGTTTTGATAAGCGTGTGAGCGCCTTATCTACCCTAGGGGGTGTTTCCCAACGTGCCCTAACCTCTGGCGGGAAAGGGTATAGTGCCAATAATTTGATAGAAATCAGCAGTTTTTTATCGGGGGAAACCCACGCTTTATCACACACCTCATTTAATTCCTCTGATTCAGGAAAAACTACTGGTAGTTTTTTCACACCCCACATAATACCCTTTTTTGTGGTACTTGTAGTGTCAGAAATGTTCAATGTCTCCTTCATTGCCGTGATCATGTAACGTGTGGCCCTACTGGACATTACGTTTGTCTCCTCACCGTCGACACTGGATTCAGTATCCGTGTCTGGGTCTGTGTCGACCATCTGAGGTAACGGGCGTTTTAGCGCCCCTGACGGTGTCTGAGACGCCTGAACAGGCACTAACTGATTTGCCGGCTGTCTCATGTCGTCAACAGTTTTTTGCAAAGTGCTGACATTGTCACGTAATTCTTTAAATACGACCATCCAGTCAGGTGTCGACTCCCTAGGGGGTGACATCACTAACACAGGCAATTGCTCTGCTTCCACATCATTTTCCTCCTCATACATGTCGACACAATCGTACCGACACCCAGCACACACACAGGGAATGCTCTGATAGAGGACAGGACCCCACTAGCCCTTTGGGGAGACAGAGGGAGAGTTTGCCAGCACACACCAGAGTGCTATATATATACAGGGATAACCTTATATAAGTGTTACTCCCTGTTATAGCTGCTGTATTTATATATTAGCTGCCAATAGTGCCCCCCCTCTCTGTTTTACCCTGTTTCTGTAGTGCAGGACTGCAGGGGAGAGTCAGGGAGCCGTCCTTCCAGCGGAGCTGTGAAAGAAAATGGCGCTTGTGTGCTGAGGAGAAAGGCTCCGCCCCCTTCACGGCGGCCTTTTCTCCCGCTTTTTTCAGGAAAACTGGCAGGGGTTAAATGCATCCATATAGCCCAGGAGCTATATGTGATGCATTTCTTTAGCCATATATTGTTTTTACAGTGTTTTATTGCGTCTCAGGGTGCTCCCCCCCAGCGCCCTGCACCCTCAGTGACCGGAGTGTGAAGTGTGCTGAGAGCAATGGCGCACAGCTGCAGTGCTGTGCGCTACCTTATTTGAAGACAGGAACGTCTTCTGCCGCCGATTTCTCCGGACCTCTTCGCTCTTCTGGCTCTGTAAGGGGGCCGGCGGCGCGGCTCCGGGACCCATCCAGGCTGAACCTGTGATCGTCCCTCTGGAGCTAATGTCCAGTAGCCAAGAAGCCCAATCCACTCTGCACGCAGGTGAGTTCGCTTCTTCTCCCCTTAGTCCCACGATGCAGTGAGCCTGTTGCCAGCAGGACTCACTGAAAATAAAAAACCTATTTAAACTTTTACTTCTAAGCAGCTCAGGAGAGCCACCTAGCATGCACCCTTCTCGTTCGGGCACAAAAATCTAACTGAGGCTTGGAGGAGGGTCATGGGGGGAGGAGCCAGTGCACACCAGCTAGTCTAAAGCTTTTACTTTTGTGCCCAGTCTCCTGCGGAGCCGCTATTCCCCATGGTCCTTACGGAAGTCCCAGCATCCACTAGGACGTCAGAGAAATTATAGTACATATATATCCATGTGCAATTTGTGCATACATATATACACATGTATATACATACATACTTATAAACACACACATGTGATATATATATATATATACATGCGTGTATATATACAGTACGTGTACTGTATGTGTGTGTATGTATGTATATATATATGCATGTTTAATATGCTATGTGTATATGTATATAACTATATACATAGGTTTATATACAGTATATAGATATGTAGATATATATATATATATATATATATATATGACACACTAGTTTTACGGACCCAGCATATACTGGGTCACCTCAGTCCCCACCCCCGTACTTGGCTCCAGCCAGTTCTGGACCCCCCCCCATGCAAATCCTGCGTTTGCCACTGTAGGGGTCCCCATCCCAAATGAATGTCTATGTATTGGCCATAGATGACAAGGGATGCGCCAAAACCACCCAGCCCCCCCTCAGTCATGGCTGTCCTCAAACACACCAATCTCTACATAGCTGAATCTCGGCAGGAACCTTGTCCCCATGGCCTGAAGATAAAAAGTCTCAGCAAATAAAAAGTAATTGTGAGATAGAATGAAAGATATAGAAGAAACCAGAAAATATTGTTGTTCTTGGCTCAAATGACCATCTTGAGATAATCTAGATGTGATATGCTGAGCGCCAAGTGGGTGAGGAATATTGGTGTATAACGATTTGATAAGAAAGGCATAAGATTCCTTCCATATTATATTTTGAATCAATTATAAAAAATGTGTTTCTGAGATGGGATTTCATTCCAGGAACAAGAGGTTAGAGAAAAGAATCAACATAAAGTGAGAGATTAGAAGTTAAAGAATTGATACCAGAAATATTAGGATGCCCAAGAGGTGAAGTGAGGGACTTGTGAATTTTAGTGAGGTGATAATACTGTAGGTGAGAATAGTGGGAAATGGAATGAAAAGAAACAGCCAAGTATTCCTGGATATGACCCCTTTATCCAAAACAGTATCTAACAAGGATTTCAACTCACTCTAGAAGGTGGATGTTGGGTCCAGGTTTAAAAATTTGATAGAAGGTATGATTATTTAATTGATTAAAGGCTTCTTTAAGGTATTCTGTTTTATCTTGGACTACCAGTCCTCCCCCCTTGTCAGCTTCCTTAATGATGGTGGAAGTATACTGTGTTGGAATTTTTAGGACTCTTTTTCTTCCATTGTCAATTTAGAATTATGTATCATTTTACTTTGGTCACACTTACAAATAGTTTTGAAGTCTTCTAATGTGAAGAACTCAAAACTGTTGGGACCACTAGTTGGCGAAAACTTCAGTTATTTTCTCATTAAGGAGAGCAGATCCTCTACAACCTTTAATCTTCTTTCTCTTTGTCTGTTTGACGTTCCCAGACAATGTGTATCCCTGTTATCCCAATGGCTGAGACATGGACAGGCCTTGTAAAAATTCCTCAATGGACTCCAGTCCCTTTCATTTCTCTCTGCTTTCTTTAGGTCTAACATCAAGGTTTCTCCTTGATGGGGCGTAGGGTCTCATATTCTCTTCTGTGGTTGGTGGATTACTTTGATAGTTGGAATATCTATTGTATATTCTCCTCTTGATATGTTATCTTTTTTCTTACTTCTCTGAATGTCCGGTCTCCTTTTCTCTGGTATTCTACCGTTAACAGGGGGTCCAAAATCATGTTCATTGATATTCACTGGGGGATTGTGAATTCTCTTAAATGTGCGTACCATATTATTCTGTTTCATGTCTAGTAGGTTTCTCTCAATTTTTTTCTATCCTGTCATTGATTAATTGATCCTTCTCTTGAAAGTATTTCCAGGACACCAATAGTTCTAAGCTTTTCTTTAAATCCTCTATTTCCTTTTCTAGATTTTTCATTTCTATTGTTCTATATGTAATATCTAATTTCATCAAACCAATTGAACACTTGTCAAAAAGATAATCCTAGTCCTTTTGGAATTCTGAGTTCTTCCCAAATATTGATGGTTTGAAGAGTTGGAGTCCCCTAGGGACCATTTTTTTTATCACTATGTGGGTAATTCAGAGTTGATCGCAGCAGAAAATTTGTTAGCAGTTGGGCAAAACCATGTGCACAGCAGGGGGGGGGGCAGATATAACATGTGCAGAGAGAGTTAGATTTGGGTGGAGTGTGTTCAAACTGAAATCTAAATTGCAGTGTAAAAATAAAGCAGCCAGTATTTACCCTGCACAGAAACAAAATAACCCACCCAAATCTAACTCTCTCTGTACATGCTGTATCTACCACACCTGCAGTGCACATGGTTTTGCCCAACTGCTAACAACATTGCTGCTGCGATCAACTCTGAATTAGGCCGTGTATTGTTGCAAATCCACACTATCTAGCCAATTCCTAGATTCATCCCACATGATATCCTCAAGTTTATATAGATTTTCCATCATAATTGAAATCAATAACATCATCACCCTTTTTAGGGGATTACACTACTCTGTAAAATATGATTGCCTTCTATGCATTCTATCAGAAAACCCACTCATGGTTGCAGCCAAAAGTGATGAACACAAATTAACAAAATCGACAGTAGGAGAGAGAGAGAGAGAGAGAAGAGAGAGAGAGAGAGAGAGAGAGAGAGAGAGAGAGAGAGAGAGAGAGAAAACAGGATTAAACAGTGCTTAGGGGTTATTCTGAACAAGTTTTCAGAATAACCCCTAAGCGCTGTTCCATCCTGTTTTCTCTCTCTCTCTCTCTCTCTCTCTCTCTCTCTCTCTCTCTCTCTCTATATATATATATATATATATATATATATACTTAAGGAGCTTAACAGCTTAACAAACTCCCTGACCAGCAGTTATTGGTAGCACACAGGTAAGCCTCTGCTTCTAAGCCTTTGGCCTATATTGGTAACAATATTGTGAGGGGATGCTCTGTTGCGCTCCTCCCCCCACCCCCTCCCATTGGCATTCTGGCAGCCAGGATCCCGGGGTCGGTATGCTGACCTCCGGAATCCTGACCACAGGCAAAACAATCCCAACCCATTGTGAGAGGTCAAAATTACTAGAAATTAATGTTATTGAGGTTAATACTACTGTAGGAACAAAACCAGACCCACATTACATGATTTTAGCAGTTTTTAGCAATAAAATAAATAAATAATAAATAAAATATATAAATCCAAAACTAAAATGTGTGAGTGTGGTTTTGCAACACCAAAAAATGAAAATCAATCCAGCTCCAAAATCTAAAACAAAAACATCAGGGATGGCGCACATTTCTATGGGCAATATAGACGTGCTGTAAATTTTGTGAACAAAACTTATAACAAATGTATTACCCTTGATAAATCTATATATGTAAATGCAAAAAGCCCTCACTGAATGACTGACTGACTGACTGACTGACTGACTGACTGACTCATCACTAATTCTCTTACTTCCCAATATGTAAGGAAGCTGAAATGTAACATAGGTATTCTTCAGGTGGGAAATAGGAAAACTATGTACTTAGAATTTTAATAAACCTCCCTTAAGGGTATGAAAAGGGGGTTAACATAATGACATCATTACCGATGTGTAGCTTACGTTGTGTGACAATAACGCCCAAATGGACAATTGGATCAAAATTTGGATTGCACCTCCAGTGTGTAGAATTTTAATAAATGACAAAAATGGGCCTGTCATTTTTTACTGTATCTCTCACTCACTGACTGACTCATCACTAATTCTCTTACTTTCCGATACGTTAGGAAGCTGAATATTAACATAGGTATTCTTCAGGTGGGAAATAGGAAAACTACTTAATGAGAATCTTAATAAACCTCCCCTTAGGGGATGAACAGGGGGTTGACATAATGACGTCATCACTGATGTGTGGCTTGCGTTGCATGAATAATAATGCCCAAACGGACAATCAGATTAAAATTTGGATTGGACCACCAGTGTCTAGAATTTCATTAACTACAAAAATGGTCCTGTCACTTTTTACCGTATCTGCTACGGGTACTCCTCAGGAAATGCCAAAAACCATGGATTAATATTTACTTACATTAAGATGTCTCAAATTTACATCTTTATAGATTTACCACATTTTTAACACTCATTTATATTTACAACCGTGAAAATCACAACTCCCGTGTGAAGAACAGCTAGCAAACAGTAAAACATACCAGTGTTTAAGAAAAAAAAGAGATTTTGATTTTATTGTCTTTATAGATATTCCTTTTTCGAATAGAGAAGATTCCACCTTAGAAGTGGTGATGAATCAAATACACTTATTTGCTAAAGGTTTAGAAAGAGCTTATCAATATTTCTTTACCTCTCTTTTATATAGAGTAAAATTCCTCATGGTAGCATGTAAAAAGAAATATAGTGTAGCACAATTCTATTTTTCTATAAAAAATATATTTTTTTATACACACATGCATTTACAATAAAAATTGAAAGTAGATAATAATCTTTAATACCAATTAGTTCTCCTACCAAATTTAGAGAACTCTTGGAAGTTCCATGGGTTTCAAATGCATTCCACTTCTAAATAGGCAGAGCCATATTAACTGCGGGGCGGAAGGGGCGGTCGTCCCGGGGCCCCCCACACAAGTGGGACCCCCACCCATTGTCCTCACAACTGCAAAAAAACATCAGAGTAGGAATACAGCATTTACCTGTGTCCTCTTCGTCCTCCTTGGCAGCTGAGATGTTCCATTACAGCTGCAGCTGCCGAGGAGCTTCACTCACTGCAGTGTGAAGTCTCGCGAGATTTGACATTATCTTGCAAGACTTCACACTGCTGTGAGTCAAGCTCCTCGGTGGACGCAGCAGTAAAGGAACAGTTCAGCTGCCGAAGAGGACGGAGAGGAGACGGGTAAATGCTGTACTCCTACTCCAATGTTTTTTTGCAGATGTGAGGACAGTGTGTGGGGGCCCCACAAATTTGTTGCCCAGGGGCCCCCACAGACCTTAATCCAGCCCTGTAAATAGGGATGAGCAGGTTTGGATTTTGGAAATCCGAACCCCACCGAACACCCACGATCCGAGTCGGGAACCGAATCTGGCTTGGGTTTTCCCACCAGCCTCGGTTCTCCAGAACGAGGCAAAACATCATCATCCTGGTGTCAGATTCTCGCGAGATCCGGACTTTGTATATTTTGCGCCTTCCGTCCCGTCATCTTCACTCCAGTCCTGGAGAGTGTAACGAGAGGACGGGTCTCCTCAGTGTCTTTGCTGGAAATTGGCGTGGGTTGGCGACCTGCTCTTTTGTATCATTCCAGTGGTGCTGTCTTGTGCTGCATCAGTCCAGTCACAGTGGTGGTCTCCTGTGCTGCCATAAATTCAGTGGTGCTGCTGCATAAGTCCAGTCCAGTGGTGCTGTCTTGTGCTGCATCAGTCTAGTGGTGGTGTCCTGTGCTGTCATAAGTCCAGTGGTGCTGCTGTAAAAATTCAGTCCAGTGGTGCTGCTGTACAAGTCCAGTCCAGCGGTACAGCCGTATAAGTCCAGCGGTACAGCCGTATAAGTCCAGCGGTACAGCCGTATAAGTCCAGCAGTACAGCCGTATAAGTCCAGTGGTACTGCCATATAAGTCCAGTGATTCTGTCCTGTGCCGTATATTAACTCCAAATAAAGGGGTTATTAATATTTAATCCAAATAATTTTTACAGGGTTTTCCCTGTGTAGTGTAGGGGTACGCACTCCTGTGCTGCATATTATAATAACTCCAAATGAAAGGGTTATTATCCAAATCATTTTTACAGGGTTTGCCGTGTTTGTGCGGTCTAGGGTTACGCTCTCCTGTGCCGCATATTGGGGTTCATTCCGAGTTGATCGCTAGTGAAAAATGTTTGCAGCACAGCGATTAAGTGAAAAAGTGGCACTTCTGCGCATGCGTATGTGGCGCAGTGCGAACGCACGACGTACTTTCACAACGGGCGATGTATTTTTACACAAGGTCTAGCAACGCTTTTCAGTCGCAATGGCAGTCGCAGAGTGATTGACAGGAAAGGGGCATTTCTGGTTGTCAACTGACCGTTTTCAGGGAGTGTTCCAAAAAACGCAGATGTGCCAGGAAAAATGCAGGCATGGCTGGCCGAACGCAGGGCGTGTTTTTGACGTCAAATCCGGAATTGAATGGTCTGAAGTGATCACAAGCACTGAGTAGGTCTGGAGCTACTCTAAAACTGCACAGTTTTTTTTGTGCCGCTCTGCGATCCTTTCGTTCGCACTTCTGCTAAGCTAAAATACACTCCCAGAGGGCAGTGGCTTAGCGTTTGCATGGCTGCTAAAAACAGCTAGCGAACGATCAACTCGGAATGACCCCCATTGTTATATAACTTCAGAAAAATAATGGAGAACAAAAATTTGGAGGATAAAATAGGGAAAGATCAAGAACCACTTCCTCCTAGTGCTGAAGCTGCTGCCACTAGTCATGACATAGACAATGAAATGCCATCAACCTCGTCTGCCAAGGCCGAAGCCCAATGTCATAGTAGAGGGCATCTAAAATCCAAAAAGCCAAAGTTCAGTAAAGTGACCCCAAAAAATAAATTTAAATCGTCTTAGGAGAAATGTAAACTTGCCAATATGACATTTAACATGCAGTGGCAAGGAATGGCTAAGGCCCTGGCCTATGTTCATGACTAATGGTTCAGCTTCACATGACGATGGAAGCCCTCATCCTCCCACTAGAAAAATGAGTTAAGCTGGCAAATGCACAGCAAAGAACTGTGCGTTCTAAGATGGTATCACAAATCCCCAAGGAGAGTCCAAGTGTGTCGGCGATTGCGATGCCTGACCTTCCCAACACTGGATGGGAAGAAGTGGCTCCTTCCACCATTTGCACGCCCTCTGCAAGTGCTGGAAGTAGCACCCACAGTCTAGTTTCTGATAATCAAATTGAGGATGTCACTGTTGAAGTACACCAGGAAGAGGATATGGGTGTTGCTGGTGCTGAGGAGGAAGTTGATGAGTAGGATTCTGATGGTGATGTGGTTTGTTTAAATCAGGCACCGGGGGAGACAGTTGTTGTCCATGGGATGTATAAGCCCATCGTCATGCCTGGGCAGAAGACCAAAAAATACACCTTCGGTCTGGAATTATTTCTATCCAAATCCGGACAACTACTGTCTTGCCATATGTACCTTCTGTAAAGGTGTAAAAAGTAGGGGTAAGGACGTTAACCACCTAAGAACATCTTCCCTTATACATCACCTGCAGTGCGTTCATAAAAAGTCACTTTCAAGTTCAGAAACTATGGCTAAGACTGTAAGCAGTCCAGGGACACCTAAATCCCTTTGTCCTGCTGTATCCAAGCACCTGCAAACCACACCATCAACTCCCTCCTCATCAATTTCCTCCTAAATCAGGATCGGAAATTGTCCTGCAGGCCATGTCACTGGCATGACTAACTCCTCTCCTATCTGGGATTCCTCCGGAGGATCCTGCATTGCTATGCCTACTGCTGCCGCTGCTGCTGTTGCTGCTGGGAGTCGTTCATCATCCCGAGAGTAAGTTGGAACACCTCTACTTCTTTCACTAAGCAATTGACCGTCCAACAGTCCTTTGCGAGGAGGATGAAGTATGACAACAGTCATCCTTTTGCAAAGTGGATAACTAAGGACTTGACAGCTATGTTGGTGTTAGATGTGTGTCTGGTATCCGTCATTAGTGCAGTGGGATTTAGACAATTGATGGAGGTAATGTGTCCCTGGTATCAAATCCTGTTTTGATTCCACTTAACTAGGTAGGCAATACCGAGAATGTACACAGACGTCAGAAAAAGTGTCCTCAGTGTCCTAAAAAATGCAGTTGTCCCCACTGTACACTTAACCATGGACATGTGGAACAGGGCAGACTAAGGACTATATGACTGTGACATCCCACTGGGGAGATGTTTCGCCTTGCAAAGCAACAACAGCAGTGGCACCAGTAACAGCATCTCAGAAACGCCAGCTCATTCCAAGGTAGGCTACACTGTTTATCACAGTGTTTCAGTAAGAGGCACACTGCCGACAACCTCTTAGAGAAACTGAGGGAAATCATCCCCCAATGACTTACCCCACTTAGACTCTCCTGGGGATTTGTGATATCAGACAACGCCATCAATATTATGTGGGCATTAAATCAGAGCAAATTCCAGCATGTCTCATGTTTTGCTCACACAGTAAATTTGGTGGTGCAGCATTTTTTGAGAAATGACAGGGCCGTGTAGGAGACACTTTCGGTGGCCTGAAAATTTTTTTGGACACTTTTCACTATTCAGCAACTGCGTGCCGAAAACTGGAGTGCCAACAAACACTCTTGAACCTGACCTGCCATCACCTGAAGCAAGAGGTTGTAACGCCCTGAAACGCAACTCTCTATATGCTTCAGGGGATGGAGGAGCAGTAAAGGGCCATTTAAGCCTATATATCCACCTATGACATAAGCAAAGGAGGGGGTATGAACAAGACTCAAGCGCAGTGGAGATTGATTTTTCGTGTTGTGCAAGGTTCTCCCACCCTTCGAACTTGCCACACGGGAAGTCATTTTAGACACTGCCAGCTTGAGTCAGGTCATTCCCTTCATCAGGCTTTTGCAGAAACAGCTGGAGAAAGTGAAGGAGGAGCTAAGACAGAGCGATTCCGCTCAGTATGTGGGACTTGTGGATGAAGCCCTTTATTCACTTTGCCAGGATCTGAGGGTGGTCAATATGTTGAAATCAGAGCACTAAATTTTGGCCACCGTGGTCGATCCTAGGTGTATATATATATATATATATATATATATATATATATGCAATGCATATATTTTTAATAAATTTGCAAAAATCTCCCAAAAACTTTTTTCAAGTTGTCATTATGGGGTATTGTGTGTAGTATTTTGAGGGAAAAAACAAATTTATTCCATTTTGGAATAAGTCTGTTACATAACGAAATGTGGAAAAAGTGAAGTGCTATGAATACTTTCCGGATGCATTGTATATATTAAAAATATCTATTAATAAAATATATTTAAAAATTCAAATAAAAACATAATCATCCATAAGGAATGATTGTTTTTTATCTTTTTTTTTCTCTATGGGATTTCATCTGACTATTGACACAGATGGCATTTTCACATGTGAGTCCACATATTTCATAAAGTAATACAAAACAAGAGTGTAAGAAGGCAATCAAAATATATACCAAAAGAATCATGAATTTTAACAACCAGAACAATGTTTTATTATCTCAAAGAAGCATTTAAGGTCAAAGGGGTATATGCAATTCCGGACGAATTGCGCCTTTTTTTTCGACCGTTTTAAGATTCGACACTACTCGACAGCCGAAACCCTCCACCCGGGACCATGAATTCGACATATTCAATACATAACTCGTTCGACACTCCCCTTGTCGAATAACGGACCAATCGTCGAGTAGTGGGCGTCCTGGATTCGACTTCCCGCTGTTTGGAGCCCTTTATAGGGCTTGTTTGCTGCGTGCTCAGCAGCCATTTTGTGAACCTGCAGAGAGGTGTGTGGAGGTGCAGAGCTAGCAAATTGGTTGTTGTTTGCTGTGATATCGTTTGTACACCCAGCAGGCTTTAATCCAGGATGGACAGGATACTTGTTACCCCGGAGGAGAGTCGTTTTTGGAGCGATTTCTACATTTGTAGGTAAGTACCACATGTGGTCTGGAGTTGCATGTGTGTGTTTGTGTAGTGGGGGGGGTGCCATGAGGTGTACATGTGGCATTGCTTTGGGGTGTTTGGGGTATGTATATGTGTGCAGGTATGGGTATATATGTCCTGTTTGGATTGCTGCAGGTCCTGCTTGTATGGCTGCATGTTTTTTTGGAGTTTTGTGTTTGGGGGTAGTTTTTCACGTTTTTTTTTTCCATAAAATGTTTTTATTTTGGGTCATGCTTTTGCATTGTTGTACCTCCAGCATTTGCAGGGATGCTTTTTGGCTTGTTTGGGGTGACTTTTGAGTGTGTCGGTATCTGCCATGTGGCCGACATGTGTTGTCGTTTGTTTCCAAAACATGTTTTTTGCTCCTATTTTAGCACTGGTGCATCCCTGCACATGCTGGAGGTACTTTTTGGCTTGTTTGGGCTGACTTTGAGCGTGTCGGTATCAGCCATGTGGCCGACATGTGTTGTCGTTTGTTTCCAAAACATGTTTTTTTGCTCCTACTTTAGCACTGGTTGACCTCCAGCATGTGCAGGGATGCTTGTACAGGGGTTTTGGCTTGTTTGGCTGAGGTTTTTTTAAATTTTTCATTTTTTTTTTTTTTTTGTGTTTGGTCCTGCTTGAGCACTGTGGTCCCAACAGCATGACGTGTGGTTGCATGTAATTATGTAATGTGTGTTAAATTTGTAAAAATTATTTTTCTTTTTACAACAGATGTCCAGGGACAAGCAGTCCCGACCCCCCCCCCTTCCCTCCACCCCTCAGAAGAATTTTCCCTGCACAGCAATGAGGAGTGGGAGCCAACCCAGGAGGAGGATACGACCGACCAGGCATGCAGTGACCAGCCGCGTTCGTCAAGGGACCAAAGGGAGAAGCAAAAGAAAAAGAAAAGGCCTAGAAAGGTAAATACTGTCAACACCTGCAGACACAATAGCATCCAACTTGACACACCCTAGTTTGCGCACTGCCATGCACACCTACAGGTATCTTTGCGCACTGCCAGGGATACTGACACACTCACAGGTACATACCGATCTTATTAAATGCATGTTTATTTTTTATCCCTAAAGGCAAGAAGCCAGCCAGAGGATCAGTCGGAGGAGGAAGCCTCTGGTGAAGACGCAGGACAGAAGAATCCGCATGGACCCAGATACACTGAGGCGGAAAACTGTGCCCTAGTGGATGGCGTCGACAGGTCCTACGATGTTCTGTATGGACCAAGGGCAGAGAGCACAGCAGCTAAGACCAAGCAAAACATCTGGGATGCCATCGCGAGACAAGTCACTGCAGTATCTGGAACCCGCCGGAACACCAGAAACTGCATGAAGCGGTACAATGATTGCCGCAGACAGACCAAGAAGAAGATGGGGATTCAGCGCCGACATGAGACAGCTACGGGAGGTGGTCCGGCTCTCAATCTGAAGTGGCTACCCTGGGAGAATGTTATTAAAATGCGCATGAACCCTGTTATGGTCCAAGGAGTTCGCGGAGGTGTGGACTCCAGCCGTCCTGCTGGCTTTCCCAAGGAGGAAGAACCACCCAGAAGATGGGAGACAAGCAGTCCAAAAGGAGGCCTGATGGTAAGAATACATTCAGATGAGCTGTACTAAATCTTTTTTTTATTTTTTTTTATTTGCTAATGTGTTTGTTCTTTTTCCCCAGACACGCCTGCCCAGAGGACATCACCTGCGCGCATGACATCGCCAGCGCACGGACCATCACCTGCGCAGCAGGCATCGGCAGCAGCGTGTGGACCATCACCTGTGCAGCAATCATCACCTGCGCGCCACACATCGTCAGCGTGCAGAAAGTCACCTGTGCGCAGAACGTCACCTGCACACAAGACACCGTCGGCGACCACACCACCAATTGGGCGCCAAACTACATCTCCTGCGCGCAGGCCATCACCAGCTCGTCATCTCTCCAGGAGCTCTGGGACTGTGACTGAAGAGCCTCAACAAGACACTACCCTTGTGGACCTATCACCCGAACTGTTTTAGTCATCAGGGTTAACGGACGAGACTTTTCTTGGGTTTGAAGACAGCCGTGCAGACGTATCCAGCCATACCCTTGAAAAGTCTCTAGAATTGAGTACCACAGGATGGAGGGTTTTTTTTTTTTTTTTGGGGGGGGTTGCTATTTTTGTATAGTTTATTAACTTTATTTTTTTTCCCTTTTTTTGCAAACAGAGGTGCCACGGACCAGCAGCGGACTTGCGTCGGGGATTGGTCCCTTCTTCAGGCCGGATCTCATACAGGATTCGTCGGACAACGAGGTGGAAGTGCAGCATCCCGCTGTTTCTACATCCCTGTGTGAGTAATTATCAAATTGTGAGCCTTCAAACAAATGTATGAATGTGTATACTAATTTCTAATTTTCTTTTCAGCTGCACAAATGCAATTGGTGGCAGACGTACAGGAAGGGCAGGATCCCTCAAATGTTCAGAGGGTACACACCCTGGCAGCAGAGATGACTGCCCGCCAGGATAACTACACGAATGTCGTTGAAACCAGACTGTACACCATTGAGAAGACAATGGAGAAGATGGCAAACGGTCTGGTTGAAATGCAAAAGGCTCTTGCCGACAGCACGGCAGAAACGCAAAAGACCAGACGAGAAGATCACAGGGAGTCTATGGACATCCTTCAAGTTCTGGCCACATCCATCAACCGGCTGGTGGATAACACATCATGCCTGGCGCACAGCGTTGACAACATGTCGGAGAGCCAATGACATTTGGCAGCCAGCCACCAGATCATCGCAACCACACTGCAGATGATGTACGATAAGCTCCCAGAGCCAGCTCATCAACACGCTGGTGAACCACCACATCCGCCATCACAAGCCACACGGATGCCTCCTGCCCTTCCTCCACCACCATCCTGGTATGGATGGTCACAGCTGTACCAAGGATATACAGGGATGTACCCCACCTACCAGATGTCTCCACCACCAACACCGGCCGCATCATCTACACCAGCACGGCCACCAAGGCCATGTCAACGCACTCCACAGCCGCCCAGGGCATCGACGCCCCATCAGGAGGAAGAAGAGGATCCGGACGGACAACCACCATAAGCCCGGTCGTATTGTTTTATTATTTACTCTCTATGTTTTTCATGTTTCCCTTTCTCCCCCTCCCATTAGTTTTTTTTTCTTACTATTGTTTTATATTTGTGTTGGGCTCCCCCACCCCCGACCGGATACTACCAAGGAGCTTTATGTCTAGGCATACATGCGCGGGCATGTATGCGGGCGCGTGTGATAACTGATGAAAGCTCCTTGTGGTTACATATATGATGGGCCAATGAGCTATTCTGATACAACTTTTTTTTTTTTTTAAAACAAACTCCTTTTTGTATTGGTGTAAATTAGGCTTTCACTGTTGTGTGAATTTACTATTCACTAGTGTTTGTTTTTGGCTTCTTCATAGGATTGGGTGGAAAATTGAAGTGGATGGCGTAGTTCGTGTTGTGCGTACCAAGGTGAGTAAAGCCATGTTTCAATGTATATATTCAAGAAACTTTGGACCGCCTGCCCTTGGGGAACAACACAGTTCAGCAATGGGTCATGCTGGACTGCATGGTTCCACAAGTGCAGGCGTGTCAAAGTGCTGAACACTGACACCACTCTGCCACTTTGGACCGCCTGCCCTTGGGGAACAACACAGTCCAGCAATGGGTCATGCTGGGCTGCGTGGTTCCACAGGTGCAGGCGTGTCAAAGTGCTGACCACTGACACCACTCTGCCACTTTGGACCGCCTGCCCTTGGGGAACAACACATTCCAGCAATGGGTTATGCTGGGCTGTGTGGTTCCACAAGTGCAGGCGTGTCAAAGTGCTGACCACTGACACCACTCTGCCACTTTGGACCGCCTGCCTTTGGGGAACAACACAGTCCAGCAATGGGTCATGCTGGGCTGTGTGGTTCCACAAGTGCAGGCGTGTCAAAGTGCTGACCACTGACACCACTCTGCCACTTTGGACCGCCTGACCTTGGGGAACAGCACAGTCCAGCAATGGGTCATGCTGGGCTGCGTGGTTCCACAAGTGCAGGCGTGTCAAAGTGCTGACCACTGACACCACTCTGCCACTTTGGACCGCCTGCCCTTGGGGCACAACACAGTCCAGCAATGGGTCATGCTGGGCTGTGTGGTTCCACAAGTGCAGGCGTGTCAAAGTGCTGACCACTGACACCACTCTGCCACTTTGGACCGCCTGCCCTTGGGGAACAACACAGTCCAGCAATGGGTCATGCTGGGCTGCGTGGTTCCACAAATGTTCTTGGGATAGGAATGAACATGACATCATTAGTGTCTTTACTTGATATGGAATTTCTTTTTTTTTCACAGATCTCTGCACAAGAAAATAATGTAAAGAAGAACAAACACTACTTTTTTTGTTTTTATTTCAATTTATTTTTTAATCCAAAAAAATACAATTTGAATTCTTCAATAAATTTTTAAAATGAGTAGTTTTGTGTGGTTTTTCTTTAAATTATTAGTTGATAAAATGTAAAATATGGCATTTCAGAGATGCAGTGGTATTGTGGTAGGTCGCCCATGGTACAGCAGGGGAACTGTCTTGTCCCTTGACATCCACGCTGGTTCCTGTACCTTGGGAAGGATACTCCACAAGACCTGTGGAAGAGAATAGTATGAGGTTCAAGGTATTTGTGTCATCCAAAGAGAAGGTACAAGCAGGTTACATCGGCCTTTGTCCCAAATGCAACCCTCTGGCACTTGAGAAACTAGACATCCAAACATTCCCTGACACAGCGTAAGCATTGCTGTGTCAGGGCATGATTGGATGTGCAGTTTTACAAATGCCGGAGGGCTGCACTTAGGACATGCCGGGGTTACTTGGTCAAGAGGGAGTTTTGGGCAATACATCTCACCTGAGGGGGGTTGTCTGCTACATGGCGGAGGTTCAGGTCCACATCACAAGTAGGTCGCCCATGGTACAGCAGGGGAACTGTCCGGTTCCTTCAAATCCAGGCTGGTTCCTGCAAATCAGGAAGGATACTCCACAAGACCTGCGGAAGAGAATAAGGAGGTAATTTGAGAGTGTTTCCTCCACCCTGGGAAAGAACAAAAGGTGCCAGCAACACAGCGCATATACACAGGTTACTCAGGCAAGCTGGAGTTTTGGCCAATACATCTCACCTGAAAGAGTGACTCTAACATGGTGGTGGTTCAGGTCCACATCACAAGTAGGACGTCCATGGTAGAGTGGGGTAAACTGGTCCAATACTGGAGTGGCTTTGCAGAAGTGTATCCTGGGTAAAACTGTTGAATCATGGGTACATTCCCCTCAGCAGAGTGAAGAGAAAAATATTCTTTTTAAAATCTATTAAAAAATACTTGTGGATCAAAAATTGACAAACCAAGTAGATAATCCCTTCAAATATAAATAGATATGCTATTATCAATCCAAAAAGCTAAAAAAAATATATATGTTTTAAAAAAATTTAATCAGCTCTCGCCAGCAAAGTGAGGTGGAATGAAATGTACAAAATTACTGTCGAAAAGCACTGTTGTCGAATCGACATTCTTCAATTGAATATACTTTTGTCGAAAAGCCGCATTTTGACTATTGCAGACATGTCGAATTTTGAAAATGTCGATTTGCAAAAAGTCGAATCTGAAACGGCAGGAATTTTGACGAAAAGTACTGTATTGCATTGTCGAATCCAATTTGACAGGTTTTTTTTGTAGAAAATGCCCCGTTTTTCGACTTTTTCCTGAATTCGACCGCAATTGCATATACCCCAAAGTCTGAGTTGAGACCAACTGGTATCAAGGTGTTCAAATTATAAATCCAACTCATTTTGGCTGATCTCAACTGTGATTCAAAATACCTATGACATCATTGAGCTCTAATGCATTAAATGGCGCACAAGATTTGAATCCCCTTTTCTGAATACTAATGATAAACTTTTTACTGGGTGGAAAGTGAATGATTTACTAATCCTTTTTAGTATTATTCAAATATTTCATCAATCTGGCTTACATTGGACAAGATGTTCTACCAATGTAATTCAAATTATATGTAGAACCAATGATGTATAACAGCATTTTTCATACGGCATGTCATAAAAATCCAATGTTTACATATTATTTTATGTATACTATAATGGTAATTGGTTGTCACTGCTAATTTATACTTGTCTAATTTGGTATTTGCTTCTGGCTTACTCTTGTGGTTATTAAAAAGTCTTCCCTTTCTATTTCATCTTCTGCTTTTGTAGAAGTACTTTAGTATAACCCCTTAATGCAAATTCACATTTAATTTTGCCAGTCTGTTTATTACATACTTCATTATCATTACAGCTTAATTTTGTTAAATTATCCCAGCGGAATCCCCCTGAGACAATTTTTTATGAAGTTTTACAGTTGTTTATATAATTTATGGTATTTGTTTCCTTTTTAATACTTTTGATTCATAATTGATTATTTTCAATATATATCATAATTACCAGAAAATTAACTTTTCTAAAATTCTTATTAAATAATAATTTTATATTAGAATCATCCTTTAAAGAGGAACATAGTTCCTCCAAACTCAAAATATCACCTTTCCAAATGAATATAAAATTATCATTGATAAAATGATGCCAGAAAAAGAGGCTTGCTTCCAGTTACAACTTGGTTTTGTTGATTTTTGATTTCCAGCACGACATTCTGTAAATACATTTGCATAGCTGGGTAAAACCTTAGTTCCAATTGCTGTACCAACACACTGTTGAATTGTTTCAAACCCTCACTTTTCTCTGCTGTATTGAGGAAATGGTTATAGCCTTTATTCTTTTAGGTGGCTTTATAATTTAAACACATTGACACCAGCTGTGCTCAACTCAGATTCAAGCTTAAATGGTTCCTTTGAAATAAATAAAAAGTTATTCTGGTTGTTAAAATTCACAATTCTTTTGTTCTAGTATATATTCAGTTTTTCCTCTTTCCCTCTTTTTTATTTTACATTCTGTAATATGTGGGCTCACATGTATAACTGCCATAAAAAAAGAAATCAAGTAATCAATCATTTATGGTTGATTATGTACTGTGTATATCATTTTATTACATATACATGTAATTTTTATTGATATATTTTTTTAAATATTATATTTTTTAAGAACATGTTTTCAAGATGTTTCCTCCACATTCACTGAAAAGTATCCAACGTATATAAGTGTATATAGTAATGTATCGTTTATATAGAATGTACACTATTTAAAACCAGTAAATATATCTTAAAAAAAGAAATAAAACACATAGAACTTCCAAGAGCATGCATTCCAGCAGTGTTCAAGGATCTAGGGTGTCTGGTGTATAGGCCATGTGAGCTGCCCAAGGACCTCTAGTTGGGAGCTGATACGGGTTTCACCTGTTCACAGTTATCAGGTCATGGTGGTCATTTAAGCCACCCAATTGGCCTCCCACATAGGTTAATAGAAAGAGCCTGTCCACTCCACGTGTCAGCCTTTTGAAAAAGATTGTGGGATTGAAATGTGTCAAGGCACCAAGTGGAGTGTACTTGTTGTACCAGACCAGCATGGCAGATTGTGGGGAATAGCACCTGTCCAGATGGAACCAGGTTCAACATCCAAATGGTCCTCTAACAAATCTGTGTATTAAAAATATATTTTGCGTTAAAACAGATATGCACTATGTTGTGTTTCAGTTTTTCATGCTACCATAAGGAACAAGAAGAGAAAAGTAATACGGATAAGCTCTTTCTAAACCTTTATCAAGTAAGGATATTTAATTCATCACTACTTCTGAAATGGCACATGATCTTCTTTATTCATAATAAGGAATATCAATAAAGACATGAAAATTGCAAAACCTCTTTTTTTAAACACTGGCTTTACTTTAAAAAGCGCATTTTGACGCACGAAACACGTTGCTGACATGTGGCCCATCCAGGAAATCAGCACACAGCTGTCCGGCACATCCATCACCTGTCCGGTGACATCATCATCCCGCAAGTTGCTGGCCACAGTGGCAGTACAGCGTCACAACAGTGGAAGGCGCAGGCAGCTGTACAGTACACAGCAGTTAGAGTTAGATATGGCTAGTTTCTTCATCTCTGGGACTGGTCAGCTCTGGATGCCCACCCATATGCTCCATAAGGAGCTGTAAACATACTGTTTATTATTATTATTATTATTATTATTATTATTATGTCTAATTATTTTTTACAGATGCCACTATTAATTATATCACTTATTTGTATTAAATGTTTTTAAACACTGGGGTGTTTTATTGTTTAATTATCAAGGGTAATACTAATAAGTTTTGTTCACAGAATTCATACAGATCTAGCCATGCTCATTGTGCCAGCGCATAGGGGGGCCAAGAATTATAGCCTGCCCCATAGTTGGGCACTGTGCCCATAGCCAATTCAGGAAGACACCAGGCATGAGTTCAGAATTCAGGCCTCCTTCCCAGTCTGCTATCTACAGTATTATTTATGCCTTAAAGATGTGGCCACATTTTGTCAGGCTTCTGCCTGTGACAGCGGTACTTAGCTTTTAGGCACTAAGCTTATGAGATATGTTTACTCACTAAGCCTATGTATGGTGTGCTCCAACAATAAGAAATTTTATACACAATGTTTGGTATAAGAACTAGGTGGTTGGGATGCCAGCGGTCAGATGACTGACAGTGGCATCCCGACATTGAAGATCCCGACATTGGAGGGGGTATTTTTACCCTCCACTCCCCTAACCCTCTGGCGGCTAGGGATAACTCTTTGGGGGGTAGCAACTAGGGTTAACCCTCGGGAGGTATCAGCTAGGGCCAACCACCACCCCTAGTGCCTTACCTTAACCCCTCTAGTGCCTAACCCAAACCCCTACGCCCTTACCATAACCCGAATCCCAATACTTACCTTCGGAATGTCAGCTGTCGGTGTTCCAAAGCCAGTCTTCTGAGTAATGTTGAGATGAACTCATCCCCAGTTTTCAAAGCACTTAATAGTTTCCTGCCATTTTGTTCACTTTTTTCACTCAATTACTGATTAAATGAATTAATATTGGGAAAGTACTTTGCTAATCAATGGTATTGTAGATTGTAATACTGGCATGGCAGAATAAATTAGTCAAGACGCGTATATTTGTAAGTTTACACACACAACATTTAATGACCAAAAAAATTCACACAATGTATAGTAAAGAGGTTAACAAATCAATGTGCTGAAAATTCTGCCAGTGTGCGCAGTAAATACTGTAATTTAGGGGCCACAAGTAGATGGACTTTTTAGAGTCATAAAACTGCTATTAGTATGTGAACCAAAGATGATGGACTTGTAGAAATCCTAACTACTAGGATAATGTCCAGCTTGTATGCAGCTTTATTTAATTAAGAATCCATGCAAAGCATACTTCCAAGTGTGTTGCCTTTGCACCAAAACTGCTGAATGGAAAAGGTAATCCCGGCATGTCCCACAACAGATGCCAGCGGGATAGTTGCTGGGTCCAATGCATAACGTGGAGATGACAGTTAAAAACAAATGACATGGAGAATAATCCACTGATGCATTTCTCCTTTGCTGGAGGCTATATATTTTACAGACCAGTATGTTTCTAATAGGATTCACTTAAATGAGGCCCAATAAAAAGTATTGATACCCTGAATTGTATTGAATTCATATTGTCTGTTGCTTACTGCATTGAATTGTTGTGTGTCAAGCATGATAGTTAAAATAGTATGTTACAGTTACAACTAACATTAGAAGTTAGTGTTGCATCACATACTGGTTACATAAATTATTGTTAGGACCAAGATTCCTGCTGTTGTTGTTGTGTTGTTGCAAGCTAATACTAGAGTGAGAAGCATATACTATGAATAGTTAGTATTCTAGGAGGATTGGTGTATTGAAACCTTTGCAGGAATCAGAAGTACAGACTCCACTGTAAAATGATTGTGACTATTACATTGCATATCTTTCCTTATCTGGTTCTCTTGGTTGCACCCTCCCCTCTAGCGAGAAAGTAGGGCATTTGTGGAGGAATGTTTGGGTATTTTGCAGTTTCATTCTGAATTTTGTTATGGCACACCTGAATAACCACATGAGCTCCTATAAACCAGCTAGAGATGTCTTCACCTAGAGCAGCAACCTTTCCCATAGAGATGGACATTCTTACAAGTACTCAGGTACCTCCAGGACTTAAAGTCAAGATACACTACTGTATGTGACCAAAAGTGATTGGACAACCCAGCGCAAGCAAAATGGTGTTCTATTGCAGCAGCCACATTTTTTGTAAGGGTATAAATGGGAAGGGTGCACTGATTAGATCGTTTGCAAAAAAAAATGGCTTGCTGGAAGGAGCTAACCGAGTTTAAAAAGGGGATTATCGTAGGCTGCTTGATCTGAGGTATAAGTGTGAGAAACATTATGGATGTTAGGAAGCTTCCTAAATCCACTGTGTCTTTTGTCATTAATGAATAGAAGAAGAACAGTCATTGCAGGAATACACCTTGCCCTGGAAGACCACCAAAACTGCAACCCAGGGACCGGAGAGTGCTAACCAGAGAGTTGCTAAAGAACAGGGGTCACCCCATGCATACCATTGCACACGAGTTCCAAATGGCCAATAATTTGCTAGTTTCTACAACAACACTTCATAGGGAAGCCAATGCACTTTGATATTATTGGAGAGTGGCTGCTCATAAACCTCTTATCACAAAGAAGACTGCAGCCCACAGTTTATGATGATGTAAAGAAAGCAAAAACTGGACAGTGGAACAATGGCAATGATTGTTATGGAATGAGGAACCATGATTTACACTTTTCAGATCAGATGGACATGTTTGGGTTTGGGAACTGACAGGAACATCTGATGCTAGAGTGCATAGTACTACAGTAAAGAAAGGAGGTGGGGGCATTATGCTGTGGGGCTGTTTTAGCTGCTTTGGCATAGGTCCACTAGTTGTAATGCATGGTTACATTAAATCTAAGAAGTATAGAGATGTGTTCTTGATAACTCTGTGCTCCATACATTGTGACAGGTGTACCGAAACAACAAATATTTTTATCAGGAAAACAATGCCACCTATCATGTTTTGAGGGTGCCATAAAATTTATGAACCTGGATGGAGTGGCCAGCTCAGATTCCAGATCTTACCCCTATTGGGAACTAATGCGATGCATTGGAGCAGTGGGTGCATTGTAGACCGATCCAACATTCTTCAGTGTTGCAGTTGGTCTCTGTGCTTAATAGTAAAACACACCACTTGCTGTTGTCCAGGAACTTGTGGACAGTTTGCCAAGAAGGGTGTCTGCAGTAATTACTGCACATGGTTGATCTACAAAGTACTGATGTCAATAACATCTTGTTGATCTACAGTATTTGCTGTCACTGTCCATGCACTTTTGTCAACATAGTGTAGGAGCTTATGTTGGAAACTGGATGGCTACATTAAAACTGGCTGGAGTAGGTCTGATGGTAGTACCTAGAGGAAATGGATATATACTGTCACCAAAAAAATACAGGAATATAAATAGCAGCAGTAATATATGGAATGCTGGCAGGTACTAGGGTAACTGGGTGCTACTGACAGGCAATTACTCAGGCTGAAATTGAAGCATAGACTGAGGTGCAGGAAAGTAGCAAGATTCCATTGATTGGCAGTTACACAGAATTCTGGTAATTTTGAGGTATAGCTGGGACTGCTTAGAGGCACAACACAGACTGAGATCCATGAGACAAAGAGCCACAGCAAACTGGAAATCAGGCAGGTTAGCTTTTTTCCTGGGCAAAAGTTGCTACAGCCGGCAAGGAGGCTAAGCCCTCTCTGCCTTTTGCCAAGACATCAGCCAATAAACTTTTCCAAAGGAGAACAAGCCCCCCTATTTTAATTGGTGGCACTGGTCACATGGTGCAGCCATCCCAGCGGAAGAGGGAGAGTCGTGATGGCACAAGAAGAATCATCCTGGCTGCATAGGAACACCTGGGACCAGAAGCATACGAGAGCTGCCCCACAACAGTGTCGGCTTGCAGTGTCCCTGCTGCCTAGCAACAGCCAATACAGGGCTGGCAGAGTGAGTTGTCATGGATAGCTTGGCAGCTCATAACAAATTTGGACACTTTTAGGGTGAGGAGTTTCAGAATGTAAAGAACTCCTTTAAGATCAACAATTCAAAATGCTGAATTTTCCTGCTGCAGCTATTCAGTTGTAGATTTACTTATGTGCTTAGGATCATTTTTGTGCTGCATGACTTAAATTATGCTAAGCTTTAGCTCACAGACAGATACTCTGTTATTCTTCTGTGCATTTTACTAGCATAACTTAGTATCCACTTTATTCAGTGACTGTGAAACTACTCAAAGTTTCATTATTATAAATATTTTGTTGACATACAGTGTTCAGTTTTCTTAAATCATAATGATTCTTATTTACAGTTTGTAGAAATGTTGAATGTTTATCATGTCTTACAATAGCACTTTGTACAGACTTAAGATAAGACATCCGCTCAGTTTAGACAAGTTTGTTGTGACTGGAGGAAATACCTGCTGAATTATAAATTAAAAATTCAAATATCTATTAAATGTAAGGAACCTGTCTTTTACTTCCCTGTACTGAACCTGTTTTGGACAGTTTAAGGTTATAATAATAATCCAACATCATTATCATTTTTCTGTATAGTAATGACATTTTCAGACAATAGAGTAAAATTTACTAAAATTTGTGTTGCTGTTCATTTCAGCCGAGATCAATCTCTGCTGACATTGGCTGTTTGAGATTGCAACGTTTTGGGAAAAAAACACGTTCATTTGCTAAACTACCGTTTTTTCTCAATTCTATTTAATTCATATGGTTGGGCAGTGTTTTACGGGAAAGATTAGTAAAACACTGCTGGACATAACACAATGAAGCCCAAACGGATCACTGAGATCCATGTAAAGCTTCAAAGTGTAAAGTATTTAAATAGTAAAAAAAAAATTGTGTGAGTTCCCCCCATACTGAACACAACCAGACCCGGGCTCTTTGAGCTGGTCCTGGTTGTTAAATACTGGGAAAAATATGCGTAGGGGTTCCCAGTATTTTAAAAGCCAGCATTGGGCTCTTGGACCAGACCTGTTTCCACAAATAAGGAGGGGATAAAGATGTAGGGGTCACCGTATTTTTGGACATTAACGGACCTGCTGGTACCTGTAGTTCCACAGTAAAAGAAATATAAAAAAAGTATACACACACCGTGAAAGGAAACATTATTTAAACATACATGCACACTTACACAGTCACTCATATTTACCTAGTGTCCCACAGAGCCCCTCAGTCCCTTTGTCAAGTATAATCCACCGGGAACCTGTAAATAAAAAAATTATACTCACCTAATCCATGTAGGAATCCAAGGGTTAAAAAAAAAACCTGGTCCAAGCAACTTAAGGCGATCCATGTGTACACATGGATACCCTTTCCCCAAATGCTGGTACCCCTCGTGACTCCTGTCACTTGGGGACCCGCCAGCCACGTCATAGTGCTCTCCTGATTGGTGTGATCCCAGCCTGCCAATCAAGCAGAGCGTATAGGCCAGAGGTTCTCAAACTCGGTCCTCGGGGGCACACACAGCGCATGTTTTGCAGGTCTCCTCACAGAATCGCAAGTGAAATAATTAGCTCCACCTGTGGACCTTTTAAAATGTGTCAGTGAATAATTAATACACCTGTGCACCTGCTGGGTTACCTGCAAAACATGCACTGTGTGTGCCCCCGAGGACCGAGTTTGAGAACCTCTGGTATAGGCAGTAATGGGGAATGAAATCCCCATTATCGCTTATGGTGGGAATCTGTGGTCTATGGTAGACCGCAAGGTTAATTGAGGTCACTCTTGTGGGGTGACGAGGGGTCCTGGCATTCAGGGAATGGGGATCCATGTGTACACATGGATACCCTAAAGGACAGGGTTTTTTTTTCTTTTTCTTTTTTTTTTAACCCCTGGATGCCTACATGAAATGAAGAGGACCGATCTACACCGGATTAGGTGAGTATATATTTTTTATTTATAGGTACTTGTTGGATTCTACTTGACCGAGGGGCTCCATGGGACACTAGGTAAGTATTTGTGAGTGTGTAAGTGAGCATGTATGTTTAAATGTGTGAAAATAGTCGTGATTTTCAGGGGTCGGGATGTAGGCGTTGGTATTGTGACTGGCAGTCTCCTGACCACCAGTCACACAACTACATCCCATTAAAATACTGGTAACCCCTACTTTTTTCCTGGTATTTTAACAACCAGGACAGACTCAAAGACCCTGGGGCTAGCTATGTTCAGGAAGGGGGACCACACACAATTTTTTGTAAAATGTCTTTATTATATTTTTAAAAACAGAAGCATGCATGGATCTCACTGATCCGCACATAATTCTCCACACATGCCTGCCAGAAGTAGGTCTATTTGAAAGTTCTATTTGTGTTCGAATTCCATGCTTTTCTGGCCGTGTATGGCTATTGTCAGCAGTGATTGAGAATATGAATTCTTAGTAAATTCCCGTGTTGTATGAGGTGTATGTGAACAAACAACTGTGTTTGACCGATGGTCTATTGATTCGTGTTTGTGTGGATGGCAGTGTATCTCAATACGAATTGGCCCAACACTGCCAAGATTTGTGTTTAGTAAATTTCCGAGTTGCATTTTCGTATGAAAAGGCAATCTCGAGTCAAATCGGGACCTTAGTAAATCTTCCCCAATATCATTATTTTGTTTATACTGCCTGTCACAGAAAATCTAGCAATAATGAGTGTCAAGGAACCAGGCTCTGCCAATCTCCCAGTAGGACAACCCATAAAATAATCAACAAAATATCACCACTATCTTGTCAGGAAATCGCTCCTAAATACCTTTACCTGTCCCAAACTGCACTTTGTGCTCTTTTCTCTAGGAAGTTTACTGTAAGCGATCGCTCTGAACTCCAGCACTCAATCTTGCACTAACCTACCTCAGGCTACAAATGTAATTGGACCATTCCCCAACAAAGTCAAGCTGTGTACACACTCAAGTGATATGTATCCAGCGGGCCAATATATTGGAACCTGGATAAACATTGAATGATGTTTATGGAGGAAGAACAATAAACTTCCATCCTTCATTAGCAAACTACAGGATGCTAGCAATATTAAGCCTAATTCACACCTTGTTGCAAAAGCAAAATCTTTCTCTAAAGGGCAAAACCATATGCACTGCAGGGGAGGCAGATATAACATGTGCAGAGAGAGTTAGATGTGGGTGGGAAATACTGTTTCTGTGTATGGTGAATACTGGCTGCTTTATTTTTACACTGCAATTTAGATTTAAGTTTGAACACACCCCACCCAAATCTATCTCTCAATGCATATGCTACAGATAGTGCCTCCCTCATCATTGCAATTTCTCTGCCTAAACTGAGTATTTGTTGCGCTTTAGCTATAGCTCAGGTTGTTGAGGTGTTACACAGAGAGGCTCGTTGAGGTACAACAAGATACACAGCATGCAATACACATCTTCACCACTGGGTGGCTAATGCTCCACTAATCCAGTACTGTAGAGTGAATAGCCGCAGATGTATATACAGTACAGTACAGTAATCGTACTGTAATAGTGTACTCTTAGCAAGCCCTGGCAAATGGCAGGTGACAAATGTAATGTTATACACACAGACCAACTGTCAGACGGAGAGAGTCAATCAGGAACTTGAAATGTATAGCGAACTGTAAATAAAGGGACATTGTAAAAAAATATTAATTCTCTGTCAGAACCAAAAAAATTAATCAATAAATAAATAAAAAACAGTTTCTACAGATGCAAACTTACATGTTAAAGCAGTAGTCCATTGGTGTTAGGGTAAGGTGAGCATCCAAGTCCCATAGACAATACAGCATAAGCAAAACCAATTGAAAGGGATCATGGCTTCTATTTACACATGAGTTTGCATCTGTATCACCACTCGTTGTGGCCAGGAGGTGAGGTGTACTGGTCCCCGTGCTCATGGTCCTGGGTTTGATTCCCAGAAAGAGCGAATGCTATTTTTTTTCTTTACCCTTTGTTATTATTAGTATTATTATTATTTTTACTTTTATACATTTAAGAACTTTACATTCAATAGAATTATGAACACAGGAGAAGATCAGTTTTCATTATGAACTGGCTGAGCATTTGCAACGCAAAATCTGTAGTACAATTTGTCATATAAGCACTGTTTAATGTACATATCCTGTATACAGTACGTGCAGCGGCGTCACAAGGCGGGTACGTGGGGTGCGGCCCACACCCAGGTGTGACACCTGGAGGGGGGTGACACCAAATGTCAGCTCCTCCGCAGTGACCGGAGCCAGGTGCTGCAATGAGAGTCTCCTACAGCACCCGGCTCCTGTCATAGAAGGGAGCCAACAGGGCATGGAGACTGTCTTTGGGGGAAACCCAGCATCTCTGGAGATGCTGGGCATGCCCCCAGAGTGACGATTCTGGGATCCCCATGAAGCCACACCCCTAATAGTAAGACCACGCCCCCTTTTGCCGCGATCACGGCAGGAGATCAGGGGTGCGCACCGGGTGGGTAGCCTGCCTACAGTATGAATTGAATGGAGAAGTTGCAATAAGTTTCACAGAACTTTTGTGGACTGTCATTTTGGCAGTGATGTGTGGGCATCACAAATGCATTGATACCATGATTTACTAATGAACGCTTGGCTTCATGGGCTGCCTATTAAAGCAATAGGGCGGCACAGGAAGAAGTATAGTAAACTCAGTCTCATAAATATAAGCCTCTCATAATTTGAAAAGACACACTTGTATATTTGTGTAATAAGTAGCACCTACGGTTTTTTTCTAATTTTGACTGTATATCTGTGTGCCTGTCTGAGACTGTATACAAAGTATGACAGAACTTGTTTTGGAAAATTAGATAAAAACTGTGGATGCTAATTTTTACACAGATATACAATACAAGTGTGTCCTTTGTGAGAATCGAACCCTAGCTCACAGACATGACAACCATCAGTGATACCACTATGCCAAGCTGTGTAGAATTCTGAACTGTGCTTTTGTTTGTGTGCATTGGAGATGCTGAGCCAATCTACATATGTGTCCTCTTACATTCTTGCTGCAGTCACGCTAAACAGCCCTTGAAGTCACACAATGCCGCGGCGGGATACAGTAGCGCCGATCCTCTTTGTTTGCGATTATTTTATAACGAAAATGCAAAGTAATGTAAAAGTACACACAATCAGCTTCTGATGATTAAAATTAAATGCAGCATGCCTATATTCTGCGTGTGACTGTGACTGTATTTCCATACAAAATGCTCTGCTACAGTGTTACACTGTAACATTTAATTTCGGATGCAGATAGATCCGCTATTATACACAGAATATAGGTATATCATTTTAATCAGCAGAAGCTGCTTGTGCATCCTATTCACATAGTAATGCATATAAGATGCATTTATGACACAAAAAGATGCCCTGATGTTAGCAGAGCTGCCTGGCAACTGATGGCTCACATATGCCAGGCATCTCTCGATGTCTTGGTACATGCACAATGCTAATATGCCTTACAAATGAATGTGCCTTCTGTGTTCCCTTCCCCCAATCAAAGCCAGCAGGAGCCATTCATTTACATACAGTAGTGTACCGGCTGTGTTGTGTTTGTCATTTACTAAGCAGTACACACAGTCTGTTAAATCACAAGTCTCACAGAGGGAGGGATTAGTGGTGGGGGGAGGTTGCCTATTAAAGTAATGGGGAGATCCAGGAAAAAATACAGTAAACTCAGACTCAGAGAAGATGACTCTCGTAATTTGAAAAGTCACACTTGTATATTTGTGTAATAAGTTGCATTTTTTTTTCTAATTTTGACTCTGTCTGTGTGCATGGCTGAGACTGTATACAAAGTATGACAGAACTTGTTTTGGAAAAATTAGAAAAAACTGTATGCTAATTTTTACACAGATATACAATACAAGTGTGTCCTTTGCGGGAATTGAACCCTACTGCAGCTCACGGACATGGTAACCACCAGTTACCAATGGTGGGAACTTTCTGCTCAGCGGTGAGGTCACTTTCGGTCAACCGCTGAGCAGAAAGTTCCCACCATTGGTTACAATGGAGCGCATAGGCGCTACATTGTAACACTGCCGTGTGCTGCCTATCAGTCAGGACAGGAGCACACAGCCGATCAGGAGGGTGCCACAACGTGGCGCTCCCTGATTGGCTGAAGAAACCCACTTAGGCATAAGTCAGAGGGGGTTCCTGGCATTCGGGGAAAGGGGACCCATGTGAAAACATTGGTCCCCTTTCAGTGCGTGGCTCGGGTCTCCGTTTTTTTATTTTAATCAAGTACGTGGATTACAAATGGATTCGCCAAGGAGCCTGGTACCCTGGATCTGGTGAGTATAATTTATTCAACAGGTACCCCATGGATTCTACTGGAGAAGAAGACCGACCTGCGTGTGAACATAAGGTAAGTATGTATGTATGTTTGTGTGGATGTATGTAATAAATCTTTACTTTCAAGGTGTGTGTGTGTCTTGTCTTTTTTTAGGTATTTTTTTAGTATTAGTACTACAGGTACCAGCGGGCCCGTTTTTCCGCCGCATGCTGGTACTTGTGGTTCTCCAAGTACCAGCATGCGGGGGAGGTTAGCTGGGACTTGTAGTACTGCTACTAAAAACAATATCTTTACATTTTCAACAAAGGCTATCAGCCCCCCATCCGCAGCCCATTGGATGGGGGGGACAGCCTCGGGCTTCACCCCTGGCCCTTGGGTGGCTAAGGGGGGGGGCCCCTTGATTGAAGGGGTCCCCACTCCCCCAGGGTACCCCGGCCAGGGGTGACTAGTTGGATATTTGATGCCACGGCCGCAGGGCACTATATAAAAGTGACCCCCGGCTGTGGCATTATCTGTCCAGCTAGTGGAGCCCGGTGCTGGTTTTAAAAATACGGGGGACCACTACTCTTTTTGTCCCCCGTATTTTTGGAACCAGGACCAGGCGCAGAGCCCGATGCTGGTTGCTTAAATATGGGGGAACCCCTGTCCATTTTTTCCCCATATTTCTGCAACCAGGATCGGCTCAAAGAGCCCGAGGCTGGTTATGCTTAGGAGGGGGGACCCCACGCAATTTTTTTTTTTAAATTAACACTTTCCCACCCCTTCCCACTGATATACATGCACGGATCTCATGGATCCGTGCATGCCTATCCAATCACGGCTCAAAAAAGCAGGTCTGTTTTTTTTTAGCACTTTTTTACGAGTTGTATTTTTTCACGGCAGTGTTTTTTTTTTTTTTGCTTTGCACTTCTTAGTAAATGACCGAGATTCATACTTAAACAGCCGCGTTTTGACCGATGGTGTATTCATTCGTATTTTTTTTTGTTGGACTTCAAAAAAAAATACGAATGCCCTCATCACTGCCGAGATTTGAGTTTAGTAAATTACCGAGATGACACTTTGAATAAAAAACAGCATCTCGGTCAAAATCGGGACCTTAGTAAATATACCCCACTGTGTCTTCTGTGTGCTGCACCTTACAAATGTATAGACTTTATGGTAAGGTGAGCGATTTGCTACACTCCAGTGTCTACCTACTGTATATATTAGCTTCAGAGCCAGCCCTAGCCAATTTGATGCCCTAGGTAAGATTTTGGCTGGTGTCCCCTAGCACTAGTTCTGCATCTGACCCAGCACTCCTCAGGCAGTGGAGCCCACAGGGGGTTTATCTTGTGCCTGTGGCCCAGTTCAACCTTGCATAATGCCACACAGTAATGCACCTTACACATATGCCCCACATTAGTATTGCCCATAATACACATCATTTCCCACAATAATGCCCTTTACACATATGCCCCACATTAGTAATGCCCATAATACACATAATTTCCCACAATAATGCCCCTTACACATATGCCCCACATTAGTATTGCCCATAATACACATCATTTCCCACAATAATGCCCTTTACACATATGCCCCACATTAGTAATGCCCATAATACACATAATTTCCCACAATAATGCCCCTTACACATATGCCCCACATTAGTATTGCCCATAATACACATCATTTCCCACAATAATGCCCTTTACACATATGCCCCACATTAGTAATGCCCATAATACACATAATTTCCCACAATAATGCCCCTTACACATATGCCCCACATTATAAATGCCCACAATACACATTAATTCCCAAAATAATGCCCCTTACACATATGCCCCACATCAGTAATGCTAGAAGCTTTTTTTTATTTTTTTATAAAACTTACATTTGCTGCTTGCTTGCTTGCTGGCAGACAGTGTGTCCACCCCTGCAGCTCCCTGAATCAGTGACTGCGCTTTGTGAAGTGGGGGTGCGGTGGCAGGCTGGGTGGAGCTGTGGCTGTAGGGAGATAGTGTCTCCGCAAAGGCCCATGGGAGGAGGAGCTGCTGCAGGTCATGTGCAGCAGCCCTCCTCCAGCAGGTATTTTTGATGCCAAAACTGACTGTTCCTGGCCCGTCAGCTCCCACTCCGATTGCAGTAGCCAGCCTAAAGCAGGACCTCCACCCAGGGGCAGATCTAGAAGAAAATGACTAGGGGGAAGGGGGAGTGGTCAGCTTGTGCATCACAGCATGTAATTCATGGTATTTGCGGGGTGGGTGCGTGCTTGCACTTGCACCCGCTAAAGGGGCATGTCCTCACTACAGGGGATGTGGTCTCACAGGGTTTGCCATCCTTCTGCGAGTCTCACCCTTTATTTTCACATTTTGGACACTAATACATTTGCCCAGATACTGTGCAGATGTTGGTTGGACACAAATAGCTTCCCTAACTTGCTGGTTGGACACAAGTGGCAGCAATGTCCATATAATGCCATACTTGCTGGAAACACAAAAAGACCAGTATCAAACATAGAGCAACTGTTCACTCTCTTCACTGTTCAGTGTGTTTAATGGTGTCTGTTACCCATGGCAACCGCATGCCCTTTATTTTATACTGTGGATGGGATATGCTCTTCCTTCCAGTTTTACACATCCAAAAGTTGTGCTGCACTGATGTTTCATATAGAAATAGTGCAACACAACTTATTGACCACATTACAGTGCTAGGTGGCAGGACAATTGTACGACATGGACTCTCTCAGAAATAAACGGTAGGGAGAACACTGCCCATGTTACATCCCTGCAGAAACCTGGGGTTTGCATAGGTATAAGATACACACACAGGATGACAGGGTCCCCCTCCTCCATGTGCACGCTTCAGGGATGTGCAGTCAGGGGAGGCAAGGGGGGCAGTGTCTGCCCTGTGATTAATTATTAAAATAATACAAAGAAGATACTTATGACACATATTCTGTGTCATAAGTGTAAGGATGTGCCCTGTGGGCACATCCATGTTGTGGTCCCTAGCTGGGGACAGCGCTGGGGCAGCTTGTCTGTCCCCAGCGCGGAGTGTGCGGCGGCGGGTGCCTGGTGCAGGGATCGGATGTTTCCCTGCACCAGGCTGTCGGCGGCGGAGAGCGGCGCGGCGGCGCTTTAAACTTGGCGCCGCTGGGGCCGCCAATGAGAAGCGCTGCCCGCGGCTTTTTGAATCCGGCGCCGTCCGCGAGCCAATCACGGCTCGCGGGGCGCCGGCCAATCAGGGAGAGACGCGGCGAGCCAATCGGCGCTCGCCGCGTCACAGGCCCCGCCTCCGGCGTCTGACGTCAGACGCCGGGCGGGAGCCTGAAGAGGAGGCCGCGCCGAAGAGCGGCAGAAGACTCGAGCGGAAGAAGCGAGGACGGACGTCGGCGCGCCGGAGCGCAGAAGATCCCGGCGGCAAGAAGAAAGAAGACGGGCTCGGAAAAGAAGATGTCCACCGGCGGCTGGACGCGGCGCGACGACGACGGCGCCGCTGGCCAGGACGGGCCAGCGGCCGAAGATTGAAGAAGAGCACCGGAGAGGTCACCAGGGGTGGGAAGCGAAGAGCTGACGAAGCTCCCCCCTGGTGCCTCTTCCAGCGGGTCAGGTAGGCCCTTGTCAGGTGCCCCTGTACCCGCTTTCCCCCTAGACCACCGGGTGTTCGGGCATTAGGCCCGTGGGCACAGTCAGGCCCTCCCGGCCTGTGGGCACGTAGTCGGGCCCTCCCGGCCCGTGGGCATATAGTCGGGCCCTCCTGGCCCGTGGGGGCATTTGGTCGGGCCCTCCAGGCCCGTGGCCCAGATAGGCAGGCACTAGGCCTGGGGGCACATGTTGGGCACTAGGCCCCTAAGGTTAGTCAGGCCACCGGCCTGTGACACCAGTTAGGCGGGCATTAGGCCCGAGGCACAATCCAGGCACTAGGCCTGTGGGGCATTAGAGGGCATTAGGCCCTAGTGGATTTTGGCCAAATAGGTACGATAAGGTGACCTTGGGCACAAGGCCCAGGTCACCCAACGGGCAGCAAGGTAGGCGGGCGCTAGGCCCGTGGGCAAAGTCAGGCCTCCGGCCTGTGGGCAGTTAGGGGGCGCTAGGCCCAGTGAATCAGCGTTTCCCCGAGGTGAGTAAAGGTGGCACTGGGCGTTAGGCTCAGGCCACCCTGAGAGTACGGTAGGTGGGTGAGCTGTGCGGTCCCCACTACTGGGTGTTCTGAGTCGGGTAGACAAAGGGACAGCACCGTTTTATGTTGTAACTCCGATAGTGTGATATATGTTGTTACCGTGCAGGGCAAATTGCTGTTATGAGGTTTGTGCTAGTTATGTTGCACCACACCCACAGAGCTAGTTTGAGGGCTCTGCTGTTGTAGTTAGTATAGGGTGTGACACTAGGTCAGAGTTAGGCCCTGCACGGCTGTTTCTCTTTGCCTCCTTACAGGGACCTGTAAGTGGAGAAGATCGGAGTGCAAGACTTGTGACGGTGAGTAGCATCCGTGTACGTCTGTCCCTTGTTTGTCCCCGAGCGCCAGAGTTAGGATTGCTCACGGACGTGAGAATCCCTTTCATCACACTACGTGCGAAAGCGCGAGTGTGTGAAAGCTGGGTAGCTGAGGCTTTGTGCCGGTGATGACCATTCACCCAGCCGGTGAAGGTCGCAGCCACCCCTGGGGTATCCCCTGTTCCACCGGAAGCAGGGTCGATACCCCCTTTAATGTAGACCATTCTCTCCTCAGCTCGGTCGTCGGTCAGCTCCGAGAGGGAATCGCCGTGTCCGGATCCGAGTGAAGATTTCCAGGTCCGTTGAGGGTTCCGGTACCTGAAGGTGAGAGCGAGCGGCGCCTGGTGAGTACCGAGTCTACACCTGCATGGCAGCAGGCACCACCACACGCACCGCAGTCCAACCGCACCTCTCACATTTGGCATAGTCGGCAGGATCAAAGAGACCGGATCACGGACACGATGTGGAACGCCACCAAGAAGACCTCCCTGCGGACGGCTCCGGAGAAGACTCACCCCCGGACGTGTGCGGACCAGAGCGACTGGGTGACGGTGTCTGGGGCAGACATCCTGAAGATGGTGCAGCGGTCGGTCCAGCGTGAAAAAGAAGAGCGCCGGGAGAAGGGGCGCAAGAAGGCCGCTGTGACGCCCTGCAAGAAATGTCGGCAAACAGGTCACTTTGCCGACGAGTGTACTTGGCGAGAGACGTCCCCAAAGAAGGTGGTCCAGGAAGCGGACCGAAGACGTCAGAAGGGCCAAGCGAAGGAGTCCTGGTGTTTGCTCTGCGGAAACTACGGGCATGAGCACAACAGTTGTCCCTGGGACGAAGAGTCGAGCGAAGACGAGGTTGATTCCCGGTGTGAAAACTGTGGAGATCCCCGACATCTGCTCCTGGAATGTCCATGGACTGAAGACAGGACGGACTACGAGGCCACGGTGAAGCAGATGACGGAGTCTCGTCAGCAGCTTTGGGACCGGGTGGCTGCAGAGCCTGTGTGTGCGCTCTGCGAGACGAGAGGACATGCGCTTCCCGATTGTCCGTGGAATGAAGACCGGATGATTGCGGATGGTCGCGCCCAGAGATGGGAGGAGGAAACCAGGGAAATGGAGAGGAAGGCCTTGCTTGAAGTTAGTTCGCAGGTGCCCATTTCCTCTGAGCCGGAACCAACGGGTGAAGATTCCCCAGTGAAGGAGGTGGACCAGGAACCCGTCTTGGAGAAGGTGGCAGTGGCCCTCCCTTGTTGGAAGTGTCGGCGACCAGGACATGCGGCCAGTGAGTGCCCCTGGGAAGATGCTGCGGACCTACTCTGTCCCAGGAAAGTGACCCCAGTAAGGCAGAATCCTTTCCCGCATGAGGCGGAGGTGGACGACTGGGAGGTGAAGAGACCACGCTGCGAAGAAAAGCGTGAAGACCCAGTGACGGAGACGTCCGGAATCTCCCCGCGATGGAACCGTCCACGTCCAGGACGTGCGGAACAGGAGTGTCCTGGGTACCAAAAGATGCCAGCGGAAGCGAAGGAGTACGCTGAGGAAGTCACGATGCCAGCGGAAGCGAAGGAGTACGCTGAGGAAGAAGAGATGCCAGCGGAAGCGAAGGAGTACGCTGAGGAAACAGAGGTGCCAGCGGAAAGGACTAAGTACGCTGAGGAGGAAAATAATACCCCAGTCCAGGTATCGGAGGAAGACTCGGACTACGGTGAGCTGTCCGCCGACGAATCCCTCCAAGAACAGACGGAGGACGACTCTGGCATCGGAAGCGCCGACGAGAGTGACTGGCAGGATCGGGTGGAGTCGTGCTCCCAGTTGAATGCCCTCCATGAAGAGGAGGAGATAGTCCTGGAGCAATACCTGCCGGAAGTACCGAAAGGGACGGACGTACGGGGACAGGATCGCAATGCCGTGGGAGGACCCGTTCCAGAGGAAGACACAGGACCTTTGGAGATGCCCCACGAGGAAATTCGACATGTGGTGGCTGTTGCCCGGGAGGAAACGGATGCCCCGGAGGATTCCGCTGTTGGGTGGTGGTCGATACCACACCCGGAAGACAGGGACGAAGCCACAGGCGATATCGAAGGCCAAGAGTGGGTGACTGTTGTCCCCGTGAAGGAAGATTCCCCTTGGTGGCCAGCGTCAAGCGACCGTGAGGAGATGCCACTTCCCCAGAGGATCCACCGATGGAGGTCAGGAGGAACGAAGAAGAGGAACCCGGAGCTGGAGGTGGAAGGATGTGGGGTCACAGCCTGTCCGGGCTGGACCCTTGAACACAACCTCGCCGGAAGGACCTCGGAATTCCCTGACCCGCGGACAATGGAAGTCGTGAGGAACTTTGTAGGGACTACAAAGGAAAAAGGGGGGGGAAATGTAAGGATGTGCCCTGTGGGCACATCCATGTTGTGGTCCCTAGCTGGGGACAGCGCTGGGGCAGCTTGTCTGTCCCCAGCGCGGAGTGTGCGGCGGCGGGTGCCTGGTGCAGGGATCGGATGTTTCCCTGCACCAGGCTGTCGGCGGCGGAGAGCGGCGCGGCGGCGCTTTAAACTTGGCGCCGCTGGGGCCGCCAATGAGAAGCGCTGCCCGCGGCTTTTTGAATCCGGCGCCGTCCGCGAGCCAATCACGGCTCGCAGGGCGCCGGCCAATCAGGGAGAGACGCGGCGAGCCAATCGGCGCTCCCCGCGTCATAGGCCCCGCCTCCGGCGTCTGACGTCAGACGCCGGGCGGGAGCCTGAAGAGGAGGCCGCGCCGAAGAGCGGCAGAAGACTCGAGCGGAAGAAGCGAGGATGGACGTCGGCGCGCCGGAGCGCAGAAGATCCCGGCGGCAAGAAGAAAGAAGACGGGCTCGGAAAAGAAGATGTCCAGCGGCGGCTGGACGCGGCGCGACGACGACGGCGCCGCTGGCCAGGACGGGCCAGCGGCCGAAGATTGAAGAAGAGCGCCGGAGAGGTCACCAGGGGTGGGAAGCGAAGAGCTGACGAAGCTCCCCCCTGGTGCCTCTTCCAGCGGGTCAGGTAGGCCCTTGTCAGGTGCCCCTGTACCCGCTTTCCCCCTAGACCACCGGGTGTTCGGGCATTAGGCCCGTGGGCACAGTCAGGCCCTCCCGGCCTGTGGGCACGTAGTCGGGCCCTCCCTGCCCGTGGGCATATAGTCGGGCCCTCCTGGCCCGTGGGGGCATTTGGTCGGGCCCTCCAGGCCCGTGGCCCAGATAGGCAGGCACTAGGCCTGGGGGCACATGTTGGGCACTAGGCCCCTAAGGTTAGTCAGGCCACCGGCCTGTGACACCAGTTAGGCGGGCATTAGGCCCGAGGCACAATCCAGGCACTAGGCCTGTGGGGCATTAGAGGGCATTAGGCCCTAGTGGATTTTGGCCAAATAGGTACGATAAGGTGACCTTGGGCACAAGGCCCAGGTCACCCAACGGGCAGCAAGGTAGGCGGGCGCTAGGCCCGTGGGCAAAGTCAGGCCTCCGGCCTGTGGGCAGTTAGGGGGCGCTAGGCCCAGTGAATCAGCGTTTCCCCGAGGTGAGTAAAGGTGGCACTGGGCGTTAGGCTCAGGCCACCCTGAGAGTACGGTAGGTGGGTGAGCTGTGCGGTCCCCACTACTGGGTGTTCTGAGTCGGGTAGACAAAGGGACAGCACCGTTTTATGTTGTAACTCCGATAGTGTGATATATGTTGTTACCGTGCAGGGCAAATTGCTGTTATGAGGTTTGTGCTAGTTATGTTGCACCACACCCACAGAGCTAGTTTGAGGGCTCTGCTGTTGTAGTTAGTATAGGGTGTGACACTAGGTCAGAGTTAGGCCCTGCACGGCTGTTTCTCTTTGCCTCCTTACAGGGACCTGTAAGTGGAGAAGATCGGAGTGCAAGACTTGTGACGGTGAGTAGCATCCGTGTACGTCTGTCCCTTGTTTGTCCCCGAGCGCCAGAGTTAGGATTGCTCACGGACGTGAGAATCCCTTTCATCACACTATGTGCGAAAGCGCGAGTGTGTGAAAGCTGGGTAGCTGAGGCTTTGTGCCGGTGATGACCATTCACCCAGCCGGTGAAGGTCGCAGCCACCCCTGGGGTATCCCCTGTTCCACCGGAAGCAGGGTCGATACCCCCTTTAATGTAGACCATTCTCTCCTCAGCTCGGTCGTCGGTCAGCTCCGAGAGGGAATCGCCGTGTCCGGATCCGAGTGAAGATTTCCAGGTCCGTTGAGGGTTCCGGTACCTGAAGGTGAGAGCGAGCGGCGCCTGGTGAGTACCGGGTCTACACCTGCACGGCAGCAGGCACCACCACACGCACCGCAGTCCAACCGCACCTCTCACATAAGTATCTTCTTTATTCAATTCTAATAATTATTTTACCTTAAATGACTTTGGGAGGCACTGATAGCAGTGCCTCCCATAGATAATCGGAACGGAGACAGAGCGGGGGCGGGGCCAAGCACTGGGCTGTAAAAGCCCATTGAAAAAGATAGGGAAAGTGGCACTGAAAAAAGTGCCTCGCTGACAGGGACACCACCCCTATGTCAGCGAGGCACCTGTGATTGGTGCCTCGCTGACATAGTATAATTTTCATTTTTACAGGTACCCATATTGGATTCTACATGGACAAGTGGACGTGATTGGCGTGGGATGTAGGTAAGTAATCTTTTTCTCATTTTTACAGGTACCCCTATTGGATTCTACATGGACAAGTGGACGTGATCGGTGTGGTATGTAGGTAAGTATGTGTGAGTGTGTAGGTGTGTTTTAATAAATTTTTACTTTCAAGGTGTGTGTTGTGTTTTTATTTGGGTATTTTTTGTTGTTGTAGAATTACAGGTACCAGCGGGCCCGTTATTTCCCCGCATGCTGGTATTTGAGGTTCGCCAAGTAACAGCAAGAGGGGGAGGCTTGCTGGGCCTTGTAGTTCCACAACAACAAAAAATACAATATTCTTCACCCCTGGCACTTGGGTGTCTGGAGGGGGGTATCCCTTGATTTAAGGGGTCCCCACTCCTCCAGGGAACCCCGGCCAGAGGTGACTAGTTGGGGGGGTAATGCCACGACCGCAGGGACCTACATAAATGTATTCCCCGGCTGTGGCATTATGTCCCTGGCTAGTGGAGCCCGGTGCTGTTTTTAAAAATATGGGGGACCCCAACATCTTTTGTCCACCGTATTTTTGGAACCAGGACCGGACTAAGAGCCCGGTGCTGTTTGTCTAAATACGGGGAACCCCTGTCCATTTGTTTTCCCCAGATTTAAACAACCAGGACCGTCTCAAAGAGCCCGAGGCTGGTTATACTTAGGATGGTGGGACCTCATGCATTTTTTTTACATTTTTTAACCCATTCAGACCCTTCTCCATTAAGTTAATGGAAGCCCTGGACAACAAAATTGCATTCATGTCCTCCTCCCACTCCCTTCCCAGTCCCAAACACTAATTTTTATTTATTTTTTCTATAAAAATTTACAATATATCACAAGTATGATGAGCAGGCAGGCAGCGGGCCTTGGCGGCATCGGACTGAGATGCAAATTAGTGGCGGAGGGCTGGGTCAGTTGATGGTGGGTGAGTTTGTAAGCCATTGGCGGTGGCAGCGGGCATCGACTCAGAGGAAGTAGCGGGTATTGTCTCGGCGGTTGTAGGGGTCATCAGCAGGATTTGGCAGACATTATGGTTGTAGTGCCTCACCAGCCACTGAGCTCACCGCACGCCACTGGCACGCTTAGAGCACAAGCAGTATAGCTGATGTCAGTATTATTTGGAGCAGTCTACCAAAATACTCATGATTGGGAGATACTTTGAGATAAGCAAAGAGATGTACATTGGTGAAGTTTGGTTAATGGACTGGTGTATGAGTAAAAGTATTTTATATTGAATACGATACAATACAGGTAACCAGTGGAGAAACTGACAGTCAGTCCAGATCCGCAGATGATTAACATCTAGCAAGGAAGATTTTCCTTGCAGCTCAATTCAGAATGGATTACAGTGGTTAGAGTCTCTATTTGATAAGATCAGTAAGAAGACTATTGCAATAATCAATGCGGGAGATAGTGAAAGCATGGACTTGAGTTTTTGCAGTGTCTTGTGTAAGGTATGGTCGTATTTTGGATATGTTTTAGACGCATGTAACATGATTTTGAAACAGATTGAATGTGGGGAACAAAGGACGGTACAGAGTTCAGAGTTAAGGATGGAAACAAGGCAACAAGCTAAGATTGATTGTTGATTTCTCAACAGTTATAGAGATATCACGTTGGTAACTACTATTAGTCGGTGGAAATATTATTCTGTTTTGATAACATTAAGTTTGAGGTGGCGAGATGATATCCTAGATAAAATGTCAGAAAGACATTCAGTGACACAGACCATTACATATCTGGGGAGGATAAATAGATTTTCAGTTTTTGAAATCCAAAAGAGCTGATTAATTTGCCAAGAGATTTGGTATAGATTGAGAAAAGGAGGTGAACTAAGACTGAGACTTTGTTGTACTCCCACTAATAGATGTAGCAAAGAGTAAGTGAATTCAGCGGACACTGAAAGAGTGCTTAGATAGAACCAAGAAAGTGCTGTGGCCTGAACACCTAGGGATTGTAGTGCTTGTAAGAGAAGAGAGTGGTCAACCGTATTAAAAGCAGCAGAGAGATCTAGAAGAATAAAGGCCCTCATTCTGAGTTGATCGCAGCAGCAAGAAAGTTAGCAATTGGGCAAATCCATGTGCACTGCAGGGGAAGCAGATATATTATGTGCAGAGAGAGTTAGATTTGGGTGGGTTATTTTGTTTCTGTGCAGGGTAAATACTGGCTGCTTTATTTTTACACTGCAAATTAGATTGCAGATTGAACACACCACACCCAAATCTAACTCCCTCTGCACATGTTATATCTACCCCTCCTGCAGTGCACATGGTTTTGCCCAATTGCTAACTTTCTTGCTGCTGCGATCAACTCAGAATGAGGGCCAAGGAGTGAGTAAATGGCCTTTAGACATTGCAGTGACCAGATCATTCACTACTTTAGATTATCTCTGTGGAGTGTTGGGAATGAAACCTGACTGAAGTGGGTCCAAACGGTTGTGTGAGTTAAGAAAGTGTGTGAGATGAATGTAGGCAAGTCTCTCAAGTAGCTTGGAGAGGCAACGGAGCTGAGAGACAGTAGTTTGAGAGATTTAGGGTCATGTTTTTCTTTTTAAGAATGGGAGTAATTGGTAAAGAGAGAGAGAGATGACAGATTGTACAGTAGTTATGGTTGGGATGAGCACAAGAGTCAGAGCTTTACCATTTTGTGAAGGTAAAGATCAAGAGAAGATGTAGTAGAGTTGGAGGATGAGAAGAGTGTTGATACTTTATCTCCATTTGTGGGATCAAATGAAGCAAAGGTGCCAGAGGGTTCAAGTAGTGGCTAGTGAGTTGGGTGAAGGAGGGCTGAGAAGTGATTTAAATGTTTTCAAAAGTTGCTTGGGGTTAGAGGCTAGAGCAGAGATTAGAATTTGGAAATATTTTTGCTTGGCGGTGTCCAGGGTATTACGATGGGAGTGGTAGATAGTCTCATACATGAGGAAGTTACTTGGAGTATGAGATTTATGCCACTGACGTTCAAATTTATGTGAGTGTTTTCGTAGGAGTATTGTTACAGTGCCACAGTTGACATCTAGGCCTCATGGAGCATGATGGATAACTGGTACCACTTCATCAAGGACTAATTCTAGAGTTTGGTTCAGGTGTGAATCAGCCGCCTCAGGAGATTTGAATGCAGAAATGGGTGAGAATAGTTGCAGAGAGGTGGAAAGTTCTTGAAAATTAATTGTGCTAATATTTCTGTGGGTTTGAGGAGGATTGGAGGACTTTGGTGATATTGAGTTTGAAGTAATGGAGGAAAGGATGCAGGTGATAAGGTTGTGATCTGAAAGCGGGAAAGGATTATTGGTGAATTCAGAAACTCAGTTTCACTGCACCGGGGAGAGTGGTGCTGGTCAAGCCCCATTACTTATGGCCGCTGGTTCAGGTCCGGCATGATCAATGGCATGCTGCAAACATGGTATGGCCTGTGGGTCATGGAGCTTGGGACTGCAGTGCGGAGGAAGCAAGGCACTGTGTCAACATCCCTCATGGTGTTGACTCTGCTTGTCTGGCAGAATTGACGGGGCCATCTTGCTCCACGTCAGCTCAACAAACTATGTCCAATCCTGCACAGTCTCAGCATCAACTGACACTCCGAACCAATCCTGTATCAACAAGGGATTTAAAGCCTCCTGCTTCTCAGTGTTCTGGGTGCCAATGCCATAAGTCACACAGCTCAGTGTGCGAGCTTTGTAGCTGTGCTTCTCAGGGTTTCCAGTTGCTATTCCTCTTAACACAGTGACCATTGGTACAATTCCGATATTCCTTGACCATCAGTGCAAATCCGATATTTCTTGTTCATCTGTGCAAGTCAGATATTCCTTGACCATCGGCGCAAGTCCAATACTCCTTGACCAACGGTGCAAGTCTGATATTCATTGGCCATCAGTGCATCCAACCAGTGGCATCACAAGCTGGGTGTGGGGGATGTGGCCTATACCCAGGTGTCATCCTTGGAAGAGGTGACACCAAAGTGCCGGCTCTTCTGCAGTGACAGTCTCCAGGGGCAGCCAGCATTTCCGGAAAAGCTGGATATGCCCCTGGAGTGATCGGCGATCTCTTCAAGGCCACTCTAATTTTTGTTAGGCCATGCCCCTTTTTTAGGCAGCTGCGCATCTGGCACAGGGAAAATAGTGCAGAGTGTGCACCAGGTGTCACCATGCCTGGTGATGCCTCTGTATCTGACCAGCCAGTTTCCAGCACAACACTACTTCAGTTGCTAGTAACGCTGAAACTGGTCTGAAGATACACACCAAATACTGACACTGAGCATTGTCTGGTGAACACAAGATCAAAGCAGTGGCCCTCCTGATGAGTAGAGGAGTCAGTCCATTGGGAGAGACTGAGAGAGGCGGTTAGAGAGAGTAGTATGGAGGCAACTGCAACAAAATTTGGACTATCAATAGCCATATTGAAATCCCTGATGATGATGGTTGAGATGTCAGAGGATAGGAAGTGAGGGAGCATGGCAGCAAAATCTTCCAGAAATTGTTTTGGTTGCTCAGGTGGGCGAAAGATAGCAACAATATGCAGAGAGAAAGGAATGTAAATCCTGATAGAATGTACAAATGATATGAATGGGAGTGATGGAACCTGTGGTAGAACTGTTCATGTGAAAGATTGGATTAGTAGTATTCCAACACCTTTACTGTTACCAGGCTTGCAGGTGTGTGTGAAGTAGAGACCACCATGTGACAGTGCTGCAGGGGAGGCCATGTCTGATTGTGTGAGCTATGTTTCTATTATAGCCAGAAGGTAGAAGTTATTAGATATGAAGATGTCATGGATGGATGTTAATTTGTTTTAATTGTTCAATCTCCTGTCCCGTCATAAGATAGGGCCGTGTCTAAACAATATGGCTCCCAGTACGATGCCACTCCAAAAATATATATAAAAAAGTAGTACTGTAGGTTGAGTATTATATGTGCACACCTTTGTCTCACACATAAAAAAAATGGGCATGGCCTCACTCCAACTGTCATAGCCTTGCAGGAAAAGACTACCATATACCACGGTTTTCTGACTCAGAACTAAAAGATAGCAACCTTTTATTAATAGTCACTGCCATCCATCAGTGGCATTTTATAATCACACCCACATTAACTTGTTGCACCTTTATTATAGATGTCTACATACTGTAGTCACTCACTGCAGTGTTGGAGGATCCCATGTCTCTGGGTGTACGTGTCTGGGCATCCAAGTAATGTGCATCTTACGAAGTCCTTGACAAGGGAGTAAGCTGTAAATCCTTGTCTGTACCAGAACACAGCATAGCCTCCTACTGCTGCCATCCACTGAGAGTTTGTGTAAAACACTGACAGCTGCATTCATATCTACTGCTTATTAACCCGTGCAGGCTACAACATGCCCCTCCCTTTCTCTCAGTACAGTCACTTTCTGCTTCTTCCTGTAACTCCTCCAGTTGCCCCATCTCTGCAACCATACATCGCTCCCCTCCCTTACCCACTGGTTGCCAGATGTCTCTCACGTTGAAGGTACAGTGTACAGAGGTGTCAATAGCAGTAGGGAAAGGAACTTGGGTAGTGTGTTTGTTCCCTTCCCAGCATTGCATCTCCTGGCCTGCGTGACCTGCTCTGAAAGAGGCAGACAGTGGGCTGGAGTTCTGTGAAGGCAGACAGGATGCTCATTGGTGGTGACACAGATACCCAGAGAGAGTGGAGATGGAGAGGGCAGGCTTGTCTCGAACATTATAGCCTGGAGTAGTTGATTCAGTGCACCATACTCTTGCACAACTCACCCATCCCTGGGGGTAGATACCATTGTAGATTCACAAAAACAACCCAAAGCTGCTTATAAAATAATTGCAGATCACCAAAATAATTCATTTATGTTATTCAAAATTGTGCTTATTGAGACAAATGCATTTGTGTCTGTTGGGCGCAGTAGTCCCATATTATCTGTAGATGATAAGAAGATAGGAGTTACATCACAGTCCTTGCAAGGGGTGCATATGGCTGATAAGATGTCCAGTATAAGTCCAGCCTATAGTTTTTAAATTGTAATCTCTATACTGTACTTAGAGTCTTCACACTTTGAATTCTTCACACTTTCTATATCAGCCTACATGGTGAAACCTTTAATGGTACATTCAACTACTGAAAAGCCTTTTCTGCTTCTGGATGCCATTTAGCCATAACTTTCTGCTTGCCCTTGGTAATGTCTGTGAATGGGACAGCAAAGGTGCCCAAATTGGGTATTAACCTTCTTTATAACACCCTGTGATTCCTAATAAATTTCTCACCTGCTTACTTTATAGGGGTCATGGCCAATTTTGTATTGCCTCAATATTATTAAGATACTTTACTCTTGTTCCATCCGTAGACAATTCTTGGGGTTAGCTGTCAATCCTGTATTATGGATGGAGTCCAACACTGCCTGTACTCTGGGTAAGTGAGACTGCAATCAGGAATATAGATGAATATATCATCCAGAAAATTTGCAGCATACTGTATATTGGGTCTTAGGATTCTCTCCATCATCCTTTGAAAGGTGGTGGGGTGCCCCATGTAACCCATATGGCAACATCTTGTATTGGAACAAACTTGCTGTTATTAATCTTTCAATAAGTTCATCCACCAAGGGCATTAGGTAGGCAATGAGCTTAGACACATTAATCATCTTACTAAGAATCATTGCAGAAATGCAAACTCCCATCAGGTTTTAGAATGAGCACAATGAGATTTGACCACTCACTATGTCACTCTTCAGTGACATCCAACTCCAACATGTTTTTAATTTCTTTAGACACTGATTCCCGTTGGGCTTCTGGTTTTCTGTAGGGCTTTAGGTTAACCTAAACCCCTGGGTCAGTGTTTATGTCATGCTTAATGGCCTAGTTTTACAGCAGTATGTCTGAAAACAAAACTCAGTTTCTTACAAGAAATTCTTTAGCTTCCTTCTGCTAAACAGTTGAGATGGTTTTAACTATTGTTCCTTATGGAACCAAAGGCACTGGGTTTATTGGATGGACTGTGGTGGCTGACATAACTACTCTATCCTTCTAAGGTTTCATAAGATTTACATGATAGATTTGTTCTGGCTCCCTTTCCCATGCTGGTTACCTTTATAATTATAAAGCAACTCACATGGAGAAAAGTACTCTTTTGGTTGGGGTACTCAGCTACCGTAGATGTAAGCAATAAAGCTGCATTAAACTTAACATTTATTGATAATACAAATAAAATGGTATGGTCTGTAGAGCAAGACAAAAAGACAAACATAGGTGTTACAAATGTCAAATAGTTAAAAAGCAGGTATGGAGATGTTTCTAATTGATATGAAATATAGACCTGGGGGTATATTTACTAAGCTCCCGATTTTGACCGAGATGCCGTTTTTTCATCAAAGTGTCATCTCGGTCAATCTCGGTCATTTACTAAACACTAATCACGGCAGTGATGAGGGCATTCGTAATTTTTTGCTAGTTCAGGTAAAAAAATACGAATGAATACACCATCGGTCAAATTACGCCTGTTTAGATACGAATCTCGGTCATTTACTAAGCAAAAAAACACAAAACACTGCCGTGAAAAATTACAATTCGCAAAAAAGTCCTAAAAAAAAACAGACCTGCTTTTTTTATTCGTGATTTGAGATGCATGCAGGGATCCATGAGATCCGTGCATGTATATCAATGGGAAGGGGTGGGAAAGTGTTTTTTGTTGTTAAAAAAAATTGCGTGGGGTCCCCCCTCCTAAGCATAACCAGCCTCGGGCTCTTTGAGCCGATCCTGGTTGCAGAAATATGGGGGAAAAAATGACAGGGGTTCCCCCATATTTAAGCAACCAGCATCGGGCTCTGCGCCTGGTCCTGGTCCCAAAAATACGGGGGACAAAAAGAGTAGGGGTCCCCCGTATTTTTAAAACCAGCACCGGGCTCCACTAGCTGGACAGATAATGCCACAGCCGGGGGTCACTTTTATACTGCGCCCTGCGGCCGTGGCATCAAAAATCCAACTAGTCACCCCTGGCCGGGGTACCCTGGGGGAGTGAGGACCCCTTCAATCAAGGGGTCCCCCCCCCCCAGCCACCCAAGGGCCAGGGGTGAAGCCCGAGGCTGTCCCCCCCCCATCCAATGGGCTGCGGATGGGAGGGCTGATAGCCTTTGTTGAAAAATAAAAGATATTGTTTTTAGTAGCAGTACTACAAGTCCCAGCAAGCCTCCCCCGCATGCTGGTACTTGGAGAACCACAAGTACCAGCATGCGGCGGAAAAACGGGCCCGCTGGTACCTGTAGTACTATTACTAAAAAAATACCCAAAAAAACACAAGACACACACACCGTGAAAGTATAATTTTATTACATACATACACACATACATACATACTTACCTTAAGTTCCCACGCAGGTCGGTCCTCTTCTCCAGTAGAATCCAAGGGGTACCTGTTGAAAAAATTATACTCACGAGATCCAGTGGTCCAGGCTCCTCGGCAAATCCAGGGTTAATCCACGTACTTGAATAAAATAAAAAAAACGCTGTCACGACCACGAACTGAAAGGTGACCCATGTTTGCACATGGGTCACCTTGCCCCGAATGCCAGAAACCCACTTTGCCTTCTGGCTAAGTGGGTTTCTTCAGCCAATCAGGGAGTGCCACGTTGTAGCACCCTCCTGATCAGCTGTGTGCTCCTGTCCTCACTGACAGGCAGCACGCGGCAGTGTTACAATGTAGCGCCTATGCGCTCCATTGTAACCAATGATGGGAACTTTCTGCTCAGCGGTGACGTCACTTTAGGTCAACCGCAGGGCAGAAAGTTCCCATCATTGGTTACAATGTAGCGCATAGGCGCTACATTGTAACACTGCCGCGTGCTGCCTGTCAGTGAGGACAGGAGCACACAGCTGATCAGGAGGGTGCTACAACGTGGCACTCCCTGATTGGCTGAAGAAACCCACTTAGCCAGAAGGCAAAGTGGGTTTCTGGCATTCGGGGCAAGGTGACCCATGTGCAAACATGGGTCACCTTTCAGTTCGTGGTCGTGACAGCGTTTTTTTTATTTTATTCAAGTACGTGGATTAACCCTGGATTTGCCGAGGAGCCTGGACCACTGGATCTCGTGAGTATAATTTTTTCAACAGGTACCCCTTGTATTCTACTGGAGAAGAGGACCGACCTGCGTGGGAACTTAAGGTAAGTATGTATGTATGTGTGTATGTATTTAATAAAATTATACTTTCACGGTGTGTGTGTCTTGTGTTTTTTTGGGTATTTTTTTAGTAATAGTACTACAGGTACCAGCGGGCCAGTTTTTCCGCCGCATGCTGGTACTTGTGGTTCTCCAAGTACCAGCATGCGGGGGAGGCTTGCTGGGACTTGTAGTACTGCTACTAAAAACAATATCTTTTATTTTACAACAAAGGCTATCAGCCCTCCCATCCGCAGCCCATTGGATGGGGGGGGGACAGCCTCGGGCTTCACCCCTGGCCCTTGGGTGGCTGGGGGGGGGGACCCCTTGATTGAGGGGGTCCCCACTCCCCCAGGGTACCCCGGCCAGGGGTGACTAGTTGGATTTTTGATGCCATGGCCGCAGGGCACTATATAAAAGTGACCCCCGGCTGTGGCATTATCTGTCCAGCTAGTGGAGCCCGGTGCTGGTTTTAAAAATACGGGGGACCCCTACTCTTTTTGTCCCCCGTATTTTTGGGACCAGGACCAGGCGCAGAGCCCGATGCTGGTTGCTTAAATATGGGGGAACCCCTGTCATTTTTTTCCACATATTTCTGCAACCAGGATCGGCTCAAAGAGCCCGAGGCTGGTTATGCTTAGTAGGGGGGACCCCACGCATTTTTTTTTAAAAAATTACATTGTTTACTTTAAAAAAAAAAAAACCCCAGCACGGATCACACAAATCCGGCCGAGATTGATTGTAAAAAAAAACGGCAGTGTTTTGCTAATCACTGCCGTTAAATTAGGTAAAAAAACACGAATGACATCGACATCGGAAGCAAAGAAAAACACGAATACGACAGCTTAGTAAATTAGTCGTAATCCATTCAAAAAGTTGCAGTTTTACACTGTCGATGTCATTCGTGATTGAACTTTGACCTTTTTTCGGAAATTACGAATCTTAGTAAATAAACCCCCTGGTATGGGGAATCACAGATTACATGATACTGTTACATGGACTACTCAGTTATGAGGGTTACCAGGTGGTCCTTGGTGACGCTCAGGCAATTACCCTTGCCCAGCAGTCTTTTAGCCTCCTGAGATGCTAGGCTTCACCTTTAGAAGCCGCCCTTTCAGGGTGAATTAGGTCCACCCCATACTCAGATGCCCCCATGTCTTATGTAAGGACAAGGTGACTATTGGAGGCTGGGCAAGAGTAAATGCAGTACAGTGAGACATTCACTGGACACAACCTTAATAATGCTGATAACTTAACAGACGGAGATAATTAACAGAATGCACGTGAGTGCAACAATGCACAGGGTGATATAATAAACACTGAATGTATATGAAATGCAACAATGCACAGGGTGGTGTAATAATTAAACACAGATAGTATGTAAATTTAACAATGTACACGGCGATATAAGCAACTTAACTGGATAAAAATGCAACAATGCACAAGGTGGTAACAATAATGCAATAAGTGTGAAAGACAAGAATCTGTGTGGAAGTTCCACACAAAACCTGAATTCTAGGAGAGCTGGTTCCAACCAGGAAAATAAACCGGACAGGGTATCTGAATTTCAGGAGTTCACAGTGCTGACAGGTATAAAGGGAGACACTCCCAATCAGAACAGCCAGAAAACCTAGCCTCCTGATGAGGAGATACAATGCAGCTGTACTGCTAGACACACAGAGGCAAATTATTAATTATACAGCAGCTGAGGCTGAACACAGGGATACATGCAGGAATCTAGCTGCTGGAGTGAAGTAACACAGATGTGCCACTAGCGGCTTGTAATAGTACCCTCCCATTTATGAGGTGTTAAAAAACCCTAGATCCAGGTTTCTGGGGATATTTCTTGAAGAATCCTTTCTTTAGTTCAGGAGCATGGAGGAACCTCCTAGTCACATTAGCTATCTCCTCAGGGTCGTAGCCCTTCCAATGGACAAGAAAGTGTACCTGCCCACGACTACATTTGGAGTCTAAGATTTTCTCCACAATGAACTCCTGATGCCCTTGAACTATAACTGGGGCAGGTCTTCTAGAACTTCTGATCTTAGACTTTCTGGAAACAAATGCTGGTTTGAACAATGAACAATGAAAGGTATTATTTATTTTTAAAGATCTGGGCAACTGCAGGCAGAAAGAAACAGGATTGATTTTTTTAATAATTTGAAATTGCCCAATGTAATGGGGACCCAATTTTTGAGATGGCTAGCGGAGCTTGATATTGCGGGCAGACAGCCACACTTAGTCTCCTACTTTGAAAGAGCAAGGTTTCCTAAATTTATCCGCAAACCTCTTGAACCGGACCGCAGCATCTTCTATGGCTTGATGTACTTTTCAACAGATTTTCCTGAGATGAGCTACTGGAGGAAAAGAAGATCCTGACTGTTGTGATGGAATTAATTTATTAGATTTGGGGTGGAAACTAAAACAACAAAAGAACGGAGACATGGAGGTTGAAGAATGTAAAGAATTGTATGCAAATTCTGCAAAGGGTAGATGGTCGATCCAATCATCCTGACATTTTGAAAAGTAACACTGTAGATACTGCTCCAAGGACTTATTTACTCGTTCAGTCTGTCCGTTGGATTGTGGATGATATCCTGAGGAAAGGCTGATGTTAAGGACTTCCAGAAGCGAGCCACAAACTGAATGCCCCTATCAGAGACAATGCCCAAAGGCAATCCATGAACTTGAAAGATATTTTGAATGAAGAGAGCGACAAGATCTTTGTCACTAGGTAATTTGGACAGGGGAAAGAAGTGAGCCATTTTACTGAAATGGTCGACCACAACCCAAATGGAAGATATTTGGCAGAACCACAGCAAAATCCATAGAGAAATGAGTTTATGGTTTGGAGGGAACGGACAAAGGAAGCAACTGTCCTGAAGGAAGGACTCGAGGGGACTTGTTTTTGGAATAGACATTACATGCCCTTATAAATTCCTGAACGTCCTTTTTGGTAGTTGGCCACTATACTGAATGAGAGAGAAGGTCCAAAGTTTTATTAACCCCTGGGTGCCCCAAGGTCTTATTGAAATGGTACTCAGATAAAACAGTAGATCTGAATTTTTCTGGAACAAACAGCAATCCAGCGGGATTGGGTGGATGTGGCCTGCCCTTGTGCTAATTGAATGCGTGATTTGAGATCCATGGTGAGACCGGCAAGAATACATTTCAGAGTAACAACAGGTACAGGCGATGCAGAAACTTCATGACTAGGCAAAAAAACTCCGGTATAACGCGTCAGCTTTTATATTCTTGGATCCTGGCCTAAAAGTAATCAAGAAATTGAATCTAGCAAAAAGCAGTGCCCATCTGGCCTGTCAGGAATTCACTATTGGAGCTACAATGGTAGAGAAAGAATAAATAAATCTTCGGTAATAATTAGAGAAACCAAGAAAACGTTGTATGGCTTTCAAACTAGTAGGATGGACCCATTTCAAGAACTGCCTGGAGTTTCTTAGGATCCATGGCAAATCCTTTGGATGTGATAATATACCCAAGGAAAACTACCTTCTCCACCTCAAGTTCACACTTCTCCAATTTTGCATAAAGATGATTTTGTCTGAGCTTTGAGACAACAGCATTCACGTGAATATGATGTTCCTGGAAGTTACATGAATAAATCAAGATATCACCTAAATAGACGACCACAAATTTTCCCAGGGATTCTCGGAGAACATCGTTAATGAGATCCTGAAAGATGGCAGGAGCATTAGAAAGTCCAAACGGCATAACTTAATACTCATAATGACTTGTATGAGTATTAAAGGCGGTATTCCATTCATCACCCTGCCGGATCCGCATAAGTTTGTATGCTCCACGCAAATCGATTTTAATAAAAATTGTAGCCTTCGGTTGCCACGGCGGCAAGAGACTAGGCAGCAGGATTGAGGAGCTCCCTGGATATTAATCCTGATAATATCCTGGGGCTCTTTTTTGAGGCTTCCCCTCGGCTCCTCTCCCAGCTAGCGGCATTGGGGAGGCGGCGGCCATCGCTGGAGGACCCTTGTGAGAGCTCCCGGCTCGCGCCAGCGGCTGCCCAGATCTCGGGTCTAGGCCACCAGCAAGTCCCCGGCCTCAATTTCCGGAGGTCCGCCGGGCGGGCGCGCCCGCACGTGAACACGCACCAGCGGCGTCCACGGCTTCCGCGGCATCTGAGGTGAGTGGCACCCCACTCCTGCACCCCCAGGGCACCATACTGGCCCAATCCATCTCCCCTGGTGCCAGATATTGAGAGGGCTGGATAAAGGAAGGGAGAGTGTGTGTGCTGGGCGGCCATCTTGACTGCAGTTTCCAGTGTCCCTCCTCACTGCATGGAGCTGTGTGTGTGAAGATCATATTGGGCTGGATGATTTGAGCTGGTCCCCGCTGCCCTGCTTTCTGCTTCTGGACTATCCTACACTATATATATATATATATATATATATATATATACCACTGGATCCCACTGGTCCCTCCATCCCTCTTCTGTATTATTGCTGGATGTCCTGGACCCTGGTGTGCTGCTGATATTACATTCACCATCCACTGCTGTATTCCCTGACACTGAATATTAGGACTTTGAGCACTGCTGGGCCTTGATACGATGGTGAGGGGCAGCCAGAGCGCGGCCGCGGCTAAATTGGAAAGGTTTGCTCGATAGCCTGCTACCCAGCCGACGCAGTCATCTCCTAAGCCCTCCCCTTCTACCAGAATGGATCCCCCGGCCGGGGCCGACTCTGGAGCGAATGCACAGCCATCTGCTCCTTCCATTCAACAGGTCCTGGAGGCCATATCGGCTAGCGAACAACGCCTGTCGGACAAAATGGAGAAGGTACAGTGCGATTTATAATTGCTGCGCCAGGACGTCCAGCGGGTCCGGGAGAGGGTGGGCGAAACTGAGACGCGGGTGTCTAATCTGGAGGACCTCAGCGGCCCACTGCAGCGTTCTGTGTCTGTGGTGACACAACAAGTCTTGACACTGCAAACCAAACTCCTGGATATGGAGGGCCGACTTCTCAGAAATAATGTGAGGTTCGTGGGTCTACCTGAAAAGGAGGAGGGGGCACATCCCGAAGATTTCCTAGAGTCCTGGCTGAAAGAAGCATATGGCGATGAATCCTTTACCTCCCAGTTTGCGGTAGAGCTGGCACACATAGTACCTTTCCGGCCCTTGCCCCCAGGCGCCCCTCCACGAACATTTATTGCAAACTTCTTGCACTATAGAGACCGGGACATTGTCTTGCACCTGGGGCGCACAAAGGGCCCCCTGCTTCGGAACAGAGTCCGGGTGTCAGCATTTCCGGACTTTGCAGCGGACGTTCAAAAAGACCGGGCCCAGTTTCTTCCCATTAAGCGACGCCTTTGTGACCTGAATCTCCCCTACTCGATGCTGTTCCCCTACAGGTTGCGTGTGGTGGCGGATGGGGAAACCAAGTTCTTCAGTTCTCCGAGGGAGGCGGCTGCCTGGTTGGACAGATATGCTCCAGGTGTCCGCCAACTGGCTCCAGACTGACACCAGGACTTCCTCCTACATGGGCCTACAATCTGCAAGTATAAGTCCGGGGAGCTTCCTCTTGTTTAGTGGTTCTGGACTTTGCTGAGAAGAGTTATATATGTATAAGGGTTCTGTGTTGGGGTTGTTTTGGATCTGTACGCCTAGAATAGCGTTGCCGTAGGCTTTCGGATCTCCAAGGGTAGAGTTCAGTTAGGGATATGTGTATGCCACAGTTCGGGAAGGTATACGGGGTGGGGGGTGGTTGTGGGGTTGCTGTAGGTTTCTCTGCAGTTTTCTTGTTCTTTTTTTAGTTTTTTTGTTTCTATATAATTGTTTTTCAGACAGTGAGGTGATGCTGTGCTATTTTATGGGGTGTGGCTTGGGAACCGGGGCCTGCAGATGATTTGGATATGAGGGTGGAGCACAGTACAGGAGGGTAGATGCCCGGATAGCATTGATGATGGTACTTCCTCTTAGCCTTCTGGTATCTGGGAGTGATGGGTACCAGTTGGTACATTGGCCGACATGTCTCCCTTAAAAATCTTGGCGTGGAATGTCCGGGGCATTAATAACAAAATAAAGCGATCCCTAGTTTTTTTAAATGATTAAGAAATATAGCCCAGACATTATTTGCCTGAGCGAAACTTATTTAGAGGGTAATAGACTGTTGTCGCTCAGCAGGCCCTGGGTGGGCTGGGCGTATCATTCCTCACACTCCTCCTCTTCCCGAGGGGTGTCGGTCATGATATAGAGGACTGTACAGTTTGAACTGATCACGGTAAATACGGATCCGTATGGTAGATACGTATTTCTAGAATGTAAATTGTATTCTCGTAATTTTTTCCTATTTTCTGTATATGTCCCTCCCCCATTCTCATATGATGTCCTGCAGAAGGCCGCCTCATTTATCGCTTCTTCCCCTCACACTCCTGTCATCTGTCTGGGGGACTTTAATGTGTTGGATGTCTCTTTGGACAGATGGAGAACTTCTCGGGATCCAGGCGCGGGGGGTGACCCAAATTCATCCAAATCTAAGTTTGCGGATTTTCTAGATAGTATGCAGTGGGTGGATGCTTGGAGGACTCGGTATCCTACGCTTTGGCAATACTCCTGCTTCTCCAGTATGCACGGCTCCTTCTCCAGAATCGACCTGGCCCTGGTCTCACCTTAGCTCTTACCTAGTATAAAAGATGTCCACTACGAGGCACGGGGGGTGTCTGATCACTCGCCCCTGATGCTGTCTCTGGATGGGGAGTGCCAGTCTTATTGGAGGTTGCATCCGTCTTGGTTGACCCAGCTGGGTGACTGCCCGGATTTAGCGCCCATGTGGGAGGGGTTTTTTGCGGATAATGTGGCTACGGCCCCTGTAGTTTGGGATACATTTAAAGCTTATTTACGTGGTACATTGATTGGCAAAATTGCTGCCTGCAAAGTGGCATGTAGGGCGACGGAGAGACAGCTTAAGTCTGAATGTAGGGATCTTGAGACCCGCTATCTGACCGAGGGGACCTCTGCGCTGAAGGCTCGCTGGCTGCTGGCTCAGGAGGCCTGGCTGGCTCACCTTTCGGACAAAAATGCACGCTCCCTTTTGTTTAGGGCTACTAATATATATATGCAGGCGGACAGACCAGGTAGTTTACTGGCCCATTTGGTGCATTATGACCGACCTGGGACTACGATAGCGCAGATGTCTGCCCCGGACGGTTCCACGGTAGATAACACCCCTGACATTGCACAGATGTGCCTCTTATACTTTAGGGAGGTTTATGATACTCGGCTGACATGCTCCATGGAAGACTTAGACCTGTACCTGATGAAAATTCCCCTTTCTAAACTTTCCCCCGAGGCTAGGAATGCTTTGGATGCGCCTTTGACTCTGGAGGAGGTGACGGCGGCGGTGGAGATGTCTCCCAGTGGCAAGTCCCCGGGCAGTGACGATATCCCCACGGAGCTGTACAAACAGTACATACAATTCTTTGGCCCTAAGTTGCATGAAATGTATACTAATATATTTACCACCAATCACCTTCCTACTTCAATGTCAGAGGCCGTCATTATAGTGCTCCCAAAACCCGGAAAGGACCCCAAACTTTTGGAGTCCTACAGGCCGATCTCTCTCATCCCTACCGATGCCAAGATCCTGGCAAAAATTCTGGCGCTCCGGCTCAACTTAGTAATTGAATCTATAATACATCCGGATCAATCCGGCTTCATGCCCGGGAAATCCACGTCCATTAACTTGCGCAGGCTGTACACTATTTTGCAGGCCCCTCATGACTTCCCCTCAGATGCGGTTGTGGTCTCATTGGATGCGGCTAAGGCATTCGACAGCGTCGAGTGGCCTTACCTTTGGGGAGTCATGAGAAGCATGGGCTTTGGCCCTAATTTTATACAATGGATCAAATTGCTATATCAAAATCCACGCGCCAGGGTCTTGGTCAACGGCTACATTTCCTCCTCCTTTCCTCTGACACGGGGCACCAGACAGGGATGCCCCCTTTCTCCTGCCTTGTTTGCCATAGCCATCGAGCCCCTGGCTTGCTTGGTTAGGTCGCATCCGGACATTGGGGGAGTTGATACGGGTACATGCACTGACAAAATAGCCCTTTATGCGGATGACTTGTTGTTGTTCCTCCATGATTACGTGGTGGATATGCCTACTGTGTTGCAGGTCATAGAGACATTTGGTGGTTTTTCTGGTCTCCGCATAAACTGGTCCAAATCATTTATAATGCCCATTATTGGCTCTCCCCCCCAGGTCCCGAGGCTCTCTCTGCCGCTATGCTGGACAGGCCAGTTTAAGTACCTTGGGATCCAAGTTACTAATGACCCCTCAGACTTTATACCCTTGAATCTTGACCCGCTTGTACAGCTGATTGTACGCAAGTCGAGAGCTTGGTGTAAACTCCCGCTGACAATGACTGGTAGGGTTAGCCTCATTAAAATGGTAGTGTTGCCCAAACTATTGTACATTCTCTTGCAATCCCCTGTGTACATCTTTCCAGCCTTCTTTAGGAAAGTAAATAGTATCATAGCGTCCCTGATCTGGGCCAATAAAAGGCCTAGAATAAAATCAACTACCCTTACCAGACAAAAAGCTGATGGAGGCTTGGCCTTGCCTCACTTCCAACTGTATTACTACGTGGCTCAGTTGTCCCATATCGGTATTTGGCTCAGGGGTGGAGATGAGGCTGGCTTATACTGGGCGTTCCTTAGGTGTTACTATCCGGATCTCTCCCCGGCGCAGGTCCTGGTGGGGGGGAGTCCTTCTAGATTCTCGCCTCCTATTGTCTTTCAGGCCATGAAGATCTGGCTAGCTTTGAAGAGTCTGCTCGGGTATGATGGTGTGGACCCAGACCCTCCCCTTTGGCACTCCGCGTCGTTCCATGAATTGGGGTCTCTGGAGAGTGGGAAGGTGTGGGCTCTGTACTCGATAACTTCAGTGTCCCAGCTGTATAGTGATGGTTCATTGAAATCGTTTCAGCAATTAAAGGAGGAGCTTGGACTCCCGAACTCTTACTTTTACAGATTTTTACAGCTCAGGCACGCCTTGCAAGCACAGTTTGGAGACTCTCCCCTGGCGCTCCTCCCCTTCCCCATAAAAACCTTTCTTCATTCACTGGGTCGAGTTAAGGTCACCTCCTTCACCTACTCGTTCCTTCTTAAAACAATTCATGCAGACCCACTCTCGAATCTTCGGGAGCGCTGGGAGTGTGACTTGGGCCCCATAGATGTGGAAGATTGGGAGGTTGTGCTGGGTAACTCGAGCCAGGTCACCAAATCATTACGGTTCCAACAGATACAACTCTTTATTTTGCACAGATCATATATGACGCCAAGTAGACTGGCCAGATTTAGGGTCAGTAGTGTTGATGTTTGTCCCAAGTGTGGGGTTGCTGGAGGAACCTTCTGGCACCTTGCATGGGAATGTCCGTCACTGCAGGCGTTCTGGGCTGGGGTCGGGTCGATTCTGGAACACACGGGGATATCGAGAGGTTTGCTGACTCCGAGATTTTGTATTTTGGAGGTGGATGGTCCTGACTCTGGGTCTCGGTGGGAGGACATGTATGCCCGTAGTATGTGCGCCCTTGCTAAGGTGTGTATTGCGCAGGCATGGATGGCTCCGCATTCTCCCACGATATCTGCATATAAAGTTTTGGTGAATGATACTCTATTGAAAGACCGCTATGTATATATGAAAAATAATGCACTCACCAAATACGAGAAAATATGGTCTCCTTTGATCAATTCAGCATACTCATCCCTTGCCCTTCGGATTTAGGGGGTACTAACCGTAACTGCAACGCGTTCTCTGGGCCCAGAGGAGCCTAGCCGGACCTCTCTCTCTCCTTTACTTTTATTTTATGTTATTTATTTTGCTATTGTTTCTCACCTCACACACTAGGGTAGTTATAGGTTAGACGGGTTTGTGTTTGTTTTTTGGGGGTTTTGTTTTGGGTTAAGGGGTTGTGGGCTATATTTAGCCTGCTGGTTGGGGTAGTTACCATAATGGTTCGGGGAGAAAATTTAAAATGTTAAGTATGTGGATCATGATTTTTATACGGACTTCGGTAAATATGTATTCTGTGGGGGAACAATGCAAAGTATATTGTATAATGTCAATTATGTTTCCCAGCGTACACTGAAATGTCTGTACCATTAATTGCTTTGTTGAATAAAAACACTATTCAAAAAAAAAAATTGTAGCCTTCCTCAGCTGATCAAATAAAACAAATGAAATATAAGGGGTAAGATTTTTTTATTGTCACCTTATTCAGAACCCTATAGTCAATGCATGGCTGCAACGAGCCATCTTTCTTGCCCACAAGGAAAAAAACCTGCTCCTACCAGTGATTTTGAAGGGCAAATAAAACCCTTCTCCAAACTCTCTTCGATGTACTCCTCCACGGCTTTATTCTCGGGCAAAGACAATGTATAAAGCCGACCCTTAGGAAGCTTGGCTCCAGGCATAAGATTGATTGCACAATCATAGGATCGATTAGGAGGCAGTGACTCGGCTTGCTGCTTGGAGAAGACATCTGCATAACCAGGTATTGGGTTGGCAACCCCTCTGGAACCGGTTGTGCCGACCTAATTGGTATGGTCAAACAATTTGCAGCACATTCAGAACCCCAGGAAATAAGATTGCCAGTACTCCAGTTGAATGTTGAATTATGTGTTTTTAGCCAAGGAGGCCCAATACAACCAGAGTAAGTGGGCAATGAGTGAGGAGATAGAATAACTCCTCAGAATGAAATATTCCAATGGAAAAATGTAGAACTGATGTCCAAGCGGTAATCCGACCATTGAGGAGCGGATTCCCATCCAAGCCACAGATGGAAATTGGTGAATCAAGATCTTGTATAGGAATTCCTTGGGCACAAGCAAACTCCAAATCCATAAAATTTCAAGCGGCACCGGAATACAAAAAGGCCAGGACTTCAACCTGGGTGGTAGAAGTAGAAATCTTAGCTGGGAGCATGAACAAATTATTTGGGGTGATGGAAGAGAGACCTGAGAAACCCCCCCTGTTAATTCTCAGGTCTACTTATTTTCCACCTTCTGCGGATAAGCACTCTCCAAATACCCTTTGCCCCCGCAATACAAGCACAAGCATAGGTTATGTCTCCTAGGCTTCCCCTGGGGAGTCAAGTGCAAGGCCCCTATATGCTTGGGTTCAACTGTATCTTCTGCTACTTCCGGAACCATCTACCGGGGTGAAGGCGTGGGAACCTCCTTTTCCATCCTGCCCTCCCTGTTCCGTCGGTCAACCTTGATGGCTAATTCCATGAGGAATTGTTCAGTAAGGCCCAAGCAAAAGTATCTCCAGAGAACCAGGTCGTTCCAACCACAATCATTGCCCTAATGGCAAAATTCTGTGCATTTAACCTCAGCTGAATTTCTCCCCTGCTTTAGAGAACAAAGAAAGGCTTCTGCAGAAGCTGCTCGATATGGGTCATCATAAAGCACTCCCAAGGCTTTGAAGAAGGCATCCACAGAAGTCAGACAAGAATGATCTGCAGGAAGCCCAAGATTGCAGATCACCCTGCAAGAGGGAAATGACAATACCCACCCACTGGGTCTGTAATCCAAAAGAATGAGGCCTAAGCTGGAAATAGAGCTTACAGCTCTCTCAAAAATTAACAAACTGTTTGCGATCCCCGGTGAATCTGTCAGGGAGATTAAGTTTTGGCTTCCTTGGGACCAGTGGTGAGGAAGACTGAGTTCTTTGACCTGCCTCCTGAGAATCCACTCGGAGAGAAAGATCCTGTAGTTGCTGGATCAAACCCTGGATCTTGTTTGCCAATTTCTGAGTGGTGTTCTGCTGAGCTGGATCCATCAGGAAAAGAGACCCATGAAACTACAGTTATGGCTGTTGATACTGTTAAGTGGACTACTCAGTTATGAGGGTTACCAGGTGGTACTTAGTGATGCTCATGCAATTACCCTTGCCCAGCAGTCTTTTAGCCTCCTGTGATGCTAGGCTTCACCTTTAGAAGCCACCTTTCCCATACTCAGATGCCCCCAGGTCTTATGTAAGGACAAGGCGACAATTGGAGGCTGGTCAAGAGTAAATGCAGTACAGTGAGACATTCACTGTACACAACCTTAATAACGCTGCTAACTGCACAGACAGAGATAATTAACAAAATGCACGTGAGTGCAACAATGCACAGGGTGATTTATTACACACTAAATGTATATGAAATGCAACAATGCACAGGGTGGTATAATAATTAAACACAGATGGTATGTAAATGCAATAATGTACAGGGCGATATAAGCAACTTAACCAGATATAAGTGCAACAATGCACAAGGTGGTAACAATAATGCAATAAGTGCAAAAGACAAGAATCTGTGTGGAAGTTCCACACAAAACCTGAATTCTAGGAGAGCTGGTTCCAACCAGGAAAATGAACAATACGGGGTATCCGAATTTCAGGAGTTCACAGTGTTGACAGGTTCTCAAATTTAGCAGGAGCTATCACCAGCACAGGAGAGGAAACAGGAAGGGACTATAAAGGGAGACACTCCCAATCAGAACAGACAGAAAACCAAACCTCCTGATAAGGAGATACAATGCAGCTGGACAGCTAGAAACACAGAGGCAAATTACTAATTATACAGCAGCTGAGGCTGAACACAGGGATACATGTAGGAATCTAGCTGCTGGAGTGACCTAACACAGATGCGCCAATAGTGGCTTGTAAGAGATACTTTTACTGTATTTCAGAACACATATCCTATTGGTGGCCACAAATGGTGACAACCGAGGTACACCTGAATTGTGTCTCTAGTATAAAATTCTAGTGGGGTCAATTGACCCAAATGCAAGTGTGTCATAACATGGACATCAACTTCACCCCGAAGCAAATATGAACCACAGGCAGAATGAAACAATGAAAGAGATTATTCAGTAATATGGAAGGATTTCTTAATGAAACCATCAAATAATGGAGGGAATATTGTCATATTCTGATCACAGGTGCTGCCAATCCATGTTCAAGCCCACTGATGATTTCAAAATACTTAAGATATGAATCATAGTCAGAGCAGTGGCTACTGGTACAATAATCAGACAGAAATTTGAATATTTACAAGTTAAAAGCCCAAAGATCACAAGAATGCCTTTTAATTACTCTGTTTTTGGAACCTGTGCTCTTTCTGAACAAGCCAACACATTCTTGGATCTACATCTGTGACACCATGTACTTGGATTACCTTCCTAGTTACAGGATGCTTCAGATGACATACTAATGATTACAGACGAGTGTGTCAGTTTTGAGGAAAACCGAACACACAAAAACTATGGGGCTCTTAATCTACCTGAGACCTGGCTTGGGTGCCTTTGGGGTTCTAAATTGAACTGAGTCCTTGCTCAGGTCACCCCACCAAGTTTTGATCTTGGATCTAAAAAATGAATCCTGCATGTTTTGAATTGCATCCCTTGTGGCTTCAGGAGCCATTTCACACTGGAAATGACTGAAAATAATGATATTGATGTTAATAATACATAATACCATAAGAACAAAAACATCCAAATTACATGATTGTATGCTTTTTTATATACATTTTTAAAATATCCAGATCTAAAACCAAACTAAAACACTTCAGGGTGGTTTTGTCTAAAAACAAAACACGATGCTGAATTACAGCCACATCTCTTCGAGTGTTGTACAATAAATGACTAGACAACAAACTCCATCTGGTGCACTCTACATACACCAGCATATGGAACAGTTAAATGTTTCCTTCTGGAACTCCTGGAGTTTATCCTCACTAAGTATTACAGTAGTTTACATTCAATTAGTTATTTTTCCTACAATTAAGGGAGAGCTATGTGGGCTGCCTGAGGACCCTGACTTCTGTATGAAAAATAAGCAGAAATCTGGCAAGCCAAGCACATCCACCCCAAGCAGTTCTTCAAACCCCAACTTGTTTCCTTGACATGACGTTTTCACTGTACACTTCAATTTTTGTGGGTAATTGAATTCCCCCTTATAACTGTTCCACAATGATGGATGCTTGTGGACATTTAAATTGTTTAATTTCACCAAAGTACTGTACTGCTACTTCTCCTCTAAAAGGTAAGTACAGCTCTCACTGTAGTGTGACTCACTGTGTGGGACCACAAGTCTCATTTAGTCTGCTTGTTGCGGACTCTACCTCTCAACTGCTTATCCATATAGCTGCATCAGGCTACTCAGTTACATTATTGCATCAGGCTGCACCCATCTCTCCTTTCACTACAACTCCAACTGTCACTCCTTCGCCTGCTCTTTTTTTTTTTTATCAACTTTGTTTGAAATGGTGCTGGCCTCTTCTTTTCCATAATGGCCTAGTTTGAGTAGGATCTCACTGGCCATGTAATGGCTGTCATTAGAATTGCCAGTAGAGAAATTCTGGACACACACCTGTTTGGCGGATTGACTGTTCAGCCAATCTGCCAACCTGTCTGATGTTTGGTAAGTGCATTCACACTTACAAACTGTTCGCCCGATGTTTTATGTCTGGTGTCACAACTTGGTGGGCATTTAAAAGTGCCCACCCAGTAGAGATGTCAGTCATCTGCAGTCCCTGTAGCAAGTATATACACAGCCAAATGCTCTGATATACTGTATCTTCAGATATCTCAGCCATTGGCTGTGCTGCAGGGCTGACGCAATATGTCTGTGAACAATGTCATTCACAGACACATTAGAGGTACACACCCAACGACGGACTCGCAATATATTGGCTGTTTGATTGAATGGCTGATATATTGCTCAGTGTGTACCTAACTTAATACAGTTGTTTCTGAAAGCAGCTGACATACCCTCCAACTTGACCCATTCTATTAGGTTGTTTCTGAAAGCAGCTGACATACCCTCCAACGCGACCCATTCCATTACATACAAAATGTTCTGTACCTGGACTTCCTAGCCAGTGGCTGTTGCAGAGGTGGGGCTGCAGTACAGTCCAAAATTCAAATAGGGGAGCACAATTAACTGTCACCCCACACACTGCCAAACAATGCCATCCAGGACACACTGGCAGTTGGTGTGGCTCCCCTACTTGAATTTTAGACTGTGCTGCAGCCCCACCTCTGCAACTGCCACTAGCAAGGCAGTCCAGGAATGTACTTAATGGAATGGGTCATGTTGGAGAGGATTGGGGTTGTGTTACCAGCAGCCCGTATCCCAGCGATCAGCATCCCGACGCCGGTTTCCCGGCCGCAAATTGCAGATGGGGGGTGGAGGAGCGCAACAGCATATTATATGTGGGTGGGACAGGTCATTAAGTGATGCTTCAAAATGTCAGGCTATCACATACATAGACCTGAAGTGCATTGGCAACTGTCTTTTTTCTATATTTGGACTTTACTTAGATAATGTAGGTGCAGTAGAGGATATGCTTCAGCAGCCACATACTAGGGCTAATGAACTGACAACCATACATTAACTCCTGCAATATATGACAGTGTCTAATGAGATGATGCCCTTTTTGACCTGTACTATATAAAGTATAAAGCTCAAATTAGCTTAAAGTTCATACACCAAATATGTACATTCCTAATTGCTTTCTATATCCCCCCCTCCCACCGCTCTTCAAAAGAATGCATATCAAAAACCATGTTTAGGAGCAGGTTACATGTGGAGGTACACACAAACAAAATATAAAACCGTTGCATATAATTAGGAAAGTTGGCTAGTCAGGATCCATAGTAATATTCACTCTATTAATTTGATATCAGATAACTATTTCAATACTGTTGAATAAATGATACTGTAATCTGAAAATGTCCACATCATTTGGGTGTTCTCGGTGGGATTAATTTTTTTGATCATGAACTGGATATCCATAAATCATATTAAATTATAAACACATTGATGAAAAGGGAGAGAGGTCCACAGTGAAAAGCTGACATTTCCCTGTATTCTAAACAGTCATCTGAGATACCTAAATTTCAAATGATAGAATAATTGTAATGGAGTAAGAATATGAAAGCCTATGATTTATCCAGGGCCCAAATCTCGTTAGGTACTATTTGATTATGCAAAGACATTCCACCTCTTCCTATTTGATAACTCTGCAAAACAGAAAAGAAGTCACATCTGGTGCTGCAAAACATTTCAGACAGAAAACTTCTCTGGCCGTTACTAAGCACATCTATTACAGTTTAGATTTCAGCCGGCCACAAGGTTTTAATTGAACTGGTCAATCAGTTCTAGCACTTTGCTGATAGGGAATTAATTTTACTTTCCTAGTTTCGACATTTTAATCAGCCAAGCTTAGCTCAAATTGAAATTCTTGACTAATGTCTGTGATGGAAGCATTATAAAGTTTGTCGCCTGTTTATACTGTATACTTTACATGCTGCTTTATCACAATGCTGAAGTGCAGTTTTATTTTTAACAATCTTTTGTAGCATTTCAAAACATCAAAATAATAGGTCTATTCAAAGCATTTATATTCCCTTTTATGCACAGAACGTCCCTTGTATGCATAATATAACACTTACAAATATGCATATGTATCCCATTGGATAATTTAAATATAATTTATTCTTCTCTGTGAGAATTTTCTATGTGCACCTGACTTTCACTGTGAAAAGTTAATGGAGTCAACCACAGGGAGGCTATTGTAATGTTACGCCAATTGTACCCGTGCTTTGATTTGTAACTATAGCCCTAGCAACATTTGGTACTGATACTCAGTTTACAATGTGTGAACACATAAATATATACAGTATATGTATGTATGTATGTATGTATGTATGTATATATGTATGTTTGTGTACTGTATGTGTTCTGTATAAGTTTCTAAACTGCTGGGACAGAAATACAGTACATAATCCAAGTTGCAGGTGCACACTTTGACACTATGTGGCAGATTTGTCACCACCATTTAATAAAATTGCAACAGTTGGCAATGCCATAATTGATTACATTGCATGGATGCGAGAAAGCTCAGTCTCTGCGATGCCACTCCGTACCCTTATCGTCTGATGACGCTATCTCAGGACAGGGTTATTATCACAGGACTCACTGCAGTATCTTCCATATTTTTTTTATTTTTTTTTAGTAAATTTCTTCAGATCGCATTATCCATTATAAGTATGGTAAATGTGATCTGGTTACTAAAAAAAAAAAAAAAAAAAGTGAATTGAAGGGTGTTGAGCAGTTTGTCATGAAAATTACTCCAGAAGCCCTTTAACCAATTAAGTGACAAATTGTTTTCCGAAAAGACGCTCAGAAAATGTTTTTGTTTTTTTTATGAGTGATTTAGTTGCAGAATGTGTATTTAACCTTATTCAAAATGATTTTAATAAAAAAAATATATATACTGTATTTGAAAAAAAAATAGGATTTTAATACCTACCGGTAAATCCTTTTCTCCTAGTCCGTGGAGGATGCTGGGGTCCACTTCAGTACCATGGGGTACAGATGGTTCCGCAGGCGCGATGGGCACTTTAAGACTTTTCAAGGGTGTGAACTGGCTCCTCCCTCTATGCCTCTCCTCCAGACCTCAGTATAGGAGCTGTGCCCAGGGAGACAGACATTTCGAGGAAAGGAATTACTTTTAATTTAAAGGTGAGATTCATGCCAGCTCACACCTCAACCATGCCGCACAACATGGCATTCAACACAACACATGCCAATGGGCATGAACAATCTTTACAGCAATATGCTGCAAATAACCTTAACACAACACTTGTGTAACTACAAACTAATAACTGCAGGTAAAGTACACACTGGGTCGGGTGCCCAGCATCCTCCACGACACTAGGAGAAAAAAATTTACCGGTAGGTATTAAAATCCTATTTTCTCATACGTCCTAGAGGATGCTGGGGTCCACTTCAGTACCATGGGGTTATACAAAAGCTCCAGTACAGGCGGGAAAGTGTGGATGACCCTGCAGCACCGATTTACCAAACTGTAGGTTCTCATCGGCCAAGGTGTCAAACTTGTAAAACTTAGCAAACGTATTTGCCCCTGACCAAGTAGCTGCTCGGCAAAGTTGTAATGCCAAGACCTCCCCCCCCCCCCCCCCCCCGGGCAGCTGCCCAGGACGAGCCCACCTTCTAGTAGAATGGGCAGTCACCGAATTCGGAACCGGCAATCCTGCCGTAGAATAAGCGTGCTGAATCGTACCTCTCAGCGCGCAATATTCTGCTTAGAAGCAGGACACCCAATCTTGTTGGGAGCATACATGACAAACAGAGCTTCTGTTTTCCTTATCCGAGTCGTTCTTGCGACATAGATTCTCAAAGCCATGACTACATCAAGGGACTTTGAAGCAGCGATGGTGTCAGTAGCCACTGGCACTACAATAGGTTGGTGTATATGGAAAGAAGAAAACCACCTTTGGAAGAAATTGTTGACGAGTTCGTAACTCAGCCCTATCTTCATGGAAGATCAGGTAAGGGCTCTTGTGAAACTAGGCCCCTAACTCAGACACCCTTCTTGTGGACGCCAAGGCCAACAGCATGACCACTTTCCAAGTGAGAAATTTCAACTCCATCTCCTGGAGAGGTTCAAACCAATCCGATTGAAGGAATCGTAACACCACGTTAAGATCCCATGGTGCCACAGGAGGCACAAATAGAGGTTGGATGTGTAGCACCCCTTTCACGAAAGTCTGAACTTCTGGAAGGGAGGCAAATTGTTTCTGAAAGAAAATGGACAAAGCCGAAAGCTGGCCCTTGATTGAACCCAATCGTAAGGTCTGCATCCACACCCGCCTGGAGAAAAATGGAGAAAACGTCCTAACTGAAAACTCTTCCATTGGAGCCTTCTTGGTTTCACACCAAGACACATATTTTCTCCAAAAACGGTGGTAATGTTTAGACGTTACTCCTTTCCTGGCCTGAATAAGAGTGGGAATTACTTCTTTGGGAATAACCTTTCGGGCTAGGATCCGGCGCTCAACAGCCATGCCGTCAAACATAGCCACGGTAGGTCATGATACACGCACAGCCCCTGCTGCAGCAGGTCCTCACGAAGAGGAAGAGGCTGAGGATCTTCTATGATCAACTTCTTGAAGATCTGGATACCAAGCCCTCCTTCCAATATAGTGTTATCCTCCGTATAGAGCGCTTTTAACACTAAAGCAGCTGTTTCCCTTTGTTTGTGGCAGATCAGCTCACACTGCCCAAATATCAATCGTGCAAAGGAAGAAAGTCAAACCAAGGTGTATAACAGCGCTATTCCTAAATATGTCTCACAGACATCAGATGAAACATGATAAAATAAATAATGTCCGATTTTATCACATAAAGGAAAACCACTTTATCTTCTCAGTGTAGGTAAAAACAAGAAGTCCTTTTATTTCAAACATTAAATGAAAGTCTCTCAATCTAAGCGGGGCAATTCCGGCAGGAGAAAACAGTACATTCGTTTGGTTCTATAGATATACTCAGTGATGCTCACCAGATCCTTGGGATGCCGTTATTTTTTCGGTGTTCACCACTACGGGATTTGCTCTCCCCGTGGATGTTATTCGGATACCGCTGGCCATCCTTAGATCATGGAACCTTCGGGGCGCTGCAGACGCCACCAAACTTCTCCGCTCTCCCCCGTCTCAATTGCTCCCCGCTTGGTACGGATAGTGACCAGGTTCACCTGCTCCTGTCGACGCGTTTCTACCATCAGCGGGTCTTTATCGAGGCACAGGTGAAACTGGTCAGGTCACATAATTTATACCATTTCCCAAGGATCTGGTGTGCTCGTTCCCGGGTACTCTAATACATATTACAGGGTCCTTATAAAAACACAAGAATTTCTCCTATATATAATCCCTATTTAAAACACAACGAGGATATAGCCAATAAAAATAAAAGCCATGAACAAGCAATATACAGAGGTAAAGATGTTAATTTTCACAAAAACCATTTTATCTCAAAACTTTCGTTCAAACCCCTCGGCTGTAACGTCTTAAGCTCCTGTATCCACCACATCTCCTTTCTAGCTAAAGCTGCTGCTGTGTCATTTCTCCTCCAATTCCCTTTTACATGATCAATAATTTTACAGCTTATTATGCTATCTATAGAACATTCATGAGCTTCCCTACAATGTGCTGATAAACAGTGATTTTCCATTCCTTTTTTAATATTTTTAATATGTTCGCCCATCCTCGTTTTAAAGGGGCGGCTTGTTCTTCCCACATACTGTTTCATACATTTACATTGTATCAAATATATTACATTGTTACTTCCACATGTTACAAAATGTTCTATTTTATACTCATGTCTAGTTAAAAGTGCCACAGCACCTAAGCCCACCATGATTACCAGGATTAAGTCCAAAGGTTTTTTCAGGTGTGGCTTGTGTGTAGGATGCAGGCATTTTAAAAGTAGGGAAGGTAGTAAAATAGAAACAATTGTATCTAATACCACTCAGAAAGAGTATAAAATAGAACATTTTGTAACATGTGGAAGTAACAATGTAAATATTTGATACAATGTAAATGTATGAAACAGTATGTGGGAAGAACAAGCCGCCCCTTTAAAATGAGGATGGGCGAACATATTAAAAATATTAAAAAAGGAATGGAAAATCACTGTTTATCAGCACATTGTAGGGAAGCTCATGAATGTTCTATAGATAGCATAATAAGCTGTAAAATTATTGATCATGTAAAAGGGAATTGGAGGAGAAATGACACAGCAGCAGCTTTAACTAGAAAAGAGATGTGGTGGATACAGGAGCTTAAGACGTTACAGCCGAGGAGTTTGAACGGAAGTTTTGAGATAAAATGGTTTTTGTGAAAATTAACATCTTAACCTCTGTATATTGCTTGTTCATGGCTTTTATTTTTATTGGCTATATCCTCGTTGTGTTTTAAATAAGGATTATATATAGGAGAAATTCTTGTGTTTTTATAAGGACCCTGTAATATGTATTAGAGTACCCGGGAACGAGCACACCAGATCCTTGGGAAATGGTATAAATTATGTGACCTGACCAGTTTCACCTGTGCCTCGATAAAGACCCGCTGAGGGTAGAAACGCGTCGGCAGCAGCAGGTGAACCTGGTCACTATCCGTACCAAGCGGGGAGCAATTGAGACGGGGGAGAACGGAGAAGTTTGGTGGCGTCTGCAGCGCCCGGAGGTTCCGTGATCTAAGGATGGCCAGCGGTATCCGAATAACATCCACGGGGAGAGCAAATCCCGTAGTGGTAAACACCGCAAAAATAACGGCATCCCGAGGATCTGGTGAGCTCCACTGAGTATATCTATAGAACCAAACGAATGTACTGTTTTCTCCTGCCGGAATTGCCCCGCTTAGATTGAGAGACTTTCATTTAATGTTTGAAATAAAAGGACTTCTTATTTTTACGTACACTGAGAAGATAAAGTGGTTTTCCTTTATGTGATAAAATCGGACATTATTTATTTTATCATATTTCATCTGATGTCTGTGAGACATATTTAGGAATAGCGCTGTTATACACCTTGGTTTGACTTTCTTCCTTTGCACGATTGATATTTGGGCAGTGTGAGCTGATCTGCCACAAACAAAGGGAAACAGCTGCTTTAGTGTTAAAAGCGCTCTATACGGAGGATAACACTATATTGGATGGACTGTGTTTATTTCAGCTTTGTGGAATCCTGTGAGAGCTGCTATAGGATGTTTAGTCTAAGAGAAGAACGGAAGAATCTATCAAAGACTATCTTTTCAACTCAAGAAGTGAACACTGATTTAGATGATGATTTGGAAGGGATTATGAAAAAGCTTCAGAATCTTTTATTAAAGGAAAGCAATCTGTGGTGGGAGGTAATCTCACTAGAGACGTATATTGCCAACAAGTTAATACCACGTGGATTACGTATAAAGAAGTTACCCAGTTTTGATAATGGATCGGAAGGTTTTAAGAAAGAATGGTTTAAAATCTTGGACTCTTGTTCGTTGGCTTTAATGAACATTATTACGAGTGAGAGGCGTGAGTGTTTATTGGAAGTAGAGAAGGAAATAGAGATTTTAAGCAGTTTGGTACACCCTTTTAGAGATTTACAGGATTTTAAAGAGATGGAATATGGTATAATTAATAAGTTAAGAAAAAATGAAACTGATTTGATGAAGAAAAAACAAAAGAAATTTTGCAGAGATAGAGATGATTTGCTAAAGGGTAATTACTATTTAAATGAAGGTGAAAAGCTTACTGCATGATTTCAACAACTACATCAGGCAAGTCAGCATTTCTGCCTTCCGCAGCTGCTCCACCTAGGAAGGGATTTCATTCTCATACGATGCAATCCTTTCGGCCCAACAAGTCCAAAAAGGCAAAGGGTACTCCTTTCTTCGCAGGAAGAGAGCGAGGAAGGGGTAAAAAAATCTACAACACCATCAGGCTCGCAGGAGCAGAAGTCAACAGCTACTTCTGCTAAAACCTCAGCATGACGCTGGGGCTCCCCAGCGGTAGTACGATCTGGTGGGGGCACGTCTACTGTCTTTCAGCCAGGTCTGGGTTCACTCAGATCTGGATCCTTGGGTATTGTAGATAGTATCCCAAGGGTACAAATTGGAATTTCAGGACCTTCCACCATGCCGATTTTTCAAATCAGCCTTACCAGCTTCTGTTCAGGACAGAGCAAAAGTGCTGAACACAATACAGAAATTATGTCAAGACAATGTAATTTCCTTAGTTCCTGTGTCACAACAGGAAAAAGAGGTTTATTCAAGCCTGTTTGTAGTGCCGAAACCGGATGGCTCGATCAGACCGATTTTAAACCTAAAGACTCTGAACCTTTATTTGAAAAGGTTTAAATTCAAGATGGAATCCCTGAGAGCGGTGATCTCCAGCTTGGAGGAAAAGGAATTTCTGGTAATGATGGACATAAAAGATGCTTATTTACATGTTCTCATCTACCCGCCGCATCAGGCATACCTGAGGTTTGCGGTGCAGGACTGCCACTACCAGTTCCAAACATTGCCTTTCGGGCTCTCCACGGCTCAGAGAATATTCACCAAGGTGATGGAGGAGATGATTGTTCTTCTTTGCAAGAAAGGAGTCAAAGTCATCCCATACTTGGAAGAGTAATAAAAGCGAGATCCAGGGAGAAACTAGTGCAGAACATTGCACTTTCACTGACGGCGCTTCAACAGCACGGTTGGATCATAAACCTTCCAAAATCACAATTGGAACCCACAAGGAGGTTATCATTTCTGGGAATGATATTGGACACAGAAGCACAGAAAGTATTCCTACCGGTGGAAAAGGCTCTGGAGATCCAGAGGAAGGTCAAACAAGTTTTAAAACCAGCAAGCGTATCGATTCATCAGTGCATCCGCCTGCTGGGGAAGATGGTAGCAGCCTACGAGGCTCTACAATTTGGCCGATTCCATGCCAGGGTGTTCCAATGGGACCTACTGGAAAAGTGGCCCAGAACGCACCTACACATGCACCGGAGGATAATCCTGTCAACAAAAGCCAGAATTTCACTCTTGTGGTGGCTTCAAAGTTCTCACCTCCGGGAGGGACGCAGGTTCGGGATTTAGACTTGGATCCTGGTGACCACAGATGCAAGCCTCCGAGGTTGGGGAGCAGTCACGCAAGGGGAAAGCTTCCAAGGATGATGGTCAAGTGAAGAAGTACTCCTTCACATAAACATTCTGGAATTGAGAGCTGAGTACAACAGCCTTCATCAAGCGGCACACCTTCTTCAAGGTCATCCCATACAGATCCAGTCAGACAATGTAACGGCAGTAGCTTACATAAACCGCCAGGGCGGAACAAAAAGCAGAGCGGCAATGGCAGAGGTGACAAAGATACTCCTCTGGGCAGAAAGACATGCAAAAGCTCTGTAGGCAAATTTCATTCCGGGAGAGGACAACTGGGAAGCAGACTTCCTCAGCAGACATGATCTCCATCCAGGAGAATGGGGCCTCCACCAAGAGGTAGCAGATCATTGGGGCGTTCCTCAAGTAGATATGATGGCATCACATCTCAACAAGAAGCTTCAGAAATATTGTTCCAGGTCCAGAGACCCACAAGCAATAGCAGTGGATGCACTGATGACCCAGTGGGTGTTTCAGTCGGTGTATCTGTTCCCTCCACTTCCACTAGTACCAAAAGTTCTCAAGATGATCAGAAGAACAAGGATTCGAGCAATTCTCATTGTCCCAGACTGGCCGAGGAGGGCTTGGTATCCAGATCTTCAGGAGTTATTACTGGAAGATCCTCAGCCTCTTCCTCTTCGCGAGGACCTGCTTCAGCAGGGGACGTTTGTTTATGAAGACTTACCGTGGCTGCATTTGATGGCATGACTGTTGAGCGCCAGATCCTAGCCCGTAAGGGTATTCCCAATGAAGTCATTCCCACACTTATTCTGACCATGAAAGGGGTAACGTCTAAACATTACCATCGTATTTGGAGAAAATATGTATCTTGGTGTGAATCCAAGAAGTCTCCTGCGGTGGAGTTTAAATGAGGACATCTTCTCCTATTTCTACAGGCGGGTGTGGATGTTGGCTTGAGATTAGGGTCTATCAAGATCCAAATTTCGGCCTTGTCCATTTTCTTTCAGAAACAGTTGGCTTCCCTTCCTGAGATCCAGACGTTCGTGAAGGGGGTTCTGTGCATCCAACCTCCCTTTGTGCCTCCTGCGGCACCATGGGATCTTAATGTGGTGTTGCAGTTCCTTAAATCGGACTGGTTTGAGCCTCTACAAGAGGTAGAGTTGAAGTTTCTCACTTGGAAAGTGGTCATGCTGTTGGCCTTGGCCTCAGGCAGACGAGTGTCTGAATTAGGGGCTCTGTCACACAAAAGTCCTTATTTGATTTTAGTCTGTAGAGGATGCTGGGCGCCCGCCCAGTGCTAATTTTTCCTGCAGAATTACGTTTTATCTTTTTACACAGGTTCTCATGTGTTAAGATGTTCACAGCTGTTGCTGTTGCGTTATGCATGCACGTTAGCATGGGTTATGTTGAAAGCCATGTTAGGTGGCATGTTTTGTATGGTGTGAATCTCGCCAGTAGTTTAATGTAAATTCTTCTCTTGAAGTTGTCCGTCTCCTCGGACACAGTTCCTATACTGAGGTCTGGAGGAGGAGCATAGAGGGAGGAGCCAGTTCACGTTGTTGAAAAGTCTTAAAGTGCCGAAGGCTCCTGCGGAACCGTCTATACCCCATGGTACTAAAATGGAGCCCAGCATCCTCTACGGACTACGAGAAAAGGATTTACCGGTAGGTAATTAAAATCCTATTTTTCCAAACACACCTGTGTCTATATGTCTGACATATAATTCCAGGGGTGCCCTCTCTGAACCCATTCATCTCTAGTAGATATATCTTCTAGTGCGCACTGTGTACCCAGCATTAGAGAGAGGTTCTTTTCAATTATTTCATGTTGGGACTCAAATGAATGGCTCCAATTAGTCAACCTTAATTTTGATTAATTAATATTCCACATTTTGGGATTATTTACAAGATGTGCATTTGTTGTACAGGGTTCTTTTCCTTTTTTTGTAAATGTTTTCTACTTAATAACTGTACAATGTAAGGGTTATTGCAAGAACAGAGTTTTATCGATCTTGCATTGCAAAATGAATTCTCAGCTTTTCATTACACTGCAGCACTAGATGGGCCAGGAACTCCTGTGATGCACAAACAGTTACTGAATAAGGGCCCAGTATGGAGTCTCATGGTGGCTTACAGCCAGGAAGCTGTCTGGCTTGCCAGGCTGAGGCATGCTGGTGGCACAGAGGTTAGCATTGCTTTCTCCCACAGTCCTACTTGTAGTATGAAATGAGTTTGGACTGTAGAGTGGTAAGCTCCACTAGGGCAAGGGCCAAATAACAAAAAATGTATTGCACAGTCCTGCTTAGTACTGTACTGAACCCACCCAAACTCAACTTACCCACTAGGGTAGGGGCTGAAAAACAAAAAAATCACTGCAAAGTCCTGCTTAGTACTGTACCGAACCCACCCGAGCACAACTTACCCGAACCGGGGCTGTGGGAGTTCACGAGGGGCTGCTAAAACATCTAAGGGGCTGCTTTATTTAAAAATAAAATATGAATAAAATAAGCAAGACACACAGGTATGCTCACATGCGTGTAACTGGAAACCACAGGTATTCTCACAAGCGTGTAACTAGGAGCTGTGAAAAACAAAAAATAAGGCATCCGCCAAAAAAATATGTAAATTATAATGTAATTAAAAATGGAAAAAAAGAAACCCACAAGATTTCCACAAAATAAAAATGGAAAATGGAGAAGGGGGTACAAATTTGGAGGCTTTGGCCCCTAATTTTTCAGTTTGTCCAGTAAAGTGGTAAATATACATTTGCTTGGTTAAAGTCCTTTCTGTTTCACAACAAGATAGGAGAAGAGGTGAAAGCCCAGAGCCGGCCCTAGGCATAAGCAAACTAGGCAAATGCCTAGGGGCACAAGCAGAGTCTGCTGATAAAAATAATATGCGGCATGCATATATTCTGTGTGTGACTGCAGCTGTATCTGCATACAAAATGCTATGGGACAGTGTATTCCTGGAAATCATAGTAACGTAGCATTTCGTATGCAGCTACAGCCACAGTCGCACACAGAATATAGACATTCTACATATCATTTTAATCAGCAGAAGCATCTTATGCATCCTAGTCACATAGCAATGAAAATAAGATGCATTTTCTGCAAAAAAATAAATAAAAGCTCAACATTAGCAGATGTATGAGGACACATCTGTATCCAAGCAGAGGCAGAGGTCACAGTGTTCATGGGAGTGCTGTGTGTGGGTAGGTAAGTTGTGCATTAGTGTTTGGCATATGTGTAAGGGGCATTATGTGTGTCATTATGTCTATGAGGGCATTAATAAAGGTTGGCATAGTGTAAGGGGCAGTATGTTTATAAGGACATTAATAATGTGTGTCACATCTGTATGTGTAAGGGGCATTACTGTGTGGTATTATGGGGTGTGGTATGTGGGGTCGACCAGACTTAGGTCAACAGTGTCTAGGTCGACTACTATTTATCGACAGCAAGAAGGTCGACAGGGACTCTAGGTCGACATGACAGAAGGTCGACATGAGTTTTTTCACTTTTTATGGTGTGGTTTTCTCCATTCAGTCACCGGAAACCCCAATTAGTGCACTGTATCCCCTTGTATGGCTCACCTCGCTCACCATGCTTCTGGCAAGGAGCCTCACTGTGCTCAGCACAGGTTACAGTTCCCAATTGTAGTCCACATGGATCGTAAAGTATGAAAAAAGTTTAAAAAAAAATGAATTCTGTGATTTTAGCTGTTTTTATTTGATTTTTTTTCCCAAAAAAATACAGATCCAAAACCAAAAGACAAAACCCGAAAAAGTGTCTGGTGCACATCTCTAATATACATATATATATATATATATATATATATATAAATTAGAGATGAGCGGTTTCGGTTCTTAGAGAACCGAACCCTACCGAACTTCACACTCCGAGCCCGGATCCGAGTCAGGCTAGGGTTTTCCCGCCTGAATCCGGAAACCAGAACGAGGCAAAACGTAATCATCTCGCTGTCAGATTCTCACGGGATTTGGATTCCATATATGGAGTCGCGCGCCCCCACCATTTTCACTCCAGCATTGGAGAGTGTAGAGAAAGGATATGTCTCCGTTTTCTCAGTTTCCTCAGTGTCCGTGTCTTGTCCTGCATCTGTCCAGTCACAGTGGTTGTGTCCTTTTGCTGCCATATGTCCAATGCTGTTGTATAAGTCCAGTCCATTGGTGCTGTGTTGTGCTGCATCAGACCAGTGGTAGTGTCCTGTGCATCAGCCATCAGTCATTCCAGTGACCAGTCCCAGTGGTAAACACTGCTGCCATATGTCCAGTGCTGCTGTATAATAACAAGTCCCTTACAGTGTTGCTGTGTTGTCCTGCATCAGACCAGTGGTAGTGTCCTGTGCAACAGCTATCAGTCATTCCAGTGACCAGTCACAGTGGTATACTCTGCTGCCATATGTCCAGTGCTGCAGTATAAAAATAAGTTCCTTACAGTGTTGCTGTGTTGGCCTGCATCAGACCAGTGGTAGTGTCCTGTGCATCAGCCATCAGTCATTCCAGTGACCAGTCACAGTAGTAACCTCTGCTGCCATATGTCCAGTGCTGCTGTATAATAACAAGATCTTTACAATGTTGCTGTGTTATCCTGCATCAGACCAGTGGTAGTGTCCTATGCATCAGCCATCAGTCATTCCAGTGACCAGTCACAGTGGTATACTCTGCTGCCATAAGTCCAGTGCTGCTGTATAATAATAACAAGTCCATTACAGTGTTGCTGTGTTGTCCTGCATAAGACCAGTGGTAGTGTCCTGTGCATCAGCCATCAGTAACAGTGGTAAACTCTGCTGCCATATGTCCAGTGCTGCTGTATAATAACAAGACCCTTACAGTGTTGCTGTGTTGTCCTGCATAAGACCAGTGATAGTGTCCTGTGCATCAGCCATCAGTCATTCCAGTGCCCAGTAACAGTGGTAAACTCTGCTGCCATATGTCCAGTGCTGCTGTATAATAACAAGTCCCTTACAGTGTTGCTGTGTTGTCCTGCATCAGACCAGTGGTAGTGTCCTGTGCAACAGCTATCAGTCATTCCAGTGACCAGTCACAGTGGTATACTCTGCTGCCATATGTCCAGTGCTGTAGTATAAAAATAAGTTCCTTACAGTGTTGCTGTGTTGGCCTGCATCAGACCAGTGGTAGTGTCCTGTGCATCAGCCATCAGTCATTCCTGTGACCAGTCACAGTAGTAACCTCTGCTGCCATATGTCCAGTGCTGCTGTATAATAATAAGTCCTTTACAATGTTGCTGTGTTATCCTGCATCAGACCAGTGGTAGTGTCCTGTGCATCAGCCATCAGTCATTCCAGTGACCAGTCACAGTGGTATACTCTGCTGCCATAAGTCCAGTGCTGCTGTATAATAATAACAAGGCCATTACAGTGTTGCTGTGTTGTCCTGCATAAGACCAGTGGTAGTGTCCTGTGCATCAGCCATCAGTCATTCCAGTGCCCAGTAACAGTGGTAAACTCTGCTGCCATATGTCCAGTGCTGCTGTATAATAACAAGACCCTTACAGTGTTGCTGTGTTGTCCTGCATAAGACCAGTGGTAGTGTCCTGTGCATCAGCCATCAGTCATTCCAGTGCCCAGTAACAGTGGTAAACTCTGCTGCCATATGTCCAGTGCTGCTGTATAATAACAAGTCCCTTACAGTGTTGCTGTGTTGTCCTGCATCAGACCAGTGGTAGTGTCCTGTGCAACAGCCATCAGTCATTCCAGTGACCAGTCACAGTGGTATACTCTGCTGCCATATGTCCAGTGCTACTGTATAATAATAAGTCCCTTACAGTGTTGCTGTGTTGTCCTGCATCAGACCAGTGGTAGTGTCCTGTGCAACAGCTATCAGTCATTCCAGTGACCAGTCACAGTGGTATACTCTGCTGCCATAAGTCCAGTGCTGCTGTATAATAATAACAAGTCCATTACAGTGTTGCTGTGTTGTCCTGCATAAGACCAGTGGTAGTGTCCTGTGCATCAGCCATCAGTAACAGTGGTAAACTCTGCTGCCATATGTCCAGTGCTGCTGTATAATAACAAGACCCTTACAGTGTTGCTGTGTTGTCCTGCATAAGACCAGTGATAGTGTCCTGTGCATCAGCCATCAGTCATTCCAGTGCCCAGTAACAGTGGTAAACTCTGCTGCCATATGTCCAGTGCTGCTGTATAATAACAAGTCCCTTACAGTGTTGCTGTGTTGTCCTGCATCAGACCAGTGGTAGTGTCCTGTGCAACAGCTATCAGTCATTCCAGTGACCAGTCACAGTGGTATACTCTGCTGCCATATGTCCAGTGCTGTAGTATAAAAATAAGTTCCTTACAGTGTTGCTGTGTTGGCCTGCATCAGACCAGTGGTAGTGTCCTGTGCATCAGCCATCAGTCATTCCAGTGACCAGTCACAGTAATATCCTCTGCTGCCATATGTCCAGTGCTGCTGTATAATAACAAGTCCTTTACAATGTTGCTGTGTTGTCCTGCATCAGACCAGTGGTAGTGTCCTGTGCATCAGCCATCAGTCATTCCAGTGACCAGTCACAGTGGTATACTCTGCTGCCATAAGTCCAGTGCTGCTGTATAATAATAACAAGTCCATTACAGTGTTGCTGTGTTGTCCTGCATAAGACCAGTGGTAGTGTCCTGTGCATCAGCCATCAGTCATTCCAGTGCCCAGTAACAGTGGTAAACTCTGCTGCCATATGTCCAGTGCTGCTGTATAATCACAAGTCCCTTACAGTGTTGCTGTGTTGTCCTGCATCAGACCAGTGGTAGTGTCTTGTGCATCAGCCATCAGTCATTCCAGTGACCAGTCACAGTGGTATACTCTGCTGCCATAAGTCCAGTGCTGCTGTATAATAACAAGTCCCTTACAGTGTTGCTGTGTTGCCTGCATCAGACCAGTGGTAGTGTCCTGTGCATCAGCCATCAGTCATTCCATTGACCAGTCACAGTGGTGTACTCTGCTGCCATATGCCCAGTTCTGCTGTATAATAACAAGTCCCTTACAGTGTTGCTGTGTTGTCCTGCATCAAACCAGTGGTAGTGTCTTGTGCAACAGCTATCAGTCATTCCAGTGACCAGTCACAGTGGTGTACTCTGCTGCCATATGTCCAGTGCTGCTGTATAATAATAAGTCTCTTACAGTGTTGCTGTGTTGTCCTGCATCAGACCAGTGGTAGTGTCATGTGCATCAGCCATCAGTCATTCCAGTGACCAGTCACAATGGTATACTCTGCTGCCATATGTTCAGTGCTGCTGTATAATAATAAGTTCCTTACAGTGTTGCTGTGTTGTCCTGCATCAGACCAGTGGTAGTGTCCTGTGCATCAGCCATCAGTCATTCCAGTGACCAGTCACAGTGGTAAACTCTGCTGCCATATGTGCAGTGCTGCTATATAATAATAATAAGTCCCTTACTGTGTTGCTGTGTTGTCCTGCATCAGACCAGTGGTAGTGTCCTGTGCATCAGCCATCAGTCATTCCAGTGACCAGTCACAGTGGTATACTCTGCTGCCATATGTCCAGTGCTACTGTATAATAATAAGTCCCTTACAGTGTTGCTGTGTTGTCCTGCATCAGACCAGTGGTAGTGTCCTGTGCAACAGCTATCAGTCATTCCAGTGACCAGTCACAGTGGTATACTCTGCTGCCATATGTCCAGTGCTGTAGTATAAAAATAAGTTCCTTACAGTGTTGCTGTGTTGGCCTGCATCAGACCAGTGGTAGTGTCCTGTGCATCAGCCATCAGTCATTCCAGTGACCAGTCACAGTAATATCCTCTGCTGTTATATGTCCAGTGCTGCTGTATAATAACAAGTCCTTTACAATGTTGCTGTGTTGTCCTGCATCAGACCAGTGGTAGTGTCCTGTGCATCAGCCATCAGTCATTCCAGTGACCAGTCACAGTGGTATACTCTGCTGCCATAAGTCCAGTGCTGCTGTATAATAATAACAAGTCCATTACAGTGTTGCTGTGTTGTCCTGCATAAGACCAGTGGTAGTGTCCTGTGCATCAGCCATCAGTCATTCCAGTGCCCAGTAAAAGTGGTAAACTCTGCTGCCATATGTCCAGTGCTGCTGTATAATCACAAGTCCCTTACAGTGTTGCTGTGTTGTCCTGCATCAGACCAGTGGTAGTGTTTTGTGCATCAGCCATCAGTCATTCCAGTGACCAGTCACAGTGGTATACTCTGCTGCCATAAGTCCAGTGCTGCTGTATAATAACAAGTCCCTTACAGTGTTGCTGTGTTGCCTGCATCAGACCAGTGGTAGTGTCCTGTGCATCAGCCATCAGTCATTCCATTGACCAGTCACAGTGGTGTACTCTGCTGCCATATGCCCAGTTCTGCTGTATAATAACAAGTCCCTTACAGTGTTGCTGTGTTGTCCTGCATCAAACCAGTGGTAGTGTCCTGTGCAACAGCTATCAGTCATTCCAGTGACCAGTCACAGTGGTATACTCTGCTGCCATATGTCCAGTGCTGCTGTATAATAATAAGTCTCTTACAGTGTTGCTGTGTTGTCCTGCATCAGACCAGTGGTAGTGTCATGTGCATCAGCCATCAGTCATTCCAGTGACCAGTCACAATGGTATACTCTGCTGCCATATGTTCAGTGCTGCTGTATAATAATAAGTCCCTTACAGTGTTGCTGTGTTGTCCTGCATCAGACCAGTGGTAGTGTCCTGTGCATCAGCCATCAGTCATTCCAGTCACCAGTCACAGTGGTAAACTCTGCTGCCATATGTGCAGTGCTGCTGTATAATAATAATAATAAGTCCCTTACTGTGTTGCTGTGTTGTCATGCATCAGACCATTGGTAGTGTCCTGTGCAACAGCTATCAGTCATTCCAGTGACCAGTCACAGTGGTATCCTCTGCTGCCATATGTCCAGTGCTCCTGTGCCTCATATTGTGTTATATAACGCCAGAAAAATAATGGAGAACAAAAATAATGGAGCATAAAATAGGGAAAGATCAAGAACCATTTCCTCCTAGTGCTGAAGCTGCTGCCACTAGCCATGACATAGACAATGAAATGCCATCAACGTCGTCTGCCAAGGACGATGTCCAATGTGGCATTAGAGGGCATGTAAAATCCAAAAAGCCAAAGTTCTGTAAAAAGACCCCCCAATTTTTTTTTTAAATGATCTGAGGAGAAACGTAAACTTGCCAATATCCTATTTACGTGGCAAGGAATGGCTAAGGCCCTGGCCTTTGTTCATGACTAGTGGTTCAGCTTCACATGACGATGGAAGCCCTCATGACTAGTTGTTCAGCTTCACATGACGATGGAAGCCCTCATTCTCCTGCTAGAAAAATTATAAGAGTTAAGCTGGAAAAAGCACAGAAAAGAACTATGCGTCCTGAGATGGTATCACATATCCCCAAGGACAGTCCAAGTGTGTCGGCGGTTGCGATGCCTGACCTTCCCAACACTGGACGGGAAGAGGTGACTCCTTCCACCATTTGCACGCCCCCTGCAAAAACTTGAAGGAACACCCACAGTCCAGTTTATGATATTCAAATTGAAGATGTCACTGTTGAAGTAAGGCATGATAATGATGATATGGGTGTTGCTGGCGCTGAGGAGGAAGTTGACGATAAGGATTCTGATGGTGATGTGGTTTGTTTAAATGAGGCACCGGGGGAGACACCTGTTGTCCGTGGGATGAAGAAGTCCATTGTGATGCCTGGGCAAAATACCAAAATTATTTCTCCACAAATCCGGACAACAAGCGTCAAGCTGTGTGTTGCCTCTGTCAATCTGTAATAAGTAGGGGTAAGGATGTTAACCACCTAGGAACATACTCCCTTATATGTCACCTGCAGCGCATTCATCAGAAGTCATTGTCAAATTGTGGGTAAGAGCGTAAGCAGTCCACTGACACCTAAATTCCTTCTTCCTCTTGTACCCAAGCTCCTGCAACCCACACCAGCAACTCCCTCAACGTCAACTTCCTCCTCGGCCATGAATGTCAGTAGTACTGCAGGCCATGTCCCTGGCAAGACTGCCGAGTCCTCTCCTAACCAGGATTCCTCCGGTGGATCCTTGAGTGGTGCGCCTGCTGTTTCTGCCACTGCTGTTGTTGCTGCTGGGAGTCGATCGTCATCCCAGAGGGTGTAAATGCTGATTTACTTACAGGACTAAAAGCAATACTTAAAACCACACTTAATACACTTTCTTATCAAGCCGCTGCGGCCACTATATGCAATCCTTAGCCTACGTACTTATTTCTCAGTTTGCATACAAAGTCCTGTACCGTGTACGCACTTTGCATACTAACACCGTGAATTACCTTCGCTATCTAAATGCCTGGTTTGTAATTTGTCAGCTATTGCAAATTGAGTTTCTCTTCAAACTAGGTTCCTGGATATTGTCTTTTTGTTTGTCCTGTCTTCAGATAAGACGATGACAATCCAGTATTCATTGTCTTCGACAGATACTGGACAACTCTAGAACAATGGGAGTAACCAAAGGTATTTGCCTTCTTCATAGGATTTCAAAGCTTTGCGTAAACAAGGCCGTCTGGTACACTGTATTAGAGTTTCTGGGAGGATAATTTATGTGTGAACCATCTTCATGCTATTAGAAGGATGAGCAGACAGTGGGTGATTTATGTATTATATGGATTAAATATATAATATGTCTTTGTGGCTTTTCCATGCGAGTACAAATGCCTCTGTAATTACTCATACCACACGCTAACACGCACGACCATGTGAGCGATCATACGCAATTTGCGAATATGTGCACGCACGGCAGAATAAGTATGCGCACGGATTCCATCTGTGTGATGTTTGTATGTGATGTGTGTACTGTAATATTTTCCGACTTAGACAGTCCACCCTTTGGCAGTCATCAATAACTGCCTCTCTTAACTAATAAACAGAAAAATATTACCTATACAAAAGCTTGGATGATCGGGGAGAGTTGTAGGTAGGAAATGTATAGCCTAGTGGGATAGTAAAAAGCATGTATGTATGAACCAATGTCTGAGGGGCATGTATCATCGTGCCGTATATGTTCTAAATAAGCTTTGAGGTATTGCAAATTATACATTAAATCCTTCTTATCCCATATTAAGGGTCTGGGCAAACAAACACTACCGAGCTCTTTTCGGCTTCTTATTGTAAACAAATGGGGTGCACATTTAGTTGATGATACATGGAGGGGGAACATATGTGAGTGTTAGTATATGTGGCTATCACCTGTCAACTATGTGTGCCATTAACTGGAGGTTACAGAGATGAAGATAAGACACATATATAAAAATACATTCACATAAACATTTTGGGTTGGGTTGACATATTTTCCGGTTGGAAGTATCTGGGCAGAGGGGGAGACAGAGAAAAACGGGTGAAAGAAACAGGCCATGAAATTCATTTTTACAATCCTTATCTTATCACAATTTCTATTGAGGGGTCAATAATTAAATCTGCTGCTGTAACAGCACTCTCGCTCCTTAGACTGATCAAATTTGTTCTATGCTTGCGCCGTGTTAGAATTCTAACACACCTAAACATCAGGCCAATAATTATCACTCCCAGGATACAAGGGAGAAACTTCCCCACACTCATTATGACATTTTGAGCCCACTCTCCTAACCCTGAGAACCATTTGTGTGGGTTCAACCATGAGACCCAGCCGGTCAGTTCATTACCCACATTCACTAAGGTAAGGTTGTGCTTCCTCCGGAACTCCCAATTCAACTGTAAGATCTCGTCCATCTTCTGATCGATGATCTCCATGGGGTCATCAGTGCTATTCATGATATACGTACAACACTTCCCGCCATATTGAGTTGCCAGGGTTACACAGTACCCACCTGTCACGGCTGTAACATAATTAAGGACCATCCTGTGCTGGATCAGTTCCTTCTTGTAGGTTTGTTACTCCCTTCCCATATACCTGAAGGCGTCATCATACATCTCGTGATATTGTCTATCAAGTTTGCTAGCGCATGGATGTACCTATAATTTATAGTTCCTCTGGCAGTATGGGTGATATCTAATGCGAGAAGGAACTGAATCCCGGTGGATACATGGATCAAATCAGAGGCTGTGTGCTCTGCCCTATCTATGAGGTGTCTCTTGATGATGTGTTCATAGTGAGTATGAGTATAAGGAGTCTGAGTGCTGCGGTGAACGTCTTTCATTTTGTCGTAAGTTATGGTCATGACCTCTGGTAGTACTCTCCCAATATAACACAATCCCTCAGAGCTCAGAGTGTGCCACTTGTACGCTTTCCTCCCACATATGAAATAGGCATCATCTGGGAGAACATAGGGGACAAAATTTAACATCACCATATTGCAAACTTTCCAGGTAAAGAAACCAATCCCTAGTTCTCTCATTTGTTCAGTATCGGGCTGGATGATATGGGCACAATACCCTGACGATACTTTCCCAACCCACATGGTCTTGCTTCCACGTGTATACCTATACCGAAAATACCTCCCACTGTTGGCTATCTGGTGTACAAGTTCAGAGTCAATAGGAATCCTATCAACTTTGTGTGAAAAAGTAATTGTCTGGTTATTCCAAGTCACTTCCCCATTTCCTGGTTTTCGGTAATTGGAATATTAAAACACAACAGGGACCTATCTACGTTGTACTGGTGGAGCTTCAAGCTAGGGGGCCTAGAGATATTGAATTTCTTGTCCACCGGTCTCCCACCCCATAATTCGAGTACATCATCTATTGCTAAAGGGTATGGTACTAATCGTGACTTACTCTGTCCTTGAGGTACTGGTGAGCACACCCAACATTCTGTCTGGTTTAAGACCTTACCCACCAATGAGTGGTAATCACTCAATGGATGTCAGTCCATGTTGAAATTAATGTTGGACTGACATCTCTGAATGCACCCATCTTCGACTATGTTCTCACAATTCCTACAAATACAATATTCATCAGACAATAACCCTTCACATTGCCTCCAAGCTCCATGACTACCAGAGTGCTTACTGATACCAGTCTTTACTCGAGTGATGTGCTGCTCCTGAGATCCTACAAATTCGTACTCGCCATCAGAACCCATTCCAGATCCTTGCTCGACCTCTCTGGGACCCTCACCAAAACAAATTGTCCTGAACAAAAACAGAATTACTAGTAGAACCCGAAACGCAGTCTCTTGTGATAGATCCATTTCGTTAGGGTAAAGAAGGAAAAATAAGAAGGAGAAAAGAAAGGAAAATGCAGGGGGGGGGGTGAAAAAAGAAAATGGTGCGACAACCGTCCTTGTTCTTGTTGCTCTCCATGCTCAGGTGCCTTTCAACAGTCCTGCCTCTCAACTTTCCAGGAACAAACACTCTGGTGATGCGAGGTTCTCTTTACCTTGCTCTTTGTCATGAGTTCTCTCTGGGTCAGCGACCTTCTTGCAGTGGGACGAGTGGACCCAAGTCTCTCTTTCGGTGACCTTTAGTACTGTCGTGCTGGTTAACAAGACTTGGTATGGTCCTTCCCACCTGTCTATGAGGCAACCTGAGCGTAAGAAATTTCAAATCAACACATAATCCCCAGGCTCAATGTCATGACAATTACTGTTCGGTAGGTCAGGAATCACCAGCTTTAGATTTCTTTGTTGATTTCTCAGCTGCCGGCTCATCCTAACCAAATCTTTCACAGTTATTTCATTATTGCATTTCAAATCATCCTGGGGGTCTATCATTACATGAGGTTGTCGACCAAAAAGAATTTCAAAGGGTGATAAGTTAAGCGGAGACCTGGGAGTGGTTCTGATGCTGTACAACACTAGTGTCAAAGCTTCTGGCCACAGCAATCCAGTTTCAGTCATCACTTTGCTCAGCTTGTTCTTAATAGTGCTGTTCACTCTCTCTACCTTCGCACTCGCCTGTGGTCGGTACGGAGTATGTAGCTTGCTATTAATTCCCATCAGTTTGCACATGACCTGAAAGACTTCACCTGTAAAATGGGTACCCCTATCACTTTCAATCACTCTAGGGATACTATATCTACACACAAATTCCTGCACAATTTTCTTTGCAGTGAATGTTGCAGTATTTGTGGCAGCAGGGAACGCTTCTACCCAGTTGGAAAACACATTGATACATACTAACACATATTTCAAATTCCTACAGGGTGGTAACTGTATGAATTTGATTTGTATTACCTGAAAAGGTCCGTCTGTAGGAGGGATATGGGATAGCTCTGTTGGTATTGACTTACCAATATTCTTCCTCAAGCAAGTAAAACATGTCATTACTCTCTTACCTGCATGAGAAGAGAATCCTGGTGCACACCAGTAGGCTCTTACCAGCTTGCACATACCCTCTTTGGCCAGATGAGTCAGACCATGTGCCGCCTCAGCTAGACTTGGAACATATGCTCTGGGGGCCACTGGCTTACCGTGTCCACCTGTCCAAATTCCTGAGGACTCCTTACCATACCCCTTCGACTTCCAGACTGCCTTTTCCTGTAGGGAACACAAATTTTTGCATTTCAATTTGCTGTTGTGTGTCATCAGTTGTGTGAAGTAAACCGTCTCTGGAGAGAAAAGAGGGGAATAATAAAAAAAAGAAAATGTCAGGTTTGGCATTCACGAACAGGCTTTCACACCATCATGCATATCGGTGTCTGTACACAGTCTCCCTTCACCAGTATTCTCATTCTCCACCCTTTGTGCATGTCCAGGCACACTGCAGTAATACTGGTGTCCTTGTGCTGGTGAGATATACTGGATTTGGGCAGAACTCTGAAGGACCGAGTAGGCATGTGGCATTTGAACTGTAATCGGGTCCATGTATTGTACCCTCCTGCGGTGAACGTAAGAGATGAGGAGGAAACTTTGAAGAAAAATCACATAGAGGTTAGTAACAGATAAGTTTGTAGAGGCAAAGAGGATTTTATAAAATTTGACAACTGGATTGGGCACTATGGGGAATGACTTTTCTACTAGGTCTACACCCCTAAAAAAAATTCTGTGTGTGTCGTATCTCTACTGGGACTATCCCAGCCATCAATCCAGTGTCCTGTCCATCCTAAGTTCATAGGGAACCCGGTATCTGTGAGATAATTTCCTCTACCTGTGATGGACATGAATCTAGAACAGTGAAATGCAACATTAGTCTTCGTGGGTGTCTAACATACTTTGTACTTCCTGAGCTGGAGCACATTATATGTACATCATATCTAACAAAGCTACTGTTAAGTTAATCAGGGGCCATTTCTGCTAGAGAAAGAAGCAAAAGTTTAGAGGCCCCATCTTAACCCCAGCAAGTTTTGTCAAAGGGTAAAGTTGCATTTATTCCGTTCTTCCCATTAACCGAATCTGTGTTTTCTATATGGCTCGTGATTAGAGATGTGCACCGGAAATTTTTCGGGTTTTGTGTTTTGGTTTTGGGTTCGGTTCCGTGGCCGTGTTTTGGGTTCGAACGCGTTTTGGCAAAACCTCACCGAATTTTTTTTGTCGGATTCGGGTGTGTTTTGGATTCGGGTGTTTTTTTTCAAAAAACCCTAAAAAACAGCTTAAATCATAGAATTTGGGGGTCATTTTGATCCCAAAGTATTATTAACCTCAATAGCCATAATTTCCACTCATTTTCAGTCTATTCTGAACACCTCACACCTCACAATATTATTTTTAGTCCTAAAATTTGCACCGAGGTCGCTGGATGACTAAGCTCAGCGACCCAAGTGGCCGACACAAACACCTGGCCCATCTAGGAGTGGCACTGCAGTGTCACGCAGGATGGCCCTTCCAAAAAACACTCCCCAAACAGCACATGACGCAAAGAAAAATGAAAGAAAAAAGAGGTGCAAGATGGAATTGTCCTTGGGCCCTCCCACCCACCCTTATGTTGTATAAACAGGACATGCACACTTTAACCAACCCATCATTTCAGTGACAGGGTCTGCCACACGACTGTGACTGAAATGACGGGTTGGTTTGGACCCCCACCAAAAAAGAAGCAATTAATCTCTCCTTGCACAAACTGGCTCTACAGAGGCAAGATGTCCACCTCATCATCATCCTCCGATTCATCACTGTGTACATCCCCCTCCTCACAGATTATCAATTCGTCCCCACTGGAATCGACCATCACAGCTCCCTGTGTACTTTGTGGAGGCAATTGCTGCTGGTGAATGTCTCCATGGAGGAATTGATTATAATTCATTTTAATGAACATCATCTTCTCCACATTTTCTGGAAGTAACCTCGTACGCCGATTGCTGACAAGGTGAGCGGCGGCACTAAACACTCTTTCGGAGTACACACTTGTGGGAGGGCAACTTAGGTAGAATAAAGCCAGTTTGTGCAAGGGCCTCCAAATTGCCTCTTTTTCCTGCCAGTATACGTACGGACTGTCTGACGTGCCTACTTGGATGCGGTCACTCATATAATCCTCCACCATTCTTTCAATGGAGAGAGAATCATATGCAGTGCCAGTAGACGACATGTCCGTAATCGTTGGCAGGTCCTTCAGTCCGGACCAGATGTCAGCATCAGCAGTCGCTCCAGACTGCCCTGCATCACCGCCAGCGGGTGGGCTCGGAATTCTGAGCCTTTTCCTCGCACCCCCAGTTGCGGGAGAATGTGAAGGAGGAGATGTTGACAGGTGGCGTTCCGCTTGACTTGACAATTTTCTCACCAGCAGTTCTTTGAACCCCTGCAGACTTGTGTCTGCCGGAAAGAGAGATCCAAGGTAGGTTTTAAACGAGCACAGTGGCCAAAATGTAGTGCTCTGATTTCAACTGATTGACCACCCGTGAATCCTTGTTAAGCGAATTAAGGGCTCCATCCACAAGTCCCACATGCCTAGCGGAATCGCTCAGTGTTAGCTCCTCCTTCAATGTCTCCAGCTTCTTCTGCAAAAGCCTGATGAGGGGAATGACCTGACTCAGGCTGGCAGTGTCTGAACTGACTTCACGTGTGGCAAGTTCAAAAGGTTGCAGAACCTTGCACAACGTTGAAATCATTCTCCACTGCGCTTGAGACAGGTGCATTCCACCTCCTATATCGTGGTCAGTTGTATAGGCTTGAATGGCCTTTTGCTGCTCCTCCAACCTCTGAAGCATATAGAGGGTTGAATTCCACCTCGTTACCACTTCTTGCTTCAGATGATGGCAGGGCAGGTTCAGGCGTTTTTGGTGTTGCTCCAGTCTTCTGTATGTGGTGCCTGTACGCCGAAAGTGTCCCGCAATTCTTCTGGCCACCGACAGCATCTCTTGCACGCCCCTGTCGTTTTTTAAATAATTCTGCACCACCAAATTCAAGGTATGTGCAAAACATGGGACGTGCTGGAATTTGCCCAGATTTAATGCACACACAATATTGCTGGCGTTGTCCGATGCCACAAATCCACAGGAGAGTCCAATTGGGGTAAGCCATTCTGCGATGATCTTCCTCAGTTGCCGTAAGAGGTTTTCAGCTGTGTGCGTATTCTGGAAAGCGGTGATACAAAGCGTAGCCTGCCTAGGAAAGAGTTGGCGTTTGCGAGATGCTGCTACTGGTGCCGCCGCTGCTGTTCTTGCGGCGGGAGTCAATACATCTACCCAGTGGGCTGTCACAGTCATATAGTCCTGAGTCTGCCCTGCTCCACTTGTCCACATGTCCGTGGTTAAGTGGACATTGGGTACAACTGCATTTTTTAGGACACTGGTGAGTCTTTTTCTGAGGTCTGTGTACATTTTCGGTATCGCCCGCCTAGAGAAATGGAACCTAGATGGTATTTGGTACCGGGGACACAGTACCTCAAACAAGTCTATAGTTGGCTCTGCAGTAATGATGGATACCGGAACCACGTTTCTCACCGCCCAGGCTGCCAAGGCCTGAGTTATCTGCTTTGCAGCAGGATGACTGCTGTGATATTTCATCTTCCTCGCAAAGGACTGTTGGACAGTCAATTGCTTGGAGAAAGTAGTAAAAGTCGTCTTACGACTTCCCCTCTGGGATGACCATCGACTCCCAGCAGCAACAACAGCAGCGCCAGCAGCAAAAGGCGTTACACGCAAGGATGCATCGGAGGAATCCCAGGCAGGAGAGGACTCGTCAGAATTGCCAGTGACATGGCCTGCAGGACTATTGGCATTCCTGGGGAAGGAGGAAATTGACACTGAGGGAGTTGGTGGGGTGGTTTGCGTGAGCTTGGTTACAAGAGGAAGGGATTTACTGGTCAGTGGACTGCTTCCGCTGTCGCCCAAAGTTTTTGAACTTGTCACTGACTTATGATGAATGCGCTGCAGGTGACGTATAAGGGAGGATGTTCCGAGGTGGTTAACGTCCTTACCCCTACTTATTACAGCTTGACAAAGGCAACACACGGCTTGACACCAGTTGTCCGCATTTCTGTTGAAATACTTCCACACCGAAGAGCTGATTTTTTTGGTATTTTCACCAGGCATGTCAATGGCCATATTCCTCCCACGGACAACAGGTGTCTCCCCGGGTGCCTGACTTAAACAAACCACCTCACCATCAGAATCCTCCTGGTCAATTTCCTCCCCAGCGCCAGCAACACCCATATCCTCCTCATCCTGGTGTACTTCAACACTGACATCTTCAATCTGACTATCAGGAACTGGACTGCGGGTGCTCCTTCCAGCACTTGCAGGGGGCGTGCAAATGGTGGAAGGCGCATGCTCTTCACGTCCAGTGTTGGGAAGGTCAGATATCGCAACCGACACAATTGGACTCTCCTTGTGGATTTGTGATTTCGAAGAACACACAGTTCTTTGCTGTGCTTTTGCCAGCTTAAGTCTTTTCATTTTTCTAGCGAGAGGCTGAGTGCTTCCATCCTCATGTGAAGCTGAACCACTAGCCATGAACATAGGCCAGGGCCTCAGCCGTTCCTTGCCACTCCGTGTGGTAAATGGCATATTGGCAAGTTTACGCTTCTCCTCCGATGATTTTATTTTAGATTTTTGAGTCCTTTTTTTACTGATATTTTGTGTTTTGGATTTTACATGCTCTGTACTATGACATTGGGCATCGGCCTTGGCAGACGACGTTGATGGAATTTCATCGTCTCGGCCATGACTAGTGGCAGCAGCTTCAGCACGAGGTGGAAGTGGATCTTGATCTTTCCCTATTTTTGGAACCTCAACATTTTTGTTCTCCATTTTTAATAGGCACAACTAAAAGGCACCTCAGGTAAACAATGGAGATGGATGGATACTAGTATACTTATGGATGACGAGTGACTGACGACACAGAGGTAGCTACAGCCGTGGACTACCGTACTGCGTCTGCTAGTATAGAGATGATAATGATATAAAAAATATATATATATCACTACTGCAGGTATATATAATATAATGACAGACCTGCTGGACACTGTCAGCAGACTCCTAAACTACTAGTATGAAGAAGATAGAAAAAAAAACCCCACCACAGGTAGGTATACAATTATGGACAAGCACTGACGACACAGAGGTAGCCACAGCCGTGGACTACCGTACTGCGTCTGCTAATATAGAGATGATAAAGATGATAGAGATGAACAAAAAAAATATAACACTACTGCAGGTAAATATTTATATAATATAATGAATGACGGACCTGCTGGACACTGTCAGCAGAATGCGTTTATAGAATTAAAAAAAAAAACACCACAGGAGTGTTTAACTTTTTCAGGCAGACAATATACTGGTGGTCACTGGTCCGTCACACTGGCAGCAAAAGTGTGCACTGTACTCCTGCTATAACTGCACCCCAGTCTCCCCCACAATTCAGCTGTGTGAGCAGTGAGCACTCAGCACAGTCAGATATACATAGATGATATTATCATGCAGCACACTGAGGCTGAGCACAGATATGGTATGTGACTGTGTATCGTTTTTTTTCAGGCAGAGAACGGATTATATTAAATAATAAATAAAACTGGTGGTGGTCACTAGTAACTATCAGCAAAACTCTGCACTCTGAGTACTCCTAATGCTCCCCAAAATTACTAAGTTAGTAGTAAATCAACTCAAGTGTCTCTATCTATTCTAACGGAGAGGACGCCAGCCACGTCCTCTCCCTATCAATCTCAATGCACGTGTGAAAATGGCGGCGACGCGCGACTCCTTATATAGAATCCGAGTCTCGCGATAGAATACGAGCCTCGCGAGAATCCGACAGCGGGATGATGACGTTCGGGCACGCTCGGGTTAACCGAGCAAGGCGGGAAGATCCGAGTCTGCCTCGGACCCGTGTAAAAAGGCTGAAGTTCGGGGGGGTTCGGATTCCGAGGAACCGAACCCGCTCATCTCTACTTGTGATTCCTTACTATATGTCCCTTGGTCCCGTCTATGTGTTTAATAATGTGGCTTGTGTTTTCTGTCTAGGGGGTCTATCTTGACTATGGGGGTAATTCCAAGCTGTTCGCAGCAGGAAATTTTTTAGCAGTTGGGCAAAACCATGTGCACTGCAGGGGAGGCAGATATAACATGTGCAGAAAGAGTTAGATTTGGGTGGGTTATTTTGTTTCTGTGCAGGGTAAATACTGGCTGCTTTATTTTTACACTGCAATTTAGATTCCAGATTGAACACACCACACCCAAATCGAACTCTCTCTGCACATGTTATATGTGCCTCCCCTGCAGTGCACATGGTTTTGCCCAACTGCTAACTAAATTCCTGCTGCAATCAACTTGGAATTACCCCCTATGTGTCCTACTACTTCTACAATGTCTGGCAAAATGCCCTTCCTTCCTACAAGTGTAACATAGTCTTGATCTTTTCCAATCATCAATGGTCTGGGGTTCAGGTAGATGGGACTTTGCTGTAAGAGCTGTGTATTTTCAGTCCTCAGCCTCTGTTCCTGTTGTTTCCTGCATATAGCGATATTCCTGTGATGTTCCATAATGCACTCTATGAGATTATCTACTGTGACCCCTCTCCAATTTGGCAAAGAGGTTTGCACCCTGGCCCTCAATGCCTTATTGAGCCCGTCCATTAGCACAGAGGCAGCCACCTCCCTGTAATTCTCATCGTTCCCTATATCAGATACCCCAGTGTATCTAGCCATTATTTGCAACGCCCTATAGAAATATTCAGATGTCATTTCATTTTCTCTCTGCTTTATGGAGAAAATTTTTCTCCACTTAACAGTAGTGGGAAATACAACTCTAGTTGCATGTTAATTCGTTCCACGTTCTCCTGATTGTGTTCGTCAGTCATAGGACCATCCGACTCTAATTTACAATCAGTAATACATTTTTGGGTGTCAATATTAGGGGGTAGGCACGCTTTCAAGAATGTCCGCCAATCTTTGTTTGCAGGTTCATATGCATTACACAGATCCTTTACATACTTCTGACATCTGGCTAAATGCTTCTGGGGATGGGGGAATTCTGAAATGATTGACCGAAGTTCTGATCTGGACCACGGGCAATATATTGCATTATTCCTGGTGAGGATTACTCCCTGACTATCGGTTCCCCCATTGGGAGTTACTTTCCAAGACAGGATGTAATCCTACCATTCCATTCCTAATCTGCTCACAATGAGGTGTTAATGTCACTGTGTAATGAACAGTCTCACACTTACCGATATCTGTGCTCTCACCAGTCCTTTCAGTGGGGGATACTGTTACTGCTCTTACTGTTTGGATAGGGCCCACCTGAATTTCCTGTAAGGCAATTGCCTGGATGAGGGCTGAAAGTGGGATGGATGCATAATTTTCCTCTGACCTATGACCTTGGAGAGAATTCAAAACAGGATACAACTTGCAAGGGTTAAGGTTAACACATTGATTCTGCATTTTTCTATCATTTACAGATATACCATTGATTGTAGCCATCTTCTCCCCTTCGACCTGTGTCGGTAATGGTGTGTTCGTGCCCTCATTCCTGCTAGGTTTGGAACTTGCTTTGCGAGTTTGTTCCCTTTGCACCTCACCCTCTTGTTGCCACAGGTTTAAACAATAGTTATGTCTGATCCTTTGTTTTATAGATTTGATCAGACATATTCCAGTACCTACAATCTGCAGTGCCTCTGATTCAAAGCTACCCACCTTTGGGAATGGGGCCCTATCTTCCGCAGTCATACGTACCCACTCATTACAAAAAGCCCTCATGTGTGAACCATATTTTTCTCACATAATAAACCTTGCTGACCCTTTCGGCCGCAATTCTGACCTTCTCGGTCCCAACTCTTCTGCCTGAACCCTAGCTACCAAACACCCACTGCTTGTGCAATTGGACTTTTTGCCAATAAATGCAATCCCCAATGCACACCGCAAATAGACTGTGAAAGACACCTAGCGCTTTCACTTGCTCCTTCTCCGCTGATGTACCACGACTCACTCCAATAGTGACCACCGCGTACCCAGTGAGGCCCTAACTAGCTTCTATTCACTGGAAGTTTTAGAAGTAACTTACCTTTTCCAGCGAATATTTTCCTGAGGGAGACCAGTGAAATCTTCCCTTTTTGACTTACACAAATCACGCTTGCGTATGCTTATGATACTGCGATTTTATGCATAAGCTCGTAAAAGGGGTATCGAGTTGCACTATGTATCGCACCCACAAACATGCGGTCCAATCGCACAGCGTACAGGTACTTGTTACCTATCCGCCCTATGACCACTGGAATCAAATCACAAGCTGCGAAACCTCACCCGGAGTGTAATACAAAACCTTTAAACTTCAATTCACAATTTCTATACTTCTGCACAATGCACAATTCTATATCACGCTCCTCTACAAATCACCTCACGATTTGCGTATTATCTCTACCTTTATTAACGTGAGTCAGCCGCCTCACGCCACCAAGTCTCCACTCACTTGGTGTACCCACGGGACTCGAATTTCCGGGGTTCAAATCCACTCATTCCACTTTCACTCACTCAAATACACCTTGTTTTTCTTTTCCAGAGGTGCTTACAGTTTTTAAAGAAAATTTTAGAGTAACCTACTTTTGAAATTGGATAGTTATGTGCTATTGTATTAAATGTATACTATCCCACCTTAATTGAACAAATATAGTGTGCTTTGTACTTAGAGTCCGCACTCCTACGCAACCTTGCGTAAACACGCGACCAGCGTGCCTTTTACGCCACAATCGCCCTCCTGTACATTGTCCGGACCACGTGTGTAAAAACATACGTTTGCAAAAAAACAAATCACACAATCTCTATAAATGTGAGCAATACCAACTATAATCACTCACAAAACACAGCCCACACTTGCTCTGTATAACCCTTTATGACTGGTCCAGAACTGCATTTTGTGTTTTTATAATTACTCCCTTAAATACATTTACTTCAAATTTATCTATATAGCAAACAAATGTATCCGATTTCACTCAGGTTTTGAAATGATTAATAACCTATGGCAACACTATGTGGGGGGAGTATACAAAATATTGGTAGACTTTGTTATGCTTTTGGCGCCCAAAAAAATTACACAGATTTTTAAATAGCTTTTTTCCTGTTTACCTACGGGTTCTATCAGCACCTCTGCAGACCAGAAAGAGCAGACGCAATCTAACAGCACACAAATAGGGTTTTTAGAACATCCACCAACCAGGAAAAGGTTTAACGTAGATATCTTTCCACCCTTTGCTGATAGATGAAAGTCTGCTATGACCTGCTAGCATGTGAGCATGTGAAAACCGGATCGAGCCCCCACTTGTAAATGCTGATTTACTTACAGGACTAAAAGCAATACTTAAAACCACACTTAATACACTTTATTATCGAGCCACTGCGGCCGCTAAATGCAATCCTTAGCCTACGTACTTATTACTCAGTTTGCGTACAAAGTCCTGTACCGTGTACGAACTTTGCGTACTAACGCCGTGACGGGCGTACAAAGTACACGAGGTGCATACACACACAATGACACGCTGTGAGCACTATGCTGCCTCACGTGTGTCTGTAATACACTTACAAATCTAGCAGGGAAAGGAGACACAACACCAATTAGATTTAGGAAGTTGGGAACAGACCCGCCAACATATAATTGATAAAAGGGGTTACAACAAAGATACAATTACAATAACAGAAAAGAGGCTACAATACAACAGTACATACGTTTGGTTTCGCCAGCGCCACGCGGTCCCGGTGCTCAGGTCTATCAGGCAAGATGACCCTTCAGAGAGAGAGATTACCGATCAGCTAGGCAGCTTGGCTTTTTTATACAGTTGATCAAAACATAATACAATAGACACTGTGTGCTCTTCTTCCATTGGTTCGGGGGTGGGACATATCCTGTGCACCAGGGATCATTGGTCAGCTCAAGAGGTGGGCGATGGCTAAGACTAGAGATGTGATTTCTGTTGTTTGCATCTGAGTACCTGCCTCATGACCAGTTAAACCCCTCACATTTATCATACATAAATCTGGTATTATTAATAACTTATTGTTGCAATATGTGACAATAGTCTTATACTCTCCAGATTAATGTTTACGTGACTCTGAACAATATGATCCCACACATGATATGATTATCTATTTTTATCCTCAAGATATACATATACCCATATATATATATATATATATACATACACACATACATACATACATACATACATACATACATAAACATTCCTGTTATTACAATTTGTTAGGTAACATATATATATATATATATATATATAAACACACACATTTCCAAGAGTTCGGACCATGAATTACCTTAGCTATCTAAATGTCTGGTTTGTAATTTGTCAGCTATTGCAAATTCAGTTTCTCTTCAAACTAGGTTCCTGGATATTGTCTTTTTGTTTGTCCTGTCTTCAGATAAGACAATGACAATCCAGTATTTATTGTCTTCGACAGATACTGGACAACTCTAGAACAATGGGAGTAACCAAAGGTATTTGCCTTCTTCATAGGATTTCAAAGCTTTGCGTAAACAAGGCCGTCTGATAGATTGTATTAGAGTTTCTGGGAGGATAATTTATGTGTGAACCATCTTCATGCTATTAGAAGGATGAGCAGACAGTGGGTGATTTATGTATTATATGGATTAAATATATAATATGTCTTTGTGGCTTTTCCATGTGAATACAAATGCCTCCATAATTACTCATACCACGTGCTAACACGCACGACCATGTGAGCGATAATATGCACTTTGCGAATATGTGCAAGCACGGCAGAATAAGTATGCGCACAGAGGCCATCTGTGTGATGTTTGTATGTGATGTGTATACTGTAATATTTTCCAACTTCGACAAGGGGAAGTTGGAAGACCACTTGTACTACTTCAGCTAAGCAAAAGAACTCTGCGTCCTGAGAGGGTATCACAAATCCCCAAGGAGAGTCCAAGTGTGTCGGCGGTTGCAATGCCTGACCTTCCCAACATTGGACGGGAAGAGGTGACTCCTTCCACCATTTGCACGCCCCCTGCAAGTGCTGGAAGGAACACCCACAGTCCAGTTTCTGATATTCAAATTGAAGATGTCACTGTTGAAGTACACCAGGATGAGGATATGGGTGTTGCTGGCACTGAGGAGGAAGTTGACGATGAGGATTCTGATGGTGATGTGGTTTGTTTAAATGAGGCACCGGGGTAGACACCTGTTGCCGTGGGATGAAGAAGCCCATTGTGATGCATGGGCAAAATACCAAAAAAGCCACCTCTTCAGTGTGGAATTATTTCTCCACAAATCCGGACAACAGGCGTCAAGCTGTGTGTTGCCTGTCAATCTGTAATAAGTAGGGGTAAGGATATGTAAATACCAAATTGCTTTCTAACAAACATTTAAAATGCCCGCTCTAATATATACTGCAGATGCCAGGTGCATCTTATTACCATATACGATAAAAGTACGCTCTACATCTCAAAACACTACATCCCTTAAGAGAAAAGAATACACCCACACATTATCTGAGTTCCAAAGCTCATTGATGTATATATTTGTTATTAAAAGGATAGGTATTCAATATATCACAATGTACAGTATACATATAGTTACATGGTTACAATTTATACAGTAAGCAGTTAATACATACAGTTACAGGCCAGCGATACAATTACTATATATTTCTCATATAAATTCTTCCCTCCATATAACTCTTTCTCTCTCTGTAAATAAATACAGGAACTGGGCAGACAGCATCTCGAACAGCACCCAGGAAAGGACAGAGACTCCTGTTTGTCTCTTCAGCAATGTGTTATCAAGTTTGGGGGAGTGCACACATCTAGTCTAAGGGAGGGAACTTTCTCATTCATGAGTCTGTTTGTATGCTAACCAGGTTCAGCCTTGAAGACATCCAAAGGGCTGGCGTGAGTTTCCTGTCCACCAACTGCTTGGAAATGTCTATTGTTCTAATAAAAGTGACTTTAGCTTTCATACATTTAATCATAACTACTTGTTGCAATGTCCTACAACTTAATAACAAGTATCAAATTAATCTACACATTAATTTGCTTGCTTTAATACCAAATATGACATGTCTATCTTGCTCCACTCCAATAATACGCATACATGACGTTACTCCATTATATAATTTAAAATCATTATGATGTCTCGCTCTTGATATGTTATAATTATGTGCTGTATGAAGTAAGTGTCGAATCCATCTCTGTGGCATGTCCATATAAATGCGTATGTTACCATATATTGCTGTGCTCGCTGCGCGTATTTGCAAGCATAGCGACTTATAATGTGTGTAGTCTGTATGTTCTCTCTATGTAATATTTTTTACTTTGACAGTCCACCCTTTGGCAGTAAACAATAACTGCCATCAATTATTAACATAAGAAAAAAAAATATTTCAGACAATAATCGGTGACCTAGACACAAGTATGTATTAATTTCGCAAATCAGATGTTTGACCATATTTGGGGAAGACAGAGAGGAGGACGAGACATCCTCTATATGCACTCGGCGGTCACGGGACCACTGGTTTGGTGTGGGACAACGTTCAACCTATAGAGTATGCTGGGACAGTGCTTTGGCCTATAATGTCTGATTTGGATGAACATTTCACACATACATGTACCTACGTCTTTGTACACTGATGTTTGGATTCGAATGAGGTTCTGCTGGGTAGATGAAGAAGACACAAACAAATCGTGAAAGTGACATATAAAATGTTCATGATCTACATATTCCTATCCTTTTCTGAACATTGTTTCCATTTCTGGAACATATGCTAGGTCTGTTTAATACTTGAACAAGGGTTATAAATAGTGTCCTTCCTAAATAACATAAACCTTCGGAGTTCGGGGAGAGCCACTCATAAACCTTTCTTCCACATATATTAATGAGCTCTTTATCTGCAATGTGTGAATAGCCATTGTCTGATTGTTCCTGATTACCTCCGAACTCCATAACTACTAGCCCTTTAATTTTTCTCTGGCTTTAACAAACTGATCGGCTAATCCTGGGATCCTATAAGGAAATCCCTCCTTCCTCCAGAACCAATTCCATTCCCACACTCGACTCGCAAAAATAGAATGTTCTGAAAAAAAATGTTTGTCAGCGGGAAAGAGAGAAAAGAGAAATAGAACAAAACAACTCTTGTCCATAGCAAATCAATGACAATGACTGGTCTTTCTGTGATCCTTTAGCACGCTCAGGTAGTGTTCAACAGTGCCGCCTCTCAGTCTTCACGGAACAGAGTCTCTGGTGATACTTTTGCAATCTCACTCCATTTACGAGTTCCTTTCGGACTACCAACTTTCCTGCAATGGGAATCGTGGACCCAAGTTTCTCTCTTGGCTACTTTCATTGGGATAGTGCTGTCAACAAAACTTGGTACGGTCCTTCCCACCTATTAGGCAACCTAAGCAATCACACAGTCTCTTGGTTCACAATCAAGACAGTTAGTTATTGGCATACCAGCAATCAACAGTTTCAAGTTATTTTGGCAAGTTCTCAAATGCTGGCTCATCTCAATAAGGTACTGTACTGTCACCTCATTGGTGTATTTCTGGTCATTGTGCGGATCAATCATGACATGAGGTTGTCTTCCAAAAACAACAAAAAAGACACAAATACCAAAACAAGAACAAAAACAAATTTCGAAGAGGGTGATTCGTTAAGTGAAGATCTGGGAGTGGTTCAGATGCTACATAATACTAGTGGCAGTAGGTCACAATAGTACAATTTCAAGCTTTGCTCCTACTTCTAGGGGTACCATTATCTACACTCAAATTTCTGCGCAATTTTTCTTTGCGGTAAACACAGCAGCATCCGTGGCGGCAGGAAATGGCTCTACCCAGTTTGAGAAAACATCAGTGCACACCAATACATAACAATAGTTCCTAAAGGGTGTTAACTGTACGAAGTCATTGTGTGTTTGCAATGTAGAGTACCATGAGAATAACTAAAAAAAAAATCTCTAGAGGAGAGAAAGAAGAAGAAAATTAAAAAGAAAATGTCAGGTTTGCCATTCACCAACAGGCATATCAGTGCCTATACAACATTTCTCTTCACCAGTATTCTCATCCTTCCTCCACCCTTTGTGCATGACAAGGCACACTGCAGTAATACTGGTGTTATCGTGCTGTTGAGATATACTGGGTTCGGGAAGAACTCTGAAGGACCTAGGCATGTGGAGTTTGAACTGTAATTGGGTCCATGTATTGTACCACCCTGTGTGAACGCAAAAGATGAAGAGGAAACTGTAGAGAAACAGAATAGAGGTTGGTGACAGATGAGTTTGTAGAGGTGGAGAAGATTTTATAAAAATTTGACAACTGGATTGGGCACTAGGGGGAAGTAGTTCTCTGCTTGGTCTACTCCCCTTAAAAAAAAATTCTGTGTTTGTCGTATCGCTATTGGGCTATCCCAGCCATCAATCTATCCCAGCCATCAATCCAGTGTCCTGTCCATCCTAAATTCATTGGGAACCCGGTATCTGTGAGATGATTTCCTCTACCTGTGATGGACATGCATCTAGAACAGTGAAATGTGACATTAATCTTTGAGGTTGTCTAACATACTTTGTTTTTTCCTGAGCGGGAGCACATTATATTTATATCATATCTAACAAACCTCCTGTTAAGTTAATCAGGGGCCATTTCTGCTAGGAAAAATAAGTAAAAGTTTAGAGGCCTCATCTTAACCCCAGCAAGTTTTGTCAAAGGGTAATGTTGCATTTATTTTGTTCTTCCCATTAGCCGAATCTGTGTTTTCTATATGGCTTATGATTCCTTACTATATGTCCTTTGGTCCCGTCTATGTGTTTAATAATATGGCTTGTGTTTTCTGTCTAGGGGGTCTATATTGACTATGTGTCCTACTACTCCTAAAATCTCTGGCAAAATGCCTTTCCTTCCTACAAGTGTAACATATTATTGACCATTAGGGATCTGGGGTTTGGACTGATGGGTCTTTCCTGTATGTGCATGTATACTTACTGTCCTCAACCTCTCCACCTGTTGTTCTCTGCGCTTAGCACTATTCTTGTGATGTTCAATAGCACACTCTCTAAGATTAGCTACTGTGACCCCTTTCCAATTTTTGCAAAGAAGTCTGCACCCTGACCGTTAGCTACTGTGACCCCTTTCCAATTTTTGCAAAGAAGTCTGCACCCTGACCGTCAATGCCTTATTGAGCACGTCCATTAGCACAGAGACAGCCACCTCCCATTTGCCGAATTAGTGTTTACCAGTTATCTTATCCATCTAGTTTTCTATTACTGCAAAAGACAAAACAAGATAGGTCATGCAAAGTATTAATTCAATTCTTCTCATCCCGTATTAAGGGTCTGTACATGGTCTAACAAACATTTCCGAGCTCATCTTGACTAGGGTCATTACTGGGAATGAATACTTCTTATATGGTAACTAAAAGAAATACCCGGGGGTTACCTTGTCTCTGTCCGCTTTCCTACTGGCAAATACTAATGTGTGGACAGGTTTTTTCTCCATTTCTGACGTTACTTTCTTGATTTTTATTTTTATTTTTGGGTTTACTATATATGTACACGAATGATACCATACTTACCAGTTCCACTGGTCTCAGCCACTTCCCCTGCAGGCTACTGCTCTTCTTTTACCGGTTGGATACTCCTCTGAGTGCATGAGAGATGGCTGAAAACAATCAGGTCACCTTCTCCTCCTAAATAAAACTTCAACATTCATTAGTACATATATAGGTTACAGTCATATTTTTCATATTTTTATTATTTTCTATAGTTTGTATGCTGGCCGTAACTGCTTCCACATCTACATATGGCGGTGTACTTGCATTCTCTTTTTTTTTCTTCCTACTTCTTTATTGTTGCTACAAGTTCAAACAGTTCTTATATTTCCATTCTTGTCTTATATGACTTTGGTTAGACCTACCACCTGCAATACCTTAGAATCAAACTCACCAACCCCTCTTGCTGCCACAGGTTTAAACAATTTGTATGTCTGACCCTTTGTTTTCTGGATTTTAATCAGACATATTCTAATCTTTATGTTATGCAGTACCTCTGGCTCAAAGCTGCCCACCCTAGGGAATGATACCCTATCTTTGTCAGTCATACGTACACATTCGTCACAATAAACTTCAGCATGTGAACCATATTTCTCACACATAATAAACCTCGTGGACCCCTTGGGCCGCGACTCTTTTGCCTGAACCCTGGCTACCATACGTCTCTTAGTTGAGCAACTGGCTCCCATAATTGTGGGCCTTTTCCCACGAACATCAAAATACTCAATATAAGCCAACGGTGAAAGTTCTCCAAGCGCTTTCACCCACTCTCACCCACATTGGCCGGTACTACCATACACTGTCGATAGCGAAGGCGATGTACCTAACTTAGTGCCCCTAATTGACCTATATTTATTGGAAGTTTTTAGGAGTAACTTACCTTTTCCAGTAAATATCTGCCGTTGGAGATTTTCCTGAGAGACCAGCGAAAACTCCCTTTATGCACTTGTACACAAATCACGCTTGCGTATGCTCTAAACAGCAATAATGATACCTTGATTTTACGCAAAGCTCATAAAGGGGTATCAAATTGCGCTATGTATCGCACCCACAAACATGCGGTCCAATCGCACAGCGTATAGGTACTTGTTACCTATCCACCCTACGACCACTGGAATCGAATCACAAGCTGTGAAACCTCAGCCGGAGCGTATCAACAAAACTATATGTGTCACCAAGTTCACAATTCACAATTCCCTACCATGCTCCTGTGTAAGTCTCCTCATGACTTACGTATTCCAAATCTTTATTAACGTGAGTCAGCTGCCTCAAGCCGCCAAGCCTCCACTCACTTGGTGTACCAACGACGGGATCCCGAATTCCCAGGGTTCAACACATTCACTCCTACTTTCACTCACTCAAATATGCTTTGTTTTTCTGTACAGAAAATTTCCACTCGTTCTGGTCGGCAGCTTTACCTCCAGAGGCAATACAGTTTAAACAAAAGTTTTCTACTAATCTGCTTTTGAAACCGGATAGTTATGTGCTATTGTATTAAATGTCTACTATCCCACCTTTATTGAACAAATATCGTGTGTGAAGGGTTAAATATGCTATATGAACTGTTATGTGCTAGTATAAATACGTACCATCCTGTGCCGGGTACCTTTATCTGTTCATACAATGTGTCTCCTTGTCAGGGACAGCTACATTCCAGACTAAAACTGCTATCTCTACTTCTGTGTGATTAACAACTTTTCTTAGAGGTTTTAAGACGTTTTGCAGAAAACCCATATATGGACATCCGCCTGATGCACAATCTTTTTCTTTTCTGCCTGGTAACTACTAACGAGCCAATAAGAGTGTAACAACATGTCAGTTACACCCATGTACGTTGTCTTTATATACCTTTGTTAACCTTATAATAAAGCAGAGTAATTCTTAACCACTGACTCGTGTGCTGTCTGTATGGGGTTAAGAACTGCTTTCACTGGTACCAGAGATGGTTACATCGAGGAGGCACAAGAAGGGGTTAAATTCCCTTCAGCTGGGGGCTAGGTCCGGGATCTAGGTGATCGTCCCCTGCCCGGTAAGATAGAGAATTTTATTGTCTGTCTTTTCCGTTCAGGGATTGCGATTACTACTAGATTTGAACTCATTCCGTGTTCCGGGAACACGTGACCAAAAATACAATCCAAGTCTGGGACTTGGCAGAAAAGAAACTTGTTTTCTTAAAGGCGCCGGGCGCCACATACAGGTATCAGGGATACCAGGACCAGGGGTCCACGAAATCTTTAAAAGGCACAGGTATCTGGGATACCATAAGATGGACGAGAAGTCCAAATAACAACGCCTCCTCGATTTGATCACCTAAATGTTTGTATGTTTGTCTTATAAGTACTTATATTGTAATTTTTTCTATTAAGGACACTCAGTGAACGGGTGGTAAGTGCACGGGCGCTGAGTCTCAGAGGGCATTGTTGTTTACAGTGATTTTAAGTACATTTGAAAGTTGATTTGTAACAAATAACATTGTCCACGATTGCAGAGATATTAATTTTACAGGTGGTAAGTGTACGTACATTTGGTATCACAAGTTGTGCTGTTATTCCTTATCTTTTGTACTCACCCTCCTCCCTCATGTGCTTACCCTTTTCTTACTTTAATAATCTTCAGCTGCACCAAATCCAGCAGCTTTCTGCCACCTGATACTTATTCCAGTGTCATCTGCTGACGTAGCTATGTTTATTTACCCTGTACTTGTCCTATGTTGTAGCCAACTGTAAGTTGCTGTTTTCCTAGTTGATTATTTGCTTATGTACTCTGTAATTGGGCGCTGCGGAACCCTTGTGGCACCATATAAATAATAATAATAATAATCTTCTCTGTTCTGTCTCTGGTAGTTTATGTAGGAATGTGTAATCCCACATGTTACCAATGATTTATGATCAGATCAGCCGAATGCATACATAGACTTGTTCCCCTTCCCTGTTATTTGTGAATTCTTTTAGAAATATATTGCGTGGGTGGGCAAGTATGGTGTACACGCATTATATGACACTGTGTTTGGAACAATCTATGTTTTTTTTTTTTTTTATGATAAAGATTGTTATTAATTCAGTTTAGACACGTTAGTTACTTGTTGATAATATGAGATTAGATCAGAGTAAAGAGACTGAATACCCCCCTCCCCTCCCCTCCCGGGGGAGACCTGCAAAGAATGTGCTGCTCTGTCCCAGCAGCAGCAGTAGCTTGCAAACAGAAACCTAGTGAGAATGTGACTGAATTCTGGAAGTGATTTAAAAAGTGTTGGTCAGAGGAGGCAGGTCTCACCTTGGTTAATACCGACAACTTGCTCATTTCTACATTTATAAACAACTTGTTGCCAACAGTGTCATTAACTATAAAACAGAGTGTTTCCAGTTGGATCTCTGATAATTTTAAAGATTTTGAAAAACATTTATATGAGAAAGAAGCAGCAGGTTGTTTTGAAATGAGGAAATCTGTCAGTACAGGAACCCTCACCCCCAGCGGGACATCCCACAGAATAGGGGGCCCCCTGCACCTCCGAGCAGACGACATACATCCTGCTTTAATTGCGGCAAGGATGGACATTGGGCTAGGGACTGTCCTTACCCCCTTAGCAAACTTAAACAACCACTGCTGCCTGAACCTGCCCACACTAACAATACTCCCAGAGACGCCCCAAGGTTCCAAATTGACTGACAGGGACAGCCCCGCTGACGGGGCCCGGAGGAGAGTGTCCCGACTTTCATGCAGCTCACTGGTCACTGGAAGGACAGTGAAGCCACCACCAGTGTCCTGTGTAGGGACCAGTACCATGAATCCTTAAAAAAGTCCGCTCCTTCAATAGGAATCAATGGGATACCCACAAAAGCTTATTCCACTGTACCTATCCCTATTGACACACCACCTGAGTTAGAGACTGTAAACCCCCAGGTATGGTCAGAGGGGCCCTATGACACTGGCCTAATATCTTGTACCCCCTACAAGGCCACACTGAAACCTGATGTACACCCCTTTACCAGAAACAATATTCATTGTCTAAAAGAAAAAATAGAAGGTCTTAGACCTATGGTACAGCAATTTTTAGAGCAAGGCATTCTTAGACATGTAGTATCCCCATACTGCACACCAGTTAACCCTGTAGCAAAAGTAGATGGGACTATAAGGTTTGTGCAAGATCTTAGAGCAATTAATCAGCTAATTGTTCCCATTGCACCAATTGTACCTGATGTAAACTCACTCCTCTCAGCCATCCCTGTAGATGCTGCATTTTTTTCAGTGATTAATTTAAAAAAATGCATTTTTCAGCATACCAGTGGACCCCCCAGACACAGTTACTTTTTGCTTTTTCTTTTGAGGGCAAGCAGTTAACATGGTGCAGATTACCACAGGTATGTTTATTCACCTGTTGTGTATAGCATTGTACTCCAAGCCACATTGGCTCCCTGGCACCCCCCCTATGGTCCTGTCCTGCTACAGTATGCAGATGATCTGCTTCTCTGTAGTCAAACTGTTAAACTGGCTCTGTGAATGTGGACACAAAGTGTCAAAAGCAAAAATGCAATGGTGTAAAAAGCATGTCGATTATTTGGGTTTTGTACTCACAGAGGGAGAAAGGAAAATCAGTCCACAACGCATTCAGTCTGTATTGGGCCTGGTCACCCCAACTACTCAGAAGGAAATGTTATCCTTTCTGGGCATGATTAATTATTGCAGACAGTGGATATCTGATTGTTCCTACTATGACAATATCTTGAGACAAGCCACTCTCAATAACAAACCTAAACAGATTCAATGGTCACAAGAAATGTTAACTGCATATGAAAGTCTAAAATGTATGTTGGTAAAAAGTCCGGCACTGAGCCTCCCAAACTGTACTGCCGTTTCATTTATATGCAAGGGACAACTGTAAAACCATGGCGGGGGTACTAACTCACATGGAGGCAAACTGCGCCCTGTGGCATTCCTGTGTCGGTCCAAGGTATGCCTGCCTGCCTCAGAGCACTGGCAGCTTGTGCAATGGTGGCTGAGATGGCAACTACACTCACCTTAGGTCACACAACAATTCTACACACAACACATGATGCAGTAGCAATACTTAACGGCTTGCATACACAGCATATGTCAGCCCAACGCCTTAGTGGGTATGCAGTCCTATTGCAAAGCAACCCATCCCTCATCATCAAATATGCAAACACGTCATCAGGCCCAGCACCCATTCTTAATGCACTCCTAGGACAAAAGGGTCCCCAAGATGACATACCTGACGACCATGACTGCTCAGCATCAATAGAATCAGAGACCTCCCCAAGATTAGACATGTCCCCTGTGCCAATACCCGGTTCAGATAATGTCTTTGTTGATGGCTCCTGTAGCAGACCAAATGACTCCACATACCAAGCAGGTTATGCCGTTGTGCGCCTGCCCAATGACATTCTTGAAGCAAAGCCCATACCTTACCAATCGGCACAGGCTGCAGAGCTCATAGCCCTTACCAGAGCCTGCCAAATGTACCAAAACAAACCTCCTCCATGCCACCACACAGCCCTGACATTGCAATTTTGCACTGTAGGGCCCATACTGGTGGCAGGGACGACATATCAGAAGGAAATGCCCTTGCTGACAGAACTGCCAAAGAAGCAGCTCTACAACCCATTGCCCAGTCCCATATGACTGTCATGACCCCCCCTGCCATTAATGATCAATATCTTATCACGGAACTACAGGCCACAGCCTCCAACAAGGATTTGGATGACTGGATATATCCTGTATTGCAGAAAAATCCCAAATTAGGATTAATCTGCAAAGAGGGGAAACCTTGTATACCCCAAACAAGTGCCCCTTTGTTCATTGCTCACTACCATGGGGTAGGACAAACTAAGGAAGGCCACAGGAGGTACCTTCCACAAATGGAAACAGGTCCTTCCCATTATCTTAGCAGAAATCAGAATGACCCCACAAAAGACCCTAGGTTATTCACCCTTTGAAATACTTATGGGTAGGCCCTTCCCTACACCTTGGGCTAAGAAACCATTAATAGTACAGGAAGGTGATTTAGAACTTATAAAGGAAGAATATGTTAGGTCCCTTATAACGAAACTAGATGAAATTGAACACAAGGTTGTTTGTAAAAATCCTTCTAACCCACAGGAACCGACACATCCTTTTCAAGTCGGAGACAAAGTCGTTGTGAAAGTGCTCCCGAGGAATAAAGGTCCAGGAGATTTCACCTATGGTCCAGAGATGGAAGTCGTGGCAGTGACCAGGACGGCTGTCCTTACCGAAGAGGGGCCCACCTGGATTCATGCATCCCGAGTAAAGAAGGTACCCAGACCAGACCGTGAGGGAGATTCCAGAGAGGTACTAACGGGGGCAGACAGCCCTGACCTCCAACATGGAGAAGAGGACCCTTTTGCTGACAAAACAAACCCAGAATTCTACTCAAATATGGACTCTGATTACCCTACTCATACTTGCCTATCAGACACCCATATCCAGAACTGAAGTAGATATTACACAAACGAATGGACAAACCTCCCTATGGTATAATTCATCCAGCACTCATGTGGCCACATATACTGTAGAATATAAAGATTTTCTTTCAAACTATATGTGGAAAATTAGAGCAAATAGATAAGGTATAGGAACAGAAATTGTTTATGTTTGTGTTACCAGCAAGAATTGGGGAAAGAACTGTGATCATTGGGGAGCCGTGGGATGGAACACTGGTATTGATTGGGGTCACAAACCCAGCGAGGCTTTAAGCAAGAAGGATAAAAATAACAAGTCCTTAATGATGGGGAAGTGGACATTATAGTCAAAAGATAATAACAGGGAATACAAACATTTCACCTAAAAGACATGTACGCCCTGCTCAAAATCTAACAAACCACGGCCCAACCCCATCATGCCTCACATAACTACATTCAAGGATATAATAGCCATAGATAACCCCACATTTAAAGACACTATGGCCATTGAGACTGGATTTTCTGATATTAATTTTTGGGTTGGAATGGATGAGATATAATATAAAGAAGCATAATGTGAGCAATTGTTATGTATGTGGTAAATCTAGACCTCATTTAGGCACGGTCCCTTTAAATATCCCACTATCTCAAGAAAGCTGTTTTCTTTTTAGTCTCTACAATGATACAAAAACCAATGACAGTGGGGTATATTTACTAAGATTCGTAATTTCCGAAAATAGGTCAAAGTTCAATCACGAATGACATCGGCAGTGTAAAACTGCAACTTTTTGAATTGATTACGACTAATTTACTAAGCTGTCGTATTCGTGTTTTTCTTTTCTTCCGATGTCGATGTCATTCGTGTTTTTTTACCTAATTTAACGGCAGTGATTAGCAAAACACTGCCGTTTTTTTTTACAATCAATCTCGGCCGGATTTGTGTGATCCGTGCTGGGGTTTTTTTTTTTTTAAAGTAAACAATGTAATTTTTTAAAAAAAAATGCGTGGGGTCCCCCCTCCTAAGCATAACCAGCCTCGGGCTCTTTGAGCCGATCCTGGTTGCAGAAATATGTGGAAAAAAATGACAGGGGTTCCCCCATATTTAAGCAACCAGCATCGGGCTCTGCGCCTGGTCCTGGTCCCAAAAATACGGGGGACAAAAAGAGTAGGGGTCCCCCGTATTTTTAAAACCAGCACCGGGCTCCACTAGCTGGACAGATAATGCCACAGCCGGGGGTCACTTTTATACAGCGCCCTGCGGCCGTGGCATCAAAAATCCAACTAGTCACCCCTGGCCGGGGTACCCTGGGGGAGTGGGAACCCCTTCAATCAAGGGGTCCCCCCCCCCCAGCCACCCAAGGGCCAGGGGTGAAGCCCGAGGCTGTCCCCCCCCATCCAATGGGCTGCGGATGGGAGGGCTGATAGCCTTTGTTGTAAAATAAAAGATATTGTTTTTAGTAGCAGTACTACAAGTCCCAGCAAGCCTCCCCCGCATGCTGGTACTTGGAGAACCACAAGTACCAGCATGCGGCGGAAAAACGGGCCCGCTGGTACCTGTAGTACTACCACTAAAAAAATACCCAAAAAAACACAAGACACACACACCGTGAAAGTATAATTTTATTACATACATACACACATACATACATACTTACCTTATGTTCCCACGCAGGTCGGTCCTCTTCTCCAGTAGAATCCAAGGGGTACCTGTTGAAGAAATTCTACTCACCAGATCCAGTGGTCCAGGCTCCTCGGCAAATCCAGGGATAATCCACGTACTTGAATAAAACAAAAAAACGGTTGCCCGACCACGAACTGAAAGGTGACCCATGTTTGCACATGGGTCACCTTCCCACGAATGCCAGAAACCCACTTTGCCTTCTGGCTAAGTGGGTTTCTTCAGCCAATCAGGGAGTGCTACGTTGTAGCACTCTCCTGATCAGCTGTGTGCTCCTGTCTTCACTGACAGGCGGCACACGGCAGTGTTACAATGTAGCGCCTATGCGCTACATTGTAACCAATGATGGGAACTTTCTGCCCTGCGGTTGACCTAAAGTGACGTCACCGCTGAGCAGAAAGTTCCCATCATTGGTTACAATGTAGCGCATAGGCGCTACATTGTAACACTGCCGCGTGCTGCCTGTCAGTGAGGACAGCAGCACACAGCTGATCAGGAGAGTGCTACAACGTCGCACTCCCTGATTGGCTGAAGAAACCCACTTAGCCAGAAGGCAAAGTGGGTTTCTGGCATTCGTGGGAAGGTGACCCATGTGCAAACATGGGTCACCTTTCAGTTCGTGGTCGGGCAACCGTTTTTTTGTTTTATTCAAGTACGTGGATTATCCCTGGATTTGCCGAGGAGCCTGGACCACTGGATCTGGTGAGTAGAATTTCTTCAACAGGTACCCCTTGGATTCTACTGGAGAAGAGGACCGACCTGCGTGGGAACATAAGGTAAGTATGTATGTATGTGTGTATGTATGTAATAAAATTATACTTTCACGGTGTGTGTGTCTTGTGTTTTTTTGGGTATTTTTTTAGTGGTAGTACTACAGGTACCAGCGGGCCCGTTTTTCCGCCGCATGCTGGTACTTGTGGTTCTCCAAGTACCAGCATGCGGGGGAGGCTTGCTGGGACTTGTAGTACTGCTACTAAAAACAATATCTTTTATTTTACAACAAAGGCTATCAGCCCTCCCATCCGCAGCCCATTGGATGGGGGGGGACAGCCTCGGGCTTCACCCCTGGCCCTTGGGTGGCTGGGGGGGGGGGACCCCTTGATTGAAGGGGTCCCCACTCCCCCAGGGTACCCCGGCCAGGGGTGACTAGTTGGATTTTTGATGCCACGGCCGCAGGGCGCTGTATAAAAGTGACCCCCGGCTGTGGAATTATCTGTCCAGCTAGTGGAGCCCGGTGCTGGTTTTAAAAATACGGGGGACCCCTACTCTTTTTGTCCCCCGTATTTTTGGGACCAGGACCAGGCGCAGAGCCCGATGCTGGTTGCTTAAATATGGGGGAACCCCTGTCATTTTTTTCCCCATATTTCTGCAACCAGGATCGGCTCAAAGAGCCCGAGGCTGGTTATGCTTAGGAGGGGGGACCCCACGCAATTTTTTTTAACAACAAAAAACACTTTCCCACCCCTTCCCATTGATATACATGCACGGATCTCATGGATCCCTGCATGCATCTCAAATCACGAATAAAAAATGCAGGTCTGTTTTTTTTTAGGACTTTTTTGCGAATTGTAATTTTTCACGGCAGTGTTTTGTGTTTTTTTGCTTAGTAAATGACCGAGATTCGTATCTAAACAGGCGTAATTTGACCGATGGTGTATTCATTCGTAATTTTTTACCTGAACTAGCAAAAAATTACGAATGCCCTCATCACTGCCGTGATTAGTGTTTAGTAAATGACCGAGATTGACCGAGATGACACTTTGATGAAAAAACGGCATCTCGGTCAAAATCGGGAGCTTAGTAAATATACCCCAGTGATTGTGAAACATGGAAAAAGGAATACCCCATACTATCAAAGAACCCCAACCCAGGTAGCACAATAACCATATACCCAGGTAATTACACCTGCTATATATCAAACACTACCTCAGGGAAGGATTTAAAAATCTTTCCTCCAGGGTACTGTACAGAAAAAAGAACTACCGTCTTAGTTAATCAAACTAAGTCTTTAGGTGACATTTATTACATCTGTGGAGATATGAAGCTAAGAACTAAATTAGACACTGCATGGAAAGGGGAATGTGCCCTTGCCAAAATAATTATGCCCCTCCACATTCTTCCAGATGATGAACAAATATCCCCTCCTGTTGTTTCCCCCAATAGAAGGAAGAGGGAACTCCCAGGAGGTAGTTTTTGATCCACATGTATATATTGATGCAATAGGGGTCCCAAGAGGGGTGCCAGACAAATTCAAAGCTAGAGATGAAGTAGCTGCAAGATTTGAATCCTTAATCCCTATAATAACTGCTAATAAAAATGTTGCATGGATTAATTGTATCTACTATAATCAGCAGAGATTTGTAAATGACACAAAAGATGCTCTTAAGGGTCTTTCTGAGCAACTAGAAGCCACTTCCCAGATGACATTCCAAAACCAAATGGCCCTTGATATGATACTAGCAAAAAAGGTGGTACTTGTGTTTACATTAGTAAGGTAGAAGGGTGTTGTACCTATATACCTGACAATACAGGCCCTAATGGTAAAGTTACCTTAGCCATAAAAAAACTAGATGATTTATCCATAGAGCTAAAAAGGAATTCAGGTATTGATAACCCATGGAGCCAATACTTTGGTTGGTTTGAAAATTGGAAACAGGGTCTTGTTCAACTAGGAATCTACATATTAATTGTGATAGCAATCTTTTGTGTTGTTTTCTTTTGCATTATACCCTGCTGCAGAAAACTCGCCACAAAAGGTATTGAAAACTCGCTTATGTATGAAGCCGTCCTTACAATCCCTCCTAACTCCCCTGCAGCCTATAAGCAATACCTAACTGAATATAGAAATAAAAAGCTCTATGAAAAGAATCATGTTATATAAATATATGATTCTAAGAGGGGATTGAAGGGTTAAATATGCTATATGAACTGTTATGTGCTAGTATAAATACGTACCATCCTGTGCCGGGTACCTTTATCTGTTCATACAATGTGTCTCCTTGTCAGGGACAGCTACATTCCAGACTAAAACTGCTATCTCTACTTCTGTGTGATTAACAACTTTTCTTAGAGGTTTTAAGACGTTTTGCAGAAAACCCATATATGGACATCCGCCTGATGCACAATCTTTTTCTTTTCTGCCTGGTAACTACTAACGAGCCAATAAGAGTGTAACAACATGTCAGTTACACCCATGTACGTTGTCTTTATATACCTTTGTTAACCTTATAATAAAGCAGAGTAATTCTTAACCACTGACTCGTGTGCTGTCTGTATGGGGTTAAGAACTGCTTTCACTGGTACCAGAGATGGTTACATCGAGGAGGCACAAGAAGGGGTTAAATTCCCTTCAGTGTGGTTTTTGTTATGCGCACACAACCCTACGCAAGATTGCATAAGTACGCAACCGTGCGTACCCCTATGCCACGTGTGCGGCCTTTCGCCACGTGCACGTTTTTGTACGCTGTCCTCACGTTCCGTACCATGTGTACCAATGTGCATATGCAATAAAACAAATCACACAACTCTATAAATGTGAGCAAAACTAACTATAATCGCTCACTTAACACAACACCCAGTTTTTTCTTAACAACCAGGCCAGAACTGCGTTTCATGTCTTTACACTTACTTCCTTAAATACTTTTACTTCAAATTTACCTATATAGCAACAAATGTATCCGATTTCACACAGATCTATAGATCTATAATGACTGCAATAATCTATAATTTAAATGATATGATTCAGATTGGATAGCTATCTTGCAGAACATACACTGATATAAATATACACATAATTATAATAATATTATATATATATATGTATCATTCACTGGCTTCTATGAGACACCTTACCTCTTCACTGCCTCTAATTTGCATCTCAAAGATATGTGCTTTTCACTACTAAAAAAAGTAGTTACACAGGTTAATTTGCATTTCAATGGCTATCCTCCCTAGTAAGCAGATTCTACAAGTCTTGGAAAAAAAACTTTTTCTTTCCTTTTTCTATCTGTGTGCAACCCCCCACTTGATGTAATGTAATTACGCACAGAAAAGAAGGAAGAAAAAAAAAAACACTTATCTCACCATTTACTCTCACTAGGCCCAATTGAAACTATTTGTAATTGACTATGGCATGGGTTAAATAAATGCATTGGTAACTCATAAATGTTGCTTGATGTGACAAAGGAAACTGATTGTTCTGAGCAGACTGAAAATCAGCTATTTAGAAAGTGACCTTCCTAAAATGGCCACTGCTCCTCCCCCTTCCACATCCATGAGGTTTACACAAGATGGTGGGCAGGCCATGTGGTTAGTCCAAAATGGAGGACAGACCATGCGGCTTCCTTTGTCACAAAGAAATCACAAATTATACAAGCACCAGAGGTTACTTTAGGCCTGAGTTTAAAAAAAAAAACTAGATCAAGGCTATGCAGCAACTTTTAAATGTACTTTTAAATCTACTTAACAGATAAACAATCCAATCTGAATAAAACACAATATGACTTATTTGAACTTTGTTTTGCAACAATTAAAATACATTTTAGCATTTTAAATATTATGAGAAACACACTGTCCCTTGAATTTTCATATAATCGGCTTACTGATAACACAACAATACATGTGGCTGTTATTCGTAAGCGTTGCGAGGCGTCCATCGTTAGCCGGTCGATCACAGCCGCGTTTGTAATATACAGTGCACCATTAAGACCGTGATATTGTGGATGAGCCCTCATCTGTAAATACCAAATTGCTTTCTAACAAACATTTAAAATGCCCGCTCTAATATATACTGCAGACGCCAGGCGCATCTTATCACCATATACAATAAAAGTGCGCTGTACATTTCAAAACAATACATCCCTTAAGAGAAAAGTTCTTGAGTTCCAAAGCTCATTGATGTATATATTTGTTATTAAAAGGATATGTATTCAAGATATCACAATGTACAGTATACATATAGTTACATGGTTACAATTTATACAGTAAGCAGTTAATACATACAGTCACAGGCCAGCGATACAATTACCATATCTTTCTCATATAAATTCTTCCCTCCATATCACTCTTTCTCTCTCTGTAAATAAGTACAGGAACTGGGCAGACAGCATCTCGAACAGCACCCAGGAAAGAGAAGAAAAAAATCACAAATCGGTAAACGATTGTGATGACCCGGCGCTGTACTAATTCAGTTACTTATACAATAATTGTTTCTGCAGCTGAGTATAAACAACTTGCCAAGTTGTAACAATTAAGAGCTGGTAAAAAGGGAGAGATAAACTCTGCGCTTGAAACAATGGGGTTTATTTACTAAGATTCGTAATTTCCGAAAAAAGGTCAAAGTTCAATCACGAATGACATCGGCAGTGTAAAACTGCAACTTTTTGAATTGATTACGACTAATTTACTAAGCTGTCGTATTCGTGTTTTTCTTTTCTTCCGATGTCGATGTCATTCGTGTTTTTTTACCTAATTTAACGGCAGTGATTAGCAAAACACTGCCGTTTTTTTTTACAATCAATCTCGGCCGGATTTGTGTGATCCGTGCTGGGGTTTTTTTTTTTAAAGTAAACAATGTAATTTTTAAAAAAAAAATGCGTGGGGTCCCCCCTCCTAAGCATAACCAGCCTCGGGCTCTTTGAGCCGATCCTGGTTGCAGAAATATGGGGAAAAAAATGACAGGGGTTCCCCCATATTTAAGCAACCAGCATCGGGCTCTGCGCCTGGTCCTGGTCCCAAAAATACGGGGGACAAAAAGAGTAGGGGTCCCCCGTATTTTTAAAACCAGCACCGGGCTCCACTAGCTGGACAGATAATGCCACAGCCGGGGGTCACTTTTATACAGCGCCCTGCGGCCGTGGCATCAAAAATCCAACTAGTCACCCCTGGCCGGGGTACCCTGGGGGAGTGGGAACCCCTTCAATCAAGGGGTCCCCCCCCCAGCCACCCAAGGGCCAGGGGTGAAGCCCGAGGCTGTCCCCCCCCATCCAATGGGCTGCGGATGGGAGGGCTGATAGCCTTTGTTGTAAAATAAAAGATATTGTTTTTAGTAGCAGTACTACAAGTCCCAGCAAGCCTCCCCCGCATGCTGGTACTTGGAGAACCACAAGTACCAGCATGCGGTGGAAAAACGGGCCCGCTGGTACCTGTAGTACTACCACTAAAAAAATACCCAAAAAAACACAAGACACACACACCGTGAAAGTATAATTTTATTACATACATACACACATACATACATACATACTTACCTTATGTTCCCACGCAGGTCGGTCCTCTTCTCCAGTAGAATCCAAGGGGTACCTGTTGAATAAATTATACTCACGAGATCCAGGGGTCCAGGCTCCTCGGCAAATCCAGGGATAATCCACGTACTTGAATAAAACAAAAAAACGGTTGCCCGACCACGAACTGAAAGGTGACCCATGTTTGCACATGGGTCACCTTCCCACGAATGCCAGAAACCCACTTTGCCTTCTGGCTAAGTGGGTTTCTTCAGCCAATCAGGGAGTGCCACGTTGTAGCACTCTCCTGATCAGCTGTGTGCTCCTGTCTTCACTGACAGGCGGCACACGGCAGTGTTACAATGTAGCGCCTATGCGCTACATTGTAACCAATGATGGGAACTTTCTGCCCTGCGGTTGACCTAAAGTGACGTCACCGCTGAGCAGAAAGTTCCCATCATTGGTTACAATGTAGCGCATAGGCGCTACATTGTAACACTGCCGCGTGCTGCCTGTCAGTGAGGACAGCAGCACACAGCTGATCAGGAGAGTGCTACAACGTCGCACTCCCTGATTGGCTGAAGAAACCCACTTAGCCAGAAGGCAAAGTGGGTTTCTGGCATTCGTGGGAAGGTGACCCATGTGCAAACATGGGTCACCTTTCAGTTCGTGGTCGGGCAACCGTTTTTTTGTTTTATTCAAGTACGTGGATTATCCCTGGATTTGCCGAGGAGCCTGGACCACTGGATCTGGTGAGTAGAATTTCTTCAACAGGTACCCCTTGGATTCTACTGGAGAAGAGGACCGACCTGCGTGGGAACATAAGGTAAGTATGTATGTATGTGTGTATGTATGTAATAAAATTATACTTTCACGGTGTGTGTGTCTTGTGTTTTTTTGGGTATTTTTTTAGTGGTAGTACTACAGGTACCAGCGGGCCCGTTTTTCCGCCGCATGCTGGTACTTGTGGTTCTCCAAGTACAAGCATGCGGGGGAGGCTTGCTGGGACTTGTAGTACTGCTACTAAAAACAATATCTTTTATTTTACAACAAAGGCTATCAGCCCTCCCATCCGCAGCCCATTGGATGGGGGGGACAGCCTCGGGCTTCACCCCTGGCCCTTGGGTGGCTGGGGGGGGGGGACCCCTTGATTGAAGGGGTCCCCACTCCCCCAGGGTACCCCGGCCAGGGGTGACTAGTTGGATTTTTGATGCCACGGCCGCAGGGCGCTGTATAAAAGTGACCCCCGGCTGTGGCATTATCTGTCCAGCTAGTGGAGCCCGGTGCTGGTTTTAAAAATACGGGGGACCCCTACTCTTTTTGTCCCCCGTATTTTTGGGACCAGGACCAGGCGCAGAGCCCGATGCTGGTTGCTTAAATATGGGGGAACCCCTGTCATTTTTTTCCCCATATTTCTGCAACCAGGATCGGCTCAAAGAGCCCGAGGCTGGTTATGCTTAGGAGGGGGGACCCCACGCAATTTTTTTTAACAACAAAAAACACTTTCCCACCCCTTCCCATTGATATACATGCACGGATCTCATGGATCCCTGCATGCATCTCAAATCACGAATAAAAAAAGCAGGTCTGTTTTTTTTTAGGACTTTTTTGCGAATTGTAATTTTTCACGGCAGTGTTTTGTGTTTTTTTGCTTAGTAAATGACCGAGATTCGTATCTAAACAGGCGTAATTTGACCGATGGTGTATTCATTCGTAATTTTTTACCTGAACTAGCAAAAAATTACGAATGCCCTCATCACTGCCGTGATTAGTGTTTAGTAAATGACCGAGATTGACCGAGATGACACTTTGATGAAAAAACGGCATCTCGGTCAAAATCGGGAGCTTAGTAAATATACCCCAATATATCTAAAAGAAATGTGAAGTCTGACACAGAAGATTGACTCAGTACACTTGGAACATAATAAAAAGCAACTTTATATATTGTCTATTGAAAGAATGTGGCAGTTTGTAGAGATAAATGTATAAAAATAAAAATTGTTTTGACAATTTACTCACATGTACTGTCTAGATATAAACATACAGCATACAATAAATTTGTTAAAATAACATTTTCAAATGGTGATAATAAGAAATCCGAAAATCACAGACACTGGCGTCCCAGTGTATTAATTGGGATTAAAGATTCTCGCAGTAGTAATTAATAGTTCCACAGTCTCAGAAAGAGATATCACTTTACGGAGAATGTTACAAACTATATTTAAAGCTCCCGTGCTGGTTCCTGCATTAGTGTGCAAACAGGGTCCTTTTGAATGAATTAAATGCACGTGGAGATGATTGTGATTCGTGACTAGGAGGAGGGGAGATATCTGTCTTGAGGAAGTCTCCGTTGCTAGGAGACGAAACGCGTTGACGCCCACTTTCTGTTACATCATTCATTTCATTTGGTGATACCTGCTGTGTGGACACAGCGCGCAGCCCGCAGTCTGCAGCTCAGCTCATACGCGACAGCCCTGGTCGCAGCTCACTGCCGCACGTTGGACTCTTGGATTCTTCAGTGCCGCACGGCTTTAGAGACACTGGTCGGCCCGTAGCTTGCAGCTCAATTCATCCGTCACAGCCGCACGGCTTCAGAGAACTGGTCGGCCCGCAGCCAGCAGCTCAACCCATCCGTGACAGCCGCACGTTGGATTCTTCACTGCCGCACGGCTTCAGAGACACTGGTCGGGTGAGTTCTATGTGACCCTCGCTGTGGGGCCTAACACCCGTTTCCAGAAGTTTCAATCACGGCGGCTTTAACTATATGAATGCTGCTTCTTATCTAAGCCAATTAACACCTGTTCGAGAAATATCACAATCATCTCCACGTGCATTTAATTCATTCAAAAGGACCCTGTTTGCACACTAATGCAGGAACCAGCACGGGAGCTTTAAATATAGTTTGTAACATTCTCCGTAAAGTGATATCTCTTTCTGAGACTGTGGAACTATTAATTACTACTGCGAGAATCTTTAATCCCAATTAATACACTGGGACGCCAGTGTCTGTGATTTTCGGATTTCTTATTATCACCATTTGAAAATGTTATTTTAACAAATTTATTGTATGCTGTATGTTTATATCTAGACAGTACATGTGAGTAAATTGTCAAATTTTTTTTTATTTTTATACATTTATCTCTACAAACTGCCACATTCTTTGTTTCAATAGACAATATATAAAGTTGCTTTTTATTATGTTCCAAGTGTACTGAGTCAATCTTCTGTGTCAGACTTCACATTTCTTTTAGATATATTGTTTCAAGCGCAGAGTTTATCTCTCCCTTTTTACCAGCTCTTAATTGTTACAACTTGGCAAGTTGTTTATACTCAGCTGCAGAAACAATTATTGTATAAGTAACTGAATTAGTACAGCGCCGGGTCATCACAATCGTTTACCGATTTGTGATTTTTTTCTTCTCTTTTTGTAAAATTAGCCATACCCTGGCAGCTACATTAATACTTACAGATTATTAATTTCCAATAAATAATCAAGGGAAAATTTATTTCCATAATTTTTGTGCAGTCTGACATGGCAGAATTTAAAAGTTATTATGACAGAAAGAGTAGACGGGATCAATATCTTTCCTCATTTACATATGAAGGAGAGAAGGTTATTAGCCAGACGGACCCAGACATGAATAAACTGTTCTACCAATTAGAAGACCTACTAAAAGATGAAATGCGTAACTGGTGGGACAGCATTTCATTACAGAAATATATTGATGCTAAAGTCATCCCTAGAGGATTAAGGGTTTTTAAACATTTATCTATTAATGATAACCCTAACCTCCAAAAAGAGTGGGATGAAACTTTAGACATGTGTTCTCTGTCACTTATGAAGCTACTTGTGAAATACAGAAACGATAAAGTCGAATACACAGTCAAAAAAAATTGATAAAATCAAAGATGACCTTATAAGCTTTAAAGATCACCCTTCTTTTAAGGAAAAAGATGAACAAATTAATAATAGAGTGGAAAGGTTTGAGAAAGATCTCATATTCAATAAGAAGAAGAAATGGTCTAGAGACCAGGAAGACTATAGAACAAATAAAGTAAGAACGTATAACAAACAAAAAACCAGATCTGAGAACCCTAGATTTAATAACTATTCACACGAATCTAATTATAGATCACCTCAAAATAGATTCCAAGTAAATTCTGAAGTAGGCCCCTCTACACCCAAACAGAATAGACCACTAAAACAATTTTATCCTAATAGATCCAATACTAGGGAATACCCAGACCATACAAAAACATATCGCACTGGGGTTAACCATATGGAACAGTCAGAGGATTTTTCCAGGCTGAATGCATTCCACCACCCCAACCCATACAGAACTCTATCCAATCACACCCCAAAAAGATACAGAGAAAATGAGGATGTAGAGGTGGAAGAAAGAGGTCCAAGAAAAGCGAGGTACAAGTAGATAGTAAAGGGATATACAATCTCTCCTCTGAAAACCTAACTACCGACCAAATACGACTACTACAAAAAGGCTTAAATGTTGTCCCTAGCAAGGAACCAAATATTTTCAAACTATTTGTTGATTTAAATAAATTTACTAGAGACCTGTGCAGGAAGCGATATTTCGCTACCAAAAAACTGAATAGCCATCACCCAGATACTGAAACCTCACCTATCATCTTGGATGATACGGATAAAGCAGGTCTTCAGATGTTAGAAGAACTACAAAAGGAAAGTAATGACCAGGAAGTCAAATTATTTGATATAACAACTAATAACTCTGAGTCTACACGTCCGAGATTTAAAAGGAAATCAAACTTTTTCCCTTTGGATCAAAAAAGTGCAGCCATCACTATTTTCTATAATAAAACTTTGAAAGACTTCAAGACTTTGTGCCAGAAAACAGAAAGAAATAAAAGAAATTCCTCAGTTTATCATATGCAGAACTTAACTAAAACAGAGAGAAATGCAATTAAAGCTTTTAAGGATAATTCCTCATTAGTGATAAAGTCAGCTGATAAGGGGGGTGGTATAGTATTACAATCGAGATCTGACTATGTTGCAGAAGCTCATAGACAACTCAATAACACAGATTACTATACATTATTATCGAGTAACCCAAGTACCCCTTTTCTGTTAGAATTAAAAAATGTATTACAAAAGGTGAAAGAAGATGATGTGATATCAGAAGATGAATATTATTTTTTGTTGCCCTCACATCCCGTCACACCTATTTTTTATCACTTACCTAAAATTCACAAAGATTTGTTACATCCACCGGGGAGACCTACTATTTCGGGAGTGGATTCACTTACATCTAATTTATCACATTTTGTTGACTTCCATCTACAAAGCCACGTCACCATGTTAAAATCATACATTAAGGATACCCAACAGATACTACAACAAACAGTAGGAAAAAACTGGAATAAAGACTGGGGTTTTTTAACCCTAGACGTACAATCACTTTATACCAATATACCCCATCAAGGAGGGATCAATGCGGTCAAACACTATTTAGATAGTGACCCTAATATCCAACCAGGTCGACGTGACTTTGTACTGGAAGCAATTTCTTTTATTTTAACTCACAATTATTTTTTGTTTGACAATCTTTATTATTTACAACGCCTAGGGACGGCCATGGGGACCAGGTTTGCACCTAGTTTTGCCAACCTCTATATGGGCCGTTTCGAAGAGGAGTACATCTGGAGCGGCCCATATAGAGAGAACCTGGTTCTCTATGGCCGTTACATAGACGATTTATTTATCATTTGGAATGGGGGTCACCAACAAGCACTTAATTTTGTGAATTTTCTGAATGATAACTCTTATAATTTACAATTCACTTTTAATTTTGATTTTTTCACCACTAACTTTCTTGATATCACGTTTTCTGTTTCTAATGATAAAATTATATCTACCAATTATATTAAACCGGTGGGTACAGGTAATTACCTTCATTATTCAAGCAGTCATTATAAACCTTGGATAATAAATATTCCAAAAAATCAAATCATGAGACTTAGACGCAACTGCTCTGAGGATACAGCATTTCTCTCTCAAGTTAAAGATCTTTTGAAACAGTTCGGAGAAAGAGGTTATCCTCCTCAACTCTTAGAGGATTCACAGATTTATGCTAATTCACTTTTGAAAGTTATTATTGCTAAAGAAGATAAGCCTCAGAACCTTAACAAAGTAAAAAGCGAATCTAAAAGTAAACTGAACAGTTTCTCTACAGTAGACACCGTTAAATTCATTTCCAAATTTAATAATAAGTCCAAGAGTATAAAAAAGATAATTCAAAGTAATTTTGAGATAGTTAAACAAGATCCAGTTCTAAACCAAAGCTTATCAGACAAACCACTTATTATATTTAAAAGAAATACCAATTTAAAAGAAATGTTGGCTCCTAGCTACCTTAAACCTATAACTTTAGATACAAACCCCATTTGGTTACCAAAGAAACCGATAGGGAATTTCCGATGCAACAAAAAGGTATGCCTAACATGTAAACATATGAGGAACAAAGTATCTTGTGTAACCTCCCAAATTAATGGCACCACTTTTCAGATAAAACAATTTATCAATTGTGACTCAGAATATTGCGTATACCTATTACAATGCTCATGCTCCCTCCAATACGTGGGAAGAACAACCAGATCAATTAAAACTAGATTCAGAGAACACAGGTTAAACATCATTAAAAAACTTCAAACTCATAGTGTGTCCCGGCATTTTTCAAGAGCACATAATGGTGATCCATCATCCCTCTCTATTGTTGGGCTAGAACAATTTGCCAGCACAAAAAGGGGAGGTGACAGATTTCGTAAACTTTGTCTGGGAGAATCATCATGGATTTTTAAATTAGATTCTCTCTATCCAAATGGTCTTAATGAAGCTCTAGATTATTCATGTTTAGACTAAATCTATAGGCCACCTGCTAGTTTTAATAGCTTAGAGATCTACCTTGCTTAATCCAAATAAATGGATTAATTTATGCACATTCATATGATAATCTTATTAGATTAGCTTGTTCCATCGAAGAATTACAGTATAGGTAGCCTAAAAGAGTTATTTACTTAGATCCATCTTCCACTCTATTTTTCATCATATTAAAAATAAATTTTTATTCTCATGTATCAATTTTCATTCACTATTTATTATTTATTTATATATATTTTTTATTATTTATTATTTATTTATTATTTATTTATTAATATATATATTTTTATTATATATGTATTATCTATTTATTTTTCATGTATTGTTTATTTTACATTAATATCAACTGTATGGTTGTTTAAATTTTGTTCATTTTCAACATTGACATATTTATCTATATATGGTCCGGAGAGCAATTCAGAGAGAACCTCAAAATCATTATACCTTTAAATTTCAATTGGTTTTGGTACCAGAAACCATTTTGCGTTGAATATGTATGTCTTATAGTAATTATCTTTTATATTTTTGTTTAGTTTGGTCCATTATAACAAAATAATTGGCCGATGTAGGTTTATTCATAATTATGTACTAGGCATATATCGATATATAACAGGTAGCTAGACATCATGTGCAGGTTTTACTACTTAGAGACTCAGGAAGGATACTAGGTAGAATATAAACCCAGACGACTTTGATATTATGCCTAAATTGTTTCCAATCAAATTATTAAGCTCCCATCTTATCATATTATAAACGTTTGACTCAGTACACATTTGGTATATTTTATAAAGACTGCAGTATATTCATATTAGTTTATATTATTTCATATGGTTTTTGTTAGTGTGTTTATTTTAGATATTAATTATAGAAAATGGTATTAATTAGCAATTAAAACACAACTGATTGAAATGAAAGTTATTAGACAGGTATATATTCGTGACTAGGAGGAGGGGAGATATCTGTCTTGAGGAAGTCTCCGTTGCTAGGAGACGAAACGCGTTGACGCCCACTTTCTGTTACATCATTCATTTCATTTGGTGATACCTGCTGTGTGGACACAGCGCGCAGCCCGCAGTCTGCAGCTCAGCTCATACGCGACAGCCCTGGTCGCAGCTCACTGCCGCACGTTGGACTCTTGGATTCTTCAGTGCCGCACGGCTTTAGAGACACTGGTCGGCCCGTAGCTTGCAGCTCAATTCATCCGTCACAGCCGCACGGCTTCAGAGAACTGGTCGGCCCGCAGCCAGCAGCTCAACCCATCCGTGACAGCCGCACGTTGGATTCTTCACTGCCGCACGGCTTCAGAGACACTGGTCGGGTGAGTTCTATGTGACCCTCGCTGTGGGGCCTAACACCCGTTTCCAGAAGTTTCAATCACGGCGGCTTTAACTATATGAATGCTGCTTCTTATCTAAGCCAATTAACACCTGTTCGAGAAATATCACAATCATCTCCACGTGCATTTAATTAATTCAAAAGGACCCTGTTTGCACACTAATGCAGGAACCAGCACGGGAGCTTTAAATATAGTTTGTAACATTCTCCGTAAAGTGATATCTCTTTCTGAGACTGTGGAACTATTAATTACTACTGCGAGAATCTTTAATCCCAATTAATACACTGGGACGCCAGTGTCTGTGATTTTCGGATTTCTTATTATCACCATTTGAAAATGTTATTTTAACAAATTTATTGTATGCTGTATGTTTATATCTAGACAGTACATGTGAGTAAATTGTCAAAAAAATTTTTATTTTTATACATTTATCTCTACAAACTGCCACATTCTTTGTTTCAATAGACAATATATAAAGTTGCTTTTTATTATGTTCCAAGTGTACTGAGTCAATCTTCTGTGTCAGACTTCACATTTCTTTTAGATATATTGTTTCAAGCGCAGAGTTTATCTCTCCCTTTTTACCAGCACCCAGGAAAGGACAGAGACTCCTGTTTGTCTCTTCAGCAATGTCCTATCTAGTTTGGGGGAGTGCACACATCTAGTATAAGGGAGGGAACCTTCTCATTCATGAGTCTATTCGTATGCTAACCAGGTTCAGCCTTGAAGACATCCAAAGGGCTGGCTGGAGTTTCCTGTCCACCAACTGCTTGGAAATGTCTATTGTTCTAATAAAAGTGACTTTAGCTTTCATACATTTAATCATAACTACTTGTTGCAATGTCCTACAACTTAATAACAAGTATCAAATGAATCTACACATTAATCTACTTGCTTTAATACCAAATATGACATGTCTATCTTGCTCCGCTCCAATAATACGCATAAATGACGTTACTCCATTATATAATTTTAAATCATTATGATGTCTGGCGCTTGATATGTTATAATTATGTGCTGTATGAAAAAGTGTCGAATCCATCTCTGTGGCATGTCCATGTAAATGCGTATGTTACCATATATTGCTGTGCTCGCTGCGCGTATTTTCAAGCATAGCAACTTATAATGTGTGTAGTCTGTATGTTCTCTCTATGTAATATTTTTGACTTCAACAGATGTAACCACCTAGGAACATACGCCCTTATACGTCACCTGCAGCACATTCATCAGAAGTCATTGTTAAATTGTGGGTAAGAGCGTAAGCAGTCCACTGACACCTTAATTCCTTCTTCCTCTTGTACTCAAGCTCCTGCAAGCCACACCAGCAACTCCCTCAATGTCAACTTCCTCCTCAGCCATGAACGTCAGTAGTCCTGCAGGCCATGTCCCTGGCAAGACTGCCGAGTCCTCTCCTAACCAGGATTCCTCCGGAGGAACCTTGAGTGGTACGCCTGCTGTTTCTGTCACTGCTGTTGTTGCTGCTGGGAGTCGATCGTCATCCCAGAGGGGAAGTCCAACAGTCCTTTTAGAGGAAGATGAAATATGACAGCAGTCATCCTGTTGCAAAGCGGATAACTGAGGCCTTGACACTTATGTTGATGCTAGACATGCGTCCGGTATCCGCCATTAGTTTAGTGGGATTTAGGCAATTGATGGAGGTATTGTGTCCCCGGTACCAAATCCCATCTAGGTACCACTTCACTAGGCAGGCGATACCGAGAATGTACAGAGATGTCAGAAAAAGTGACTGCGGCTGTATCTGCATACGAAATGCTATGGGACAGTGTAGTCCTGGAAATCATTGTAACGTAGCATTTCGTATGCAGCTACAGCCACAGTCGCACACAGAATATAGACATTCTACATATCAGTTTAATCGGCAGAAGCATCTTATGCATCCTAGTCACATAGCAATGAAAATAAGATGCATTTTCTGCAAAAAAATAAATAAATGCTCAACGTTAGCAGATGTATGAGGACACATCTGTATCCAAGCAGAGGCAGAGGTCACAGTGTTCATGGGAGTGCTGTGTGTGGGTAGGTAAGTTGTGCATTAGTGTTTGGCATATGTGTAAGGGGCATTATGTGTGTCATTATGTCTATAAGGGCATTAATAAAGGTTGGCATAGTGTAAGGGGCAGTATGTTTATTAGGACATTAATAATGTGTGTCATATCTGTATGTGTAAGGGGCATTACTGTCTGGTATTATGAGGTGTGGTATGTGGGGTCGACCAGACTTAGGTCGACAGTGTCTAGGTTGACTACTATTGATCAACAGCAAGAAGATCGACAGGGACTCTAGGTCGACATGACAGAAGGTCGACATGGGTTTTTTCACTTTTTTTGGTGTGGTTTTCTCCATTTAGTCACCGGAAACCCCAATTAGTGCACTGTATCCCCTTCTATGGCTCGCTTCGCTCACCATGCTTCTGGCAAGGTGCCTCGCTGTGCTCAGCACAGGTTACAGTTCCCAATTGTAGTCCACATGGAACGTAAAGTATGAAAAAAGTTTACAAGAATGAATTCTGTGATTTTAGCTGTTTTTATTGGCTTTTTTTTTTCCAAAAAAATACAGATCCAAAACCGAAACACAAAACCCGAAAAAGTGTCTGGTGCACATCTCTAATATACATATATATATATTAGTGGTGGGCAACGATTAAAATTTCTAATCGCGATTAATCGCATGATTTTCTCAGATTAATCGCGATTAATCGCATTGTTATGCGCAAGTTTCAATAATGAATTCAAAAGTAGTGTATTGCGCTCCTGATTGGCTGCCAGTCCTCGAGTTCCGATTGGCTCGCTGGCGGCCAGCAATACACTTGAAATGGCACCGGCGCTGTCACGGTCTCCATGGCTCCCGCAGCTAACTACTGTATGCACCAACAGCTGGTAGGACGAAGAGAGCTGATTACAACTGCACAGTGCTGGGGGGGGGGGGGTGATCGCCACAATCACCCTCCGCCAGGGCTGCATCAGAAATGAAGGGGCCCGGGACTGACAAATGAGGCAGGGCCCCCCTCCCCACACAAACGCTGCCCCATTCCTCCCCCCTGCATTCTACAAAACTTACATTTTGAGGAGACCCGGGAGGCAGCAGCAAAGATCGGGACAGGGACAGCTGGCTGCGAACCGCCAGGCAGCCACGGCATGGAGGAACAGAGCCGCAACGCTATTATTAGTACAGAGCCTGCCGTGAGCCAATCGGAGGTCACGGGCCGGCAGCCAATCAGGAGCTGCCAAATGGCAGCTCCTGATTGGCTGCCGGTCCGTGACCTCCGATTGGCTCACGGACGGCATTGTAGTTAGAATAGCGCCGCGGCTTAGCCTCTGTCCTTCCAAGGCAGCTGCGGGTACGCAGCGTTAAAATAATTGTCGCAGTTAATTAGTTAATGCGTTAACGCGATATTAACGCGTTAACTTGCCCAGCCTTAATATATATATATATATATATATATATTAGAGATGAGCGGTTTCGGTTCTTAGAGAACCGAACCCTACCGAACTTCACACTCCGAGCCCGGATCCGAGTCAGAAACCAGAACGAGGCAACACGTCATCATCTCGCTGTCGGATTCTCATGGGATTTGGATTCCATATATGGAGCCGCGCCCCCCCACCCGCCATTTTCACTCCAGCATTGGAGAGTGTAGAGAAAGGATATGTCTCCATTCTCTCAGTTTACTCAGTGTCCGTGTCCTGTGCTGCATCTGTCCAGTCACAGTGGTTGTGTCCTTTTGCTGCCATATGTCCAATGCTGCTGTATAAGTCCAGTCCAGTGGTGCTGTGTTGTGCTGCATCAGACCAGTGGTAGTGTCCTGTGCATCAGCCATTAGATCATTCCAGTGACCAGTCACAGTGGTAAACTCTGCTGCCATATGTTCAGTGCTGCTGTATAATAATAACAAGTCCTTTACAGTATTGCTGTGTTGTCCTGCATCAGACCAGTGGTAGTGTCCTGTGCATCAGCCATCAGTCATTCCAGTGACCAGTCACAGTAGTATCCTCTGCTGCCATATGTCCAGTGCTGCTGTATAATAATAACAAGTCCCTTACAGTGTTACTGTGTTGTCCTGCATCAGACCAGTGGTAGTGTCCTGTGCATCAGCCATCAGGCAGTCCAGTGACCAGTCACAGTGGTATCCTCTGCTGCCGTATGTCCAGTGCTCCTGTGCCGCCTATTTTGTTATATAACTTCAGAAAAATAATGGAGAACAAAAATCATGGAGGATAAAATAGGGAAAGATCAAGAACCACTTCCTCCTAGTGCTGAATCTGCTGTCACTAGCCATGACATAGACGATGAAATGCCATCAACGTCGTCTGCCAAGGATGATGCCCAATGTGATATTAGAGGGCATGTAAAATCCAAAAAGCCAAAGTTCAGTAAAAAGACCCCAAAAAATAAATTTAAATGGTCTGAGTAGAAACGTAAACTTGCCAATATCCTATTTACGACACGGAGTGGCAAGGAACGGCTAAAGCCCTGGCCTATGTTCATGACTACTGGTTCAGCTTCACATGACGATGGAAGCCCTCATGACTAGAGGTTCAGCTTCACATGACGATGGAAGTCCTCATCCTCCTGCTAGAAAAATGATAAGAGTTAAACTGGAAAAAGCACAGAAAAGAACTGTGCGTCCTGAGATGGTATCACAAATCCCCAAGGAGAGTCCAAGTGTGTCGGTGGTTGCGATGCCTGACCTTCCCAACACTGGACGGGAAGAGGTGACTCCTTCCACCATTTGCACGCCACCTGCAAGTGTTTGAAGGAACACACACAGTCCAGTTTCTGATATTCAAATTGAAGATGTCACTGTTGAAGTACACCAGGATGAGGAAATGGGTGTTGCTGGCGCTGAGGAGGAAGTTGTCGATGAGGATTCTGATGGTGATGTGGTTTGTTTAAATGAGGCACCGGGGGAGACACCTGTTGTCCGTGGGATGATGAAGCCCATTGTGATGCCTGGGCAAAATACCAAAAAAGCCACCTCTTCGGTGTGGAATTATTTCTCCACAAATCCGGACAACAGGCGTCAAGCTGTGTGTTGCCTCTGTCAATCTGTAATAAGTAGGGGTAAGGATGTTAACCACCTAGGAACATACTCCCTTATATGTCACCTGCAGCGCATTCATCAGAAGTCATTGTCAAATTGTGGGTAAGAGCATAAGCAGTCCACTGACACCTAAATTCCTTCTTCCTCTTGTACCCAAGCTCCTGCAATCCACACCAGCAACTCCCTCAACATCAACTTCCTCCTCAGCCATGAACGTCAGTAGTCCTGCAGGCCATGTCCCTGGCAAGACTGCCGAGTCCTCTCCTAACCAGGATTCCTCCGGAGGATCCTTGAGTGGTACGCCTACTGTTGCTGCCACTGCTGTTGTTGCTGCTGGGAGTCGATCGTCATCCCAGAGGGGGAGTCTGAAGACCACTTGAACTACTTCAACTAAGCGACTGACTTTCCAACAGTCCTTTTAGAAGAAGATGAAATATGACAGCAGTCATCCTGTTGCAAAGCGGATAACTGAGGCCTTGACACTTATGTTGATGCTAGACGTGCGTCCGGTATCCGCCATTAGTTTAGTGGGATTTTGGCAATTGATGGAGGTATTGTGTCCCAGGTACCAAATCCCATCTAGGTACCACTTCACTAGGCAGGCGATACCGAGAATGTACAGAGACGTCAGAAAAAGTGTCACCAGTGTCCTAAAAAATGCGGTTGTATCCAGTTTCCACTTAACCACGGACATGTGGACAAGTGGAACAGGCAGACTGAGGACTATATGACTGTGACAGCCCACTGGGTAGATGTATTGCCTCCCGCAGCAACAACAGCAGCAGCAGCAGCACCAGTAGCAGCATCTCGCACATCCAAACTCATTTCTAAAAAGGCTACGCTGTGTATCACCGCTTTCCATAAGAGGCCCACCACTGACAACCTCTTACGGAAACAGAGGGACATCTTCGCTCATTGGCTTACCCTACTTAGACTCTCCTGGGGATTTGTGATATCGGAAAACGCCACCAATATTGTGCGTGCATTACAACTGGGCAAATTCCAGCACGTCTCGTGTTTTGCACATACAATTAATTTGGTGGGGCAGAATTTTTTGAAAAATGACAGGGGTATACAGGAAATGCTGTTGGTGGCCCAAAAAATTGTGGGTCACTTTCGACATTCTGCCACTGCATGCTGAAGACTGGAGCACCAGCAGACACTCCTGAACCTACCCTGCCATCAACTGAAGCAAGAGGTGGTAATGAGGGGGATTTCAACACTCTAAATGCTTCAGAGGATGGAGGAGCAGCAAAAGGCCATTAAAGCCTATACATCCACCTACGATATGGGCAAAGGAGGGGGAATGCACCTGACTCAAGCGCAGTGGAGAATGATTTCCATCTTGTGCAAGGTTCTCCAACCCTTTGAACTTGCCACACGTGAAGTTAGTTCAGACACTGCCAGCTTGAGTCAGGTCATTCCCCTCATCAGGCTTTTGCAGAAGCAGCTGGAGAAATTAAAGGAGGAGCTAATATGTAGTGATTCCGCTAAGTATGTCGAACTTGTGGATGGAGCCCTTCATTCGCTTTGCAAGGATTCAAGAGTGGTCAATCTGTTGAAATCAGAGCACTACATTTTGGCCACTGTGCTCGATCCTAGGTTTAAAGCCTACATTGTATCTCTCTTTCCAGCAGACACAAATCTGCAGAGGTGCAAAGACCTGCTGGGGAGTAAATTGTCAACTCAAGCATAATGTGACCAGTCAACAGCTCCTCCTTCAATTTCTCCCACCACTGGGGCTACAAGGAAAATGATAAGATTTCCTAGCCCACCTGCTGGCGGTGATGCAGGGCAGTCAGGAGCGAAAGCTGGCATCTGGTCCAGACTGAAGGAGCTGCCAACGATTACTGACATGTTTACTGTCACTGCATATGATTCTGTCACCATTGAAAGAATGGTGGAGGATTATATGAGTGACAGCATCCAAGTAGGCATGTCAGAAGTCCGTATGTATACTGGCAGAAAAAAGAGGCAATTTGTATGCGCTTGCACAAACTGGCTTTATTTTACCTAAGTTGCCCACCCTCCAGTGTGTACTCCGACAGAGTGTTTAGTGCAGCCGGTAACCTTGTCAGCGATCGACGTAGGAGGTTACTTTCACTAAATGTGGAGATGATGTTCATCAAAATGAATTATACATTTTTACAGGAAGACCTTGACCAGCAATTGCCTCCAGAAAGTACACAGGGAACTGTGATGGTGGATTCCAGTGGGGACAAATTAATACTGTGAGGAGGGGGGTGTACACAGTGAAAGGGGTGAGGAATCGGAGGATGAGGATGAGGTCGACATCTTGCCTCTGTAGAGCCAGTTTGTGCAAGCAGAGTTTGATTGCTTCTTTTTTGGTGGGGGCCCAAACAAACCAGTTATTTCAGCCACAGTCGTGGGTGGGAGGGCCCAAGGACAATTCCATCTTGCACCTCTTTTTCTTCTTTGCATCATGTGCTGTTTGGGCACTATTTTTTAACGTGCCATCCTGTCTGACTCTTCCGTATATGTCCAGTGGTACTGCTATATAATTCCAGTGATACTGCCGTTTATGTCCAGTGGTACTGTTATATAATCCAGTGATATTGCTGTATAATTCCAGTGATATTGCTATATAATTCCAGTGGGAATTGTTTGTGTCGCTTGGCTTAGTCATACAGTTACCTCATTGCACCTCTTCTACATTTTTGCATAAGGTGCTGTTTGGGGCCTTTTTTTTATATCTGCTCTCCTGTCTGCCACTGCAGTGCCACTCCTATATGGGCCAGGAGTTAGTGTCGTCAAATTGTGTCACTTAGCTTAGACCTCGGTGCAACCTTTTGGCCTAAAACAATATTGTGAGGTGTGAGGAGTTCAGAATAGACTGCAAATGAGTGAAAATGAATGTTATTGAGGTTAAATAGGATCAAAATTACCCCCAAATTCTGTGATTTTAGCCATTTTTATGTTTTGTTTTGTTTTTAAGTATCCAGATCCAAAACCAAACCCAAAACACGAAAGGGTGGTTTTGGCAAAACCAAGCCAAAACCAAAACACGAAAGTGGAATTAGAACCAAAACCAAAACACGAAACATGAAAATGTCAGCCGCACATCTCTATACTCACACACTGTATGTATATATATATATATTTATATTTATATACATATATACACTGCTCAAAAAAATAAAGGGAACACTTAAACAACACAATGTAACTCCAAGTCAATCACACTTCTGTGAAATCAAACTGTCCACTTAGGAAGCAACACTGATTGACAGTCAGTTTCACATGCTGTTGTGCAAATGGAATAGACAACAGGTGGAAACTATAGGCCATTAGCAAGACACCCCCAATAAAGGAGTTGTTCTGCAGGTGGTGACCACAGACCACTTCTCAGCTCCTATGCTTTCTGGCTGATGTTTTGGTCACTTTTGAAAGCTGGAGGTGCTTTCACTCTAGTGGTAGCATGAGACGTAGTCTACAACCCACACAAGTGGCTCAGGGAGTGCAGCTCATCCAGGATTGCACATCAATGCGAGCTGTGGCAAGAAGGTTTGCTGTGTCTGTTAGCATAGTGTCCAGAGCATGGATGCGCAACCAGGAGACAGGCCAGTACATCAGTAGACATGGAGGAGGCCGTAGGAGGGCAACAACCCTGCAGCAGGACCTCTACCTCCGCCTTTGTGCAAGGAGGAACAGAAGGAGCACTGCCAGAGCCCTGCAATATGACCTCCAGCAAGCCACAAATGTGCATGTGTCTACTTAAACAATTAGAAACAGACTCCATGAGGGTAGTATGAGGGCCCGACGTCCACGAATGCTTTAGTCCAGGTCTGGGAGGAGATCCCTCAGGAGACCATCCGCCACCTCATCAGGAGCATGCCCAGGCATTGTATGGAGGTCATACAGGCACATGGAGGCCACACACACTACTGAGCCTCATTTTGACTTGTTTTAAGGACATTACATCAAAGTTGGATCAGCCTGTAGTGTGTTTTTCCACTTTAATTTTGAGTGACTCCAAATCCAGACCTCCATGGGTTAATAAATTTGATTTCCATTGATCATTTTAGTGTGATTTTGTTGTCAGCACATTCAACTATCTAAAGAACAAAGTAATTAATAAGAATATTCCATTCATTCAGATCTAGGATGTGTTATTTTAGTGTTCCCTTTATTTTTTTGAGCAGTGTATATACATTGCTCAAAAAATATACATTGAGCACTGCAGTTTTAGAATAATCCACGAAGACATGCAGTGAAACTTTAAAGAGGGAGGTTCAGGGGTTCAGGAGAATTCTGATAAAAAATTACTTCACAAAAAAGTAGTGGACAAGTGGAATAGCCTCCCATATGAGGTAGTAGAGGCTAAAACAGTTGAGTAATTTAAACATGCTTGGGATAGACGGGACACAGTTAAAATGCCACCGGGCGGGATCCCAGCGGCCAAAATACTGACGCTGGAATCCCGACTTGCAGCCAAAATACCAACGTAAATGCCGACAGAGGTGGGATTCCCGGTTTCAAAATACAGACTCCTAGAATCCTGAACCTCCTCTCAGTGGAATGCACTTGCATCGTGCTGTGGTGGAAGGGGGTATGTTTAGGCATTAGAAGGGGGGGTTAGGGTGTAGGGACGGGAAGTTTAGGGTTAGGCACCAAGCAGGGAGGGTTAGGTTTGGGCAGTGGGGAAGGGAGGGTTAGGCACCCTCAGGGGGAATTGGGTCAGGCAACCCCCGGGGAGTGTTAGGGTTATGGTCGGGCACAGGGAAGGTTTAGGGTGTTATCTGCGGGGCTGTCGATATCTGTCAGGATTTGTATAAAGACACCCACCTGAGCCTTTGCAGATGTCAGAAACTGTGTACATATTAGCAGCAGTGATGCAGATCCCGGAAACATGCATGAGTCTATGGTCATTTAGAATGGCTGCCGCAAATCTATGGATTTTACTTTCTTTTGATAAATGGTCCTGTGTAACGCTCTATTGTCCAACTTTTATATAATAAACAAATGGAAAACATTTATTTTTAGCTATTGTGCCTAATTGTGGAAGCTACAGTATTGTTCATTCTAATCTTGTGTTATAAAGAGACCAACAATGAAATCTTTAAAAACAGAGTATGATTTGTATTGGTAATGTACAGAAAAATGCCTGATAATGAAGTCAGAACATGATATGCTCCAAGGCTAAATGCAAGAATAAAAATAGCTTTGGAGCAAAGAGTTAATGTCTAATTTTTGGGTGTAGTCATAAATCATAACAAAATAAATTGTGATTTGGGCATGATGTAACTATTTTTATAATGATATATTTTGTCTTGAATTTTAATTAGTTCTTAATTAAATAATCAATTGTTGAATAAAATTGTATTATGTTCATTTTTAAAAGACAATTTTGTGAATGGCTGTTTTGCATTAAGGCCACCTAAACCTATTGTGTGGTATTATTATTATTATTATTATTATTATTATTATTTGCGTACAGCTAACAAGAGAATGCAAATACAAAACCTGTACATCAACCAAGAAATTGTCAGTTTCCACCATTAGGTTTGCGTACATCTCTGAGTTGGGCCCAGAGCCTCATGAAGAGTTGGATGCAGTCTTAAAATGTGTCCAGAAAAGGAAGCAAAAACACATGTATGCTTAGTCACACACAGCTGCGGCTCCTACATCTTTTAGGTAGGGAGGTTGCTGCTGCCCATGCCAGTGAGGAGAATCCCATGTATTAGTGCCTGTGCAATGGAGCTGATAGGAGCCGGGTCCTGGCATGTGTACACAATCTCTGGCTTGAGTGCACATACGCAAACCACTGGCTTCTATGGACTGCATCAGCTGCAGTCCATAGAAGCCAGATTGGGCGGACGACCAGGCAGGGAGTGGCTTCATACAGAATCCGAGCCACTTTAAACATTGGGAACTGAGCGCACCTGAGCCGCTGATCAGGTGTTCCTGCCAGACTCATATTCCATGTCGAGGCCAAACGTCAACTTCCAGGCATTGGATTCTCACTGGACTTGGATTCCATATCAGGCTCGGCCAGGACTCAGTTCACTCAATGCATGCTGATGAATGCAGTGCAATACTCTTCTGTTTAGGCTATGTGGTGTCCATCTAGAGACTCCTAATTGTGGCCGTGCAGTAAATAGTGACTGTATATACTGTATAGGGGCACACTGCACCTGCTGTCTGGGCTGTGCTGTGTGTCCATCCAGAGAATCCAGACTAATTGTGGCTGTGCAGTATAGTGACTGTATATATAGGGGCACACTGTGCTGTACTCTGCTGTTTAGGCTGTGCTGTGTCTATCCATAGACTCCAGACTAAGGGGGTAATTCATAGAGATGAGCGGGTTCGGTTCCTCGGAATCCGAACCCGCCCGAACTTCAGCTTTTTTTACACGGATCCGAGCGACTCGGATCTTCCCGCCTTGCTCGGTTAACCCGAGCGCGCCCGAACGTCATCATGACGCTGTCGGATTCTCGCGAGGCTCGGATTCTATCGCGAGACTCGGATTCTATATAAGGAGCCGCGCGTCGCCGCCATTTTCACACTTGCATTGAGATTGATAGGGAGAGGACGTGGCTGGCGTCCTCTCCATTTAGATTAGAAGAGAGAGAGTGAGATTGAGACAGAGACACTTGATTTACTGGAGCTTAGGAGTACTAGAGAGTGCAGAGTTTACTAGTGACTGACCACTGACCAGTGACCACCAGTGCAGTTTTATTTAATATAATCCGTTCTCTGCCTGAAAAAAACGATACACAGTGACTCAGTCACATACCATATCTGTGCTCAGCCCAGTGTGCTGCATCATCTATGTATAATATCTGACTGTGCTCACACAGCTTAATTGTGGGGGAGACTGGGGAGCAGTTATAGGTTATAGCAGGAGCCAGGAGTACATATTATTAAAATTAAACAGTGCACACTTTTGCTGCAGGAGTGCCACTGCCAGTGTGACTGACCAGTGACCTGACCACACTGACCACCAGTATAGTATACTATATTGTGATTGCCTGAAAAAGTTAAACACTCGTCGTGTGACTTGTGTGGTGTTTTTTTTTTTTATTCTATAAAAAACTCATTCTGCTGACAGACAGTGTCCAGCAGGTCCGTCATTATATAATATATACCTGTCCGGCTGCAGTAGTGATATATATATATTTTTTATATCATTATTTATCATCCAGTCGCAGCAGACACAGTACGGTAGTTCACGGCTGTAGCTACCTCTGTGTCGGCACTCGGCAGTCCATCCATAATTGTATACCACCTACCCGTGGTTTTTTTTTTCTTTCTTCTTTATACATACTACATCTCATTATCATCCAGTCTATATTAGCAGCAGACACAGTACAGTACGGTAGTCCACGGCTGTAGCTACCTCTGTGTCGGCACTCGGCAGTCCATCCATAATTGTATACCACCTACCCGTGGGTTTTTTTTTCTTCTTTATACATACTACATCTCATTATCATCCAGTCTATATTAGCAGCAGACACAGTACAGTACGGTAGTCCACGGCTGTAGCTACCTCTGTGTCGGCACTCGGCAGTCCATCCATAATTGTATACCACCTACCCGTGGTTTTTTTTTCTTTCTTCTTTATACATACTACATCTCATTATCAACCAGTCTATATTAGCAGCAGACACAGTACAGTACGGTAGTCCATGGCTGTAGCTACCTCTGTGTCGGCACTCGGCAGTCCGTCCATAATTGTATACCACCTACCCGTGGTTATTTTTTTCTTTCTTCTTTATACATACTACATCTCATTATCATCCAGTCTATATTAGCAGCAGACACAGTACAGTACGGTAGTCCACGGCTGTAGCTACCTCTGTGTCGGCACTCGGCTGTCCATCCATAATTGTATACCACCTACCCGTGGTTTTTTTTTCTTCTTTATACATACTACATCTCATTATCATCCAGTCTATATTAGCAGCAGACACAGTACAGTACGGTAGTCCACGGCTGTAGCTACCTCTGTGTCGGCACTCGGCAGTCCATCCATAATTGTATACCACCTACCCGTGGTTTTTTTTTTCTTTGTACATACTACTATAGAGTATAGTAGCTTACTGTAGCAGTCTGCGGTGCTGCTGAGCTGACAGTGTCCAGCAGGTCCGTCATCAGTCATCATTACCTAATAAATATATTATCTACCTGTCCGGCTGCAGTACTAGTGATATTATATATACATACATATATATATTGATTTCATCTCATTATCAATCATCCAGTCTATATTAGCAGCAGACATAGTACGTTAGTCCACGGCTGTAGCTACCTCTGTGTCGGCACTCAGCAGTCCATCCATAATTGTATACCACCTACCCGTGGTTTTTTTTTTCTTTCTTCTTTGTACATACTACTATAGTATAGTAGCTTACTGTAGCAGTCTGCGGTGCTGCTGAGCTGACAGTGTCCAGCAGGTCCGTCATCAGTCATCATTACCTAATAAATATATTATCTACCTGTCCGGCTGCAGTACTAGTGATATTATATATACATACATATATATATTGATTTCATCTCATTATCAATCATCCAGTCTATATTAGCAGCAGACACAGTACGTTAGTCCACGGCTGTAGCTACCTCTGTGTCGGCACTCGGCAGTCCATCCATAATTGTATACCACCTACCCGTGGTTTTTTTTTTTTCTTCTTCTTTGTACATACTACTATAGAGTATAGTAGCTTACTGTAGCAGTCTGCGGTGCTGCTGAGCTGACAGTGTCCAGCAGGTCCGTCATCAGTCATCATTACCTAATAAATATATTATCTACCTGTCCGGCTGCAGTACTAGTGATATTATATATACAAACATATATATATTGATTTTATCTCATTATCAATCATCCAGTCTATATTAGCAGCAGACACAGTACGTTAGTCCACGGCTGTAGCTACCTCTGTGTCGGCACTCGGCAGTCCATCCATAAGTATACTAGTATCCATCCATCTCCATTGTTTACCTGAGGTGCCTTTTAGTTGTGCCTATTAAAATATGGAGAACAAAAATGTTGAGGTTCCAAAATTAGGGAAAGATCAAGATCCACTTCCACCTCGTGCTGAAGCTGCTGCCACTAGTCATGGCCGAGACAATGAAATGCCAGCAACGTCGTCTGCCAAGGCCGATGCCCAATGTCATAGTACAGAGCATGTCAAATCCAAAACACCAAATATCAGTAAAAAAAGGACTCCAAAACCTAAAATAAAATTGTCGGAGGAGAAGCGTAAACTTGCCAATATGCCATTTACCACACGGAGTGGCAAGGAACGGCTGAGGCCCTGGCCTATGTTCATGGCTAGTGGTTCAGCTTCACATGAGGATGGAAGCACTCAGCCTCTCGCTAGAAAACTGAAAAGACTCAAGCTGGCAAAAGCACCGCAAAGAACTGTGCGTTCTTCGAAATCCCAAATCCACAAGGAGAGTCCAATTGTGTCGGTTGCGATGCCTGACCTTCCCAACACTGGACGTGAAGAGCATGCGCCTTCCACCATTTGCACGCCCCCTGCAAGTGCTGGAAGGAGCACCCGCAGTCCAGTTCCTGATAGTCAGATTGAAGATGTCAGTGTTGAAGTACACCAGGATGAGGAGGATATGGGTGTTGCTGGCGCTGGGGAGGAAATTGACCAGGAGGATTCTGATGGTGAGGTGGTTTGTTTAAGTCAGGCACCCGGGGAGACACCTGTTGTCCGTGGGAGGAATATGGCCACTGACATGCCTGGTGAAAATACCAAAAAAACCAGCTCTTCGGTGTGGAAGTATTTCAACAGAAATGCGGACAACAGGTGTCAAGCCATGTGTTGCCTTTGTCAAGCTGTAATAAGTAGGGGTAAGGACGTTAACCACCTCGGAACATCCTCCCTTATACGTCACCTGCAGCGCATTCATAATAAGTCAGTGACAAGTTCAAAAACTTTGGGTGACAGCGGAAGCAGTCCACTGACCAGTAAATCCCTTCCTCTTGTAACCAAGCTCACGCAAACCACCCCACCAACTCCCTCAGTGTCAATTTCCTCCTTCCCCAGGAATGCCAATAGTCCTGCAGGCCATGTCACTGGCAATTCTGATGATTCCTCTCCTGCCTGGGATTCCTCCGATGCATCCTTGCGTGTAACGCCTACTGCTGCTGGCGCTGCTGTTGTTGCTGCTGGGAGTCGATGGTCATCCCAGAGGGGAAGTCGTAAGACCACTTTTACTACTTCCACCAAGCAATTGACTGTCCAACAGTCCTTTGCGAGGAAGATGAAATATCACAGCAGTCATCCTACTGCAAAGCGGATAACTGAGGCCTTGGCATCCTGGGTGGTGAGAAACGTGGTTCCGGTATCCATCATTACTGCAGAGCCAACTAGAGAATTGTTGGAGGTACTGTGTCCCCGGTACCAAATACCATCTAGGTTCCATTTCTCTAGGCAGGCGATACCGAAAATGTACACAGACCTCAGAAAAAGAGTCACCAGTGTCCTAAAAAATGCAGCTGTACCCAATGTCCACTTAACCACGGACATGTGGACAAGTGGAGCAGGGCAGGGTCAGGACTATATGACTGTGACAGCCCACTGGGTAGATGTATGGACTCCCGCCGCAAGAACAGCAGCGGCGGCACCAGTAGCAGCATCTCGCAAACGCCAACTCTTTCCTAGGCAGGCTACGCTTTGTATCACCGGTTTCCAGAATACGCACACAGCTGAAAACCTCTTACGGCAACTGAGGAAGATCATCGCGGAATGGCTTACCCCAATTGGACTCTCCTGTGGATTTGTGGCATCGGACAACGCCAGCAATATTGTGTGTGCATTAAATATGGGCAAATTCCAGCACGTCCCATGTTTTGCACATACCTTGAATTTGGTGGTGCAGAATTATTTAAAAAACGACAGGGGCGTGCAAGAGATGCTGTCGGTGGCCAGAAGAATTGCGGGACACTTTCGGCGTACAGGCACCACGTACAGAAGACTGGAGCACCACCAAAAACTACTGAACCTGCCCTGCCATCATCTGAAGCAAGAAGTGGTAACGAGGTGGAATTCAACCCTCTATATGCTTCAGAGGTTGGAGGAGCAGCAAAAGGCCATTCAAGCCTATACAATTGAGCACGATATAGGAGGTGGAATGCACCTGTCTCAAGCGCAGTGGAGAATGATTTCAACGTTGTGCAAGGTTCTGATGCCCTTTGAACTTGCCACACGTGAAGTCAGTTCAGACACTGCCAGCCTGAGTCAGGTCATTCCCCTCATCAGGCTTTTGCAGAAGAAGCTGGAGACATTGAAGGAGGAGCTAACACGGAGCGATTCCGCTAGGCATGTGGGACTTGTGGATGGAGCCCTTAATTCGCTTAACAAGGATTCACGGGTGGTCAATCTGTTGAAATCAGAGCACTACATTTTGGCCACCGTGCTCGATCCTAGATTTAAAGCCTACCTTGGATCTCTCTTTCCGGCAGACACAAGTCTGCTGGGGTTGAAAGACCTGCTGGTGAGAAAATTGTCAAGTCAAGCGGAACGCGACCTGTCAACATCTCCTCCTTCACATTCTCCCGCAACTGGGGGTGCGAGGAAAAGGCTCAGAATTCCGAGCCCACCCGCTGGCGGTGATGCAGGGCAGTCTGGAGCCACTGCTGATGCTGACATCTGGTCCGGACTGAAGGACCTGACAACGATTACGGACATGTCGTCTACTGTCACTGCATATGATTCTCTCAACATTGAAAGAATGGTGGAGGATTATATGAGTGACCGCATCCAAGTAGGCACGTCACACAGTCCGTACTTATACTGGCAGGAAAAAGAGGCAATTTGGAGGCCCTTGCACAAACTGGCTTTATTCTACCTAAGTTGCCCTCCCACAAGTGTGTACTCCGAAAGAGTGTTTAGTGCCGCCGCTCACCTTGTCAGCAATCGGCGTACGAGGTTACATCCAGAAAATATGGAGAAGATGATGTTCATTAAAATTAATTATAATCAATTCCTCCGTGGAGACATTGACCAGCAGCAATTGCCTCCACAAAGTACACAGGGAGCTGAGATGGTGGATTCCAGTGGGGACGAATTGATAATCTGTGAGGAGGGGGATGTACACGGTGATATATCGGAGGATGATGATGAGGTGGACATCTTGCCTCTGTAGAGCCAGTTTGTGCAAGGAGAGATTAATTGCTTCTTTTTTGGTGGGGGTCCAAACCAACCTGTCATTTCAGTCACAGTCGTGTGGCAGACCCTGTCACTAAAATGATGGGTTGGTTAAAGTGTGCATGTCCTGTTTATACAGCATAAGGGTGGGTGGGAGGGCCCAAGGACAATTCCATCTTGCACCTCTTTTTTCTTTAATTTTTCTTTGCGTCATGTGCTGTTTGGGGAGGGTTTTTTGGAAGGGACATCCTGCGTGACACTGCAGTGCCACTCCTAGATGGGCCCGGTGTTTGTGTCGGCCACTAGGGTCGCTTATCTTACTCACACAGCTACCTCATTGCGCCTCTTTTTTTCTTTGCGTCATGTGCTGTTTGGGGAGGGTTTTTTGGAAGGGACATCCTGCGTGACACTGCAGTGCCACTCCTAGATGGGCCCGGTGTTTGTGTCGGCCACTAGGGTCGCTTATCTTACTCACACAGCGACCTCGGTGCAAATTTTAGGACTAAAAATAATATTGTGAGGTGTGAGGTATTCAGAATAGACTGAAAATGAGTGGAAATTATGGTTTTTGAGGTTAATAATACTTTGGGATCAAAATGACCCCCAAATTCTATGATTTAAGCTGTTTTTTAGGGTTTTTTGAAAAAAACACCCGAATCCAAAACACACCCGAATCCGACAAAAAAATTTCGGTGAGGTTTTGCCAAAACGCGGTCGAACCCAAAACACGGCCGCGGAACCGAACCCAAAACCAAAACACAAAACCCGAAAAATTTCCGGCGCTCATCTCTAGTAATTCAGACCTGGTCGCACACAGGCTGTTTTTTGCACTGCTGCGACCAGGTAATCGCTGCCTACAGGGGAGGGGGCAATCGCAGTGCAGGGGTGCAAGCGGCTGTGCAGAGAGCTGAACAAACAAAAGTTTGTGCAGTTTCTGCACAGCCCAGAACTTACTCAGCCGCTGCGACGATCCGGGACGTTGCTGACGTCAGGAACCCTCCCTGAAAATGGCCGGGCACGTCTGCGTTTTCTTGGACACTCCCAGAAAATGGTGAGTTGACACCCCCAGATGGCCTCGGCCTGTCAATCTTCTTGTGTTCGCCGGTGCAAACGCTTTCTTCATACAGTCCATCGCTGCTGGCCGACACACCTGTGCATTGTGGCCCACACGCATGTGCTGTTCAGACCTGATCGCACGGCTGCAAAAAATGCAGCGTGCGATCGGGTCTGAATGACCCCTTCATTGTGGCTGTGCACTGTGTGTGCGGTATAGTGACTCTATATTTAGGGGCACACTAAGCTATACTCAACTGTTTAGGCTGTGCTATGTCCATCCAGAGACTCCATACTAATTGTGGCTGTGCTGTATAGTGACTGCATAGGGGCACGCTGCGCTATACTCTGCTGTTTTGGTTGGCTGTATCCTATCAGAGACTTTGGATTAATTGTGGCTGTGCACTATAATGACTGTATATATAGGGGCATGCTGCATGCTTCTGTGTGTTGCATTGTACTCTACTGTTTAAGCTGTGCTTTACTCAATTGCACTTTGCTCACATTCATCTATGAGCCCTGTGATCCATGCTGATCGAACCGAGCTGCAAGTTTAAAAATAAGTGCGCTTTACTCAAGTGCACTTTGTTCACTTCCATCTTTAAGCCCTGTGATCTGCACAGTTATCTGCGACTTGACAAATGGATAACTATCAGTTTAGAGAAGACCAACCAGATACTTAGTGCAGCAGCTGCTGCCACCAGTCATGGTGATGAAGATGCTAGTTCAGCAATGTCATTTACTAAAGCCAAAGCTCAAGGGCATAGCGGGTGTAAGTCAGGGCATCTAAAATAAAAAACCCAGTATGCAGTTATAAAGAAAAAGACACCTCTTACAAAGGGAAGGTTTGGTACAGAAAAGCATAAAATTGCAAATATTCCATTCACCACAGGCAGTGGCAAGGAAAAGCTTAGGTCTTGGCCTTTATTTCTAAGTGTTGGTTCTGCAACTGTCAGTGAGGCATCTTCTTTTGCCTCTCATGACAATACAAGAACTTTTCACTCAGAGTCTAGCATGTGCAGTATACCAATAATCACTCAGTTGTGACACTATTGAAGATGCATCTTAACCATGCCCTATGTATCCCCGTCATTATCGTTGCTTCTATCTTCAAGATATGGCACCAGTGTGCCAGTAAATGTACTGTCACTGACCATTCCAACAGCTCCTGCTATCGATTTTGACAGTTGCCGCATGTATAGCACTGTCCTTGGCTGTTGGTTCTAACAGTCAGAGATTGTGCATACAAAAAAAAATAATAATAATAATAATTTTATTTATATAGCGCTCTTTCTCCAATAGGACTCAAGGCGCTGTCAAAGTCGAAAAATATCATGCTGCACGTTGCCATATATTAACCCCATGCGCTTGCCCGCTGCACGTGCACATTCTCTCCCGTGCATGCGCATATTCGCAGTTGCGTGATGGCGCCTCCACGGTCATGCGCTCAGGCGCGTGGTATGTGCATTTATGGTAGAGTTTGTGTGCGTCTGGTGGGCGACTCGATCGTTACATAGTTAATCCGAATAGTATGTTTTACAGGTAATGGTCCCCTTAATAATAACTGTAAGTTTGTTTAGTATAACTGGTTCATGAACAAAGGAATTCCTCTTTGCATGTTACGAAGGGTCAGATAGGGTCTGAGCGATGGTGTTTGGTACCTAACCGAAGAGTATTTTATTAGAAACAATCCGGTGCTGGTTAGGTAGAGATTAATTGCTCCTGCGTATAGTTATGTCTATAAATAGATTCTGGACATTTACTGTATTTGCGGTTAATTGTCCATGTGGTGGGAATCCTGAGATTCCCTCCCACCTGAGCAGTCTGGAATAGTCACAGCCCACCTGTTCAAACAAACCTATGACCTTTTGTTGTTATGTGAAGACAGATTCCTGTGTCCAATGAACAATGAGATATAGGTCCCTTTGTAGTGTACTGTATGCAGTGTATATAAGGCAGCCAGTTTGGGCCAGCTCAGTCTACTCTCCACAAAAGGTTTTCATCATTGACTAACTAGGGAGCTGGTGACCAGGACTGCGCAGCGATCATTCCCCAGTGTGTAAGTTCTCTCTGTGACCACCTTATTCTCTGACTGTATTTTGCCACGTTCTCTCTCTCTCTGTTAGTGTTAGGATTGTGACGCTATTGTATATTTATGTGTAGTTATTCTGTTAGATATTGATGTTAGCCTGTAGTGTGTAAGATGTTAACTGTATTTTCCCTTTTTGCATAACTAAATCTCGTTAGTAAAGGTTTTGGAACCTTAGCAAGGTATTGTGTGTTTATTACATTGCTGAGGGTATTTGGAGCGTCTCAATTGCTCAAGCAGCTTTTATATTAACAAGGTTAAGAAGGTCTATAAGCAGTACATTATTACAGTGTTACAGTACCAAGGTATACAGTGTGAACATATTCTGTGTTTAAAGTTTATAAAGGTTGCTGTCTGTGTGTACGCTCGCTGTGTGTATTCCGTACACCCAGCGTAGCGTGTGTACGTAATTTGCGTACCACGTGCGAGGCCTTCATACGCAAATAGCGTACGGAGAGCGTATCACGTGCACGTGGTTTAGCGGCCATTACGGCTACACAGTATTAGTATATAGCTAATGTTAAAAGGTAGATAACTGACTCTATCAGCGCTTAACAGATACATAGCATAATATAGTACAGAAAATAATGAAGCACATTTTCATAAAATACAGAAGCATGAAGATACTAAAAGGGACATTATGGAAATGCTTGAGTAAACAGAAAAGTCTTGAGTCTACTTTTGAAGTATTCTATAGTTGGGGCCTCTCGCACTGTGCGGGGAAGTGAGTTCCATAGAGTCGGAGCCGCATGACTAAAAGCTCAACCCCCAGATGAATTACGGTAGATTCTAGGTACTGCTAAAAGTCCTTCATCTACAGATCGCAGTAATCGAGTGGGGCAGTATGGGGTCAGAAGCTGTTTCAGGTACCTTGGGCCTTGGTCATGTAATGCTTTGAAACTCAGTAAGCCAATCTTGAAGATGATTCGCCATCATACAGGCAGCCAGTGAAGGGAGTAGAGGATGGGTGTTATGTGGCTAGAACTGGGCTGGTTGGTTAATAGCCTGGCAGCTGTGTTTTGCACCAGCTGTAAGCGCTGCAATTCTTTTGCTGGTAGACCAAGGTAGAGGGCATTACAGTAGTCTAAACGAGATGATACAAATGCATGTATGACTTTTGGCATATCATCTGAGGGAATTAAGTGCTTGATTCTGGCTATGTTCCTCAGGTGAAAGAATGAGGATTTGATTGTGGCTGATATCTGATGTTTAAGTGTCAAGCCACCATCCAGGACAACGCCAAGATTCCGCACACGATCACTGGTCTGTATTTCTGAATCCCCGAATGTAAGTTCAGTTGGTTGGCTATGCTGCAGTCTTGTCCTTTGATGTTGCGGTCGTATCATAAGGACCTCTGTTTTTCCCGTGTTCAGTCGCAGCCAACTGGCGCTCATCCACTCCTGTAGTTCAGCTAGACAGCCATTTAGGGTTGCTATTAGGTTATCAGTGCCCGGAGCAAAGGACAAGTACAGTTGTGTATCATCTGCATAGCAGTGGTAGACAAGGCCACGGCACCTGATTATTTCGCCCAATGGGAGCATGTATACTGCAAAAAGCATGGGGGATAGTATAGAACCTTGTGGGACACCACATGGCAATGGCACTGGTGGTGATGAGTATAATCCAGATGATACTCTCTGTGACCTGCCTGTGAGAAATGATTTGAACCAGCTTAGGACTGTGCCATCCAGACCACAGAAATGTATCAGTCGCTCAATCAGAAGCCCATGGTCCACGGTATCAAATGCTGCCGATAGATCCAGAAGTTTTTTTTTCAATAATGCCATGGATGCCTCTGTGAAAAACTGTCCGCTGCATGAGCAAAATGTATGCAAGCACTGGTCATGACAGGGCCTCTAGTCTAAAGAGGGAGAACGCAATTTGCTGGACAGGATAATTAACAATCTCCTTCTTTACTAAATCAAATAATAATACATGCAGGCAGTGTCTGGACCTCCTTCAACTAGATAATGGGTGAAGCAGTCCAGACAAATACTGATCGTTATACACATGATCCTACATCTCCCCTGTTGTGTTTTGGTGCAACAACTTAGGAGAGATGCATGTTATTAATATTTAGAGGATGACTTCTTCCAAGGTGTTGCATCTTCTATACCATTTGTACCCTATTGTCTTAAGTACAACATTGGATTCCAGACCAAACGCATGCCGTGGTCTGACAATTCCATGCACTGTGTCACTTTAATTGGGTTAAACTTCTTGTGCTTTCACCCAGGGTTTTCCAAATTGGTTTATAATATCCTTTTCAAGTCTGGCATATTATCAGATCAAGAGAGAGTAACTGTCAAGGAAGGCTTTGGCCCTGAGGTTCTATTCTGTGGCATGGTACAAGTGAGAAGCATTCCTTGCCATGTGGGACTGCAAATGTAAGACTGTCCAACAATGCCTTTGGTCCTTGTATGAGATTGCAATATTTTGTTATTTGGCAGCAGTTTCTTACTTCATTAGGCTGTATGGTCGTTCAGACCCCACAAAATATTGTTTTTATGTTGACAGCTATGAAAGGGATGAGTTTGGGTGACCGGCGCTTGGGGGCAAGCACAACAAAGCCCCTTGTGGGCTCGCTGCACTCAACACAGGTTCTATTCCCACTCTATCGGTGTTGTGGACACCCATGAGTGGTAATAGTCCCTGTTAGATGACATGCCGACTGTCAGGCTGACAATCTGTCGGGATCCCAGCATCAGTATAGTGACTGGTGGTCTCCCAATCGCCAGTCACATAGCTACATCCCTTATGAAAGGCTGGGTATGGTCTTTGGGGGTTACAATAAACAAAAGCCTACATTAGGGGAGATGTACTAAGCAGTGAAAAGAGTGGAGAAGTGAGCCAGTGGATAAGTTGCCCATGGCAACCAATCAGCACTGAAGTTACATTTATAATTTGCATACTATAAAATTATACAGAGCAGCTGATTGGTTGCCATGGGAAACTTCTCCACTAGCTCATTTCTCCACTTTTTTCACTGCTTAGTACATCTCCCCCTAAGTCTGTATTGAGGTACCGCTAATCCAAAACATGCAGTCTATGGGCCTTATTCAGGTTTGTTAGCAGACCAAAAAAGTTAGCAAATGGGAAAAACCATGTTGCACTGCAGGTGGGACAGATGTAACATGTGCAGAAAGGTTAAGATTTGGGTGGGGTGTGTTCAAACTGAAATCTAAATTGCAGTGTAGAAATGAAGATCCAGTATTTACCATGCACATAAACAATATAACCCACCCAAATCTAAATCTCTCTGCACATGTTACATCTGCCCCATCTGCAGTGCATCATGGTTTTGCCCAAATGCCAACTTTTTTGGTTTGCAATTCTGCCTTTTCCTTCTGAAGAAACCGCCATAGTTGGACAGCAGAGAAATGCGTTAAAGACAGATGTCAACCTCATCATCTACTTATGCTCCTTGCTACATTGTTACTACACAGGACGGACACAAGTAGCAGCCACAGCCTCCCTCTCGCTCTGGAGAATTACAAACATCAAGGACGGACAGCAGTTTTAACATATATTTGAGCTCCCAGCTCTACCGTCAACGCACAGGACGGGCACGGTGAGCAGCTGCAGCTTTCTTTCCATCTCCCGAGTGACTGGAATACTTACCTCTGGCTAACCAGTTCAACTGGGCATAAGAGATTAAACGCTCTTATTCATAGTGGCAGTTGCTAGATCCATCATGCCCTGATCCATTTCTGTACAAGGTAGATGTTGTGCAACCTTAAGAGGCTGTCTTGGATCTCTTCTTTGAGTAGCTGTATTTCTTTTAATGATTGCTGTATTGGAGTACAAGCATGGGGTGAATTATGTTTTTTTTTTTTTTAATGAGCTGTTGGTGGGAAAGAAATGCTCTTCAGTGCTCACAGGTGGCAGCAGATGTGGTTGTGGTGCACTTTCCCTTTGAAGATAGGCAAGTTTACATTGCCCCTGAGGGAGAAGTGGACTCACCACAACACAGGCTGCTACAAGCACGTATATCTGTCTCTATTAGATATGCAAAATCGGGCTAGAATTGATTATCTGCAATTATTTATTGGCAACTCATATTCTTATTATATTCAGTTTATACAGACTGTGACCTTTTATCGTAAATCATGTGTCCATGTTTTTATTTTTTTATTTTAGTTGATTAGGTCATCAATGCTAGGCAATTTATGGCATAGGACTAATCATATGTAATTACAAAGGCAGATACCTTTTACTTCAGTGCTGAAGTCTATCAGTTGTGATGCAAAGTTTACTTGATGTCTCTTAGTGACATGACCTGTATTATCAAGTTTTATTGCTCAGGTTCACTAATCACATTTCATAGTGGAACAAAATGGCCCCATGTGTCTGATTTCTATTCTATTACACTCACAAAGAAAATACATTAAACAAGAAAAACACATAAAAGGAGGAAGGAAAAGTTGCCACTACAGACAATAGTAGCACGTACTACATACACCTTTCACACATATAACATAAATTATCTTGACAGTTACTCTGTTATATTGAAAGCTTGGCATAATTAACAGCTTCTTCAGAGTACCTGGTCATGTCACCTATGATTAAAAAATATGACTATATATCTTTGAAATATGCAGTGCCCAATGCCATAAATCTTCGCATATCTGCTTGAAACTGAACAACATACAAGAGGCTGATGTTCACAATGGGGATACATGGATGCATTTGTGTCTAAAACAAGCATACAGTACAAAACATGTGCGCACAAAGAATGCAGATACACCTATATGCTTAAGATCTATGCAAATCAGCATATACTCATCATCTTGGTGATGATGAGAGTCTTTTAATACAATGCAAAATAACATAAAACGATAGATAGATAGATAGATAGATAGATAGATAGATAGATACACACACCTGTTCAGCGAAGATGACTCTTTGTAAATGCAAGGGTTGCCACTGATACATGATCATATGGTCTTGTATAAGATGCACAAGTCTAAGGCCATTAAAGGTTATGGCAGAGATTAGTACTAGAGATGAGCGGGTTCGGTTTCTTTGAATCCGAACCCGCACGAACTTCACTTTTTTTTCCACGGGTCCGAGCGACTCGGATCTTCCCGCCTTGCTCGGTTAACCCGAGCGCGCCCGAACGTCATCATGACGCTGTCGGATTCTCGCGAGACTCGGATTCTATATAAGGAGCCGCGCGTCGCCGCCATTTTCACTCGTGCATTGAGATTGATAGGGAGAGGACGTGTCTGGCGTCCTCTCCATTAGAATAGAGATAGATAGATTAGATAGAGAGAGATTGTGCAGAGTCGCAGACAGAGTTAGTTTACCACAGTCAGTGACCAGTGCAGTTGCTAGTTAACTTTTATTTAATATAATATATCCGTTCACTTCTCTCTGCTATATCCGTTCTCTGCCTGAAAAAAAAAACGATACACAGCACAGTCAGTCACACAGTGTGACTCAGTCTGTGTGCACTCAGCTCAGCCCAGTGTGCTGCACAGTCATCAATGTATAAATTAAAAGCTTATAATTAATTGTGGGGGAGACTGGGGAGCACTGCAGGTTGTTAGCAGGAGCCAGGAGTACAATTATATTAATTAACAGTGCACACTTTTGCTGCAGGAGTGGTGACCAGTGCCTGACCACCAGTATAGTATTGTTGTATACTACTAATATCTCTTTAAATATCAACCAGTCTATATTAGCAGCAGACACAGTACAGTGCGGTAGTTCACGGCTGTGGCTACCTCTGTGTCGGCACACGGCAGGCAGTCCGTCCGACCAGAATTGTATTATTTATTATTATATACCTACCACCTAACCGTGGTTTTTTTTTCATTCTTTATACCGTCATAGTGTCATCCTAATTGTTACGAGTATACTACTATCTCTTTATCAACCAGTGTACAGTGCGGTAGTTCACGGCTGTGGCTACCTCTGTGTCGGCACACGGCAGGCAGTCCGTCCGACCAGAATTGTATTATTTATTATTATATACCTACCACCTAACCGTGGTTTTTTTTTCATTCTTTATACCGTCATAGTGTCATCCTAATTGTTACGAGTATACTACTATCTCTTTATCAACCAGTGTACAGTGCGGTAGTTCACGGCTGTGGCTACCTCTGTGTCGGCACACGGCAGGCAGTCCGTCCGACCAGAATTGTATTATTTATTATTATATACCTACCACCTAACCGTGGTTTTTTTTTCATTCTTTATACCGTCATAGTGTCATCCTAATTGTTACGAGTATACTACTATCTCTTTATCAACCAGTGTACAGTGCGGTAGTTCACGGCTGTGGCTACCTCTGTGTCGGCACACGGCAGGCAGTCCGTCCGACCAGAATTGTATTATTTATTATTATATACCTACCACCTAACCGTGGTTTTTTTTTCATTCTTTATACCGTCATAGTGTCATCCTAATTGTTACGAGTATACTACTATCTCTTTATCAACCAGTGTACAGTGCGGTAGTTCACGGCTGTGGCTACCTCTGTGTCGGCACACGGCAGGCAGTCCGTCCGACCAGAATTGTATTATTTATTATTATATACCTACCACCTAACCGTGGTTTTTTTTTCATTCTTTATACCGTCGTCATAGTGTCATACTAGTTGTTACGAGTATACTACTATCTCTTTATCAACCAGTGTACAGTGCGGTAGTTCACGGCTGTGGCTACCTCTGTGTCGGCAGTCGGCAGGCAGTCCGTCCATCCATAATTGTATTATTATTATAATATATACCACCTAACCGTGGTTTTTTTATACCACCTAACCGTGGCAGTCCGTCCATAATTGTATACTAGTAAACTATCCAATCCATCCATCTCCATTGTTTACCTGAGGTGCCTTTTAGTTCTGCCTATAAAATATGGAGAACAAAAAAGTTGAGGTTCCAAAATTAGGGAAAGATCAAGATCCACTTCCACCTCGTGCTGAAGCTGCTGCCACTAGTCATGGCCGAGACGATGAAATGCCAGCAACGTCGTCTGCCAAGGCCGATGCCCAATGTCATAGTACAGAGCATGTCAAATCCAAAACACCAAATATCAGAAAAAAAAGGACTCCAAAACCTAAAATAAAATTGTCGGAGGAGAAGCGTAAACTTGCCAATATGCCATTTACCACACGGAGTGGCAAGGAACGGCTGAGGCCCTGGCCTATGTTCATGGCTAGTGGTTCAGCTTCACATGAGGATGGAAGCACTCAGCCTCTCGCTAGAAAACTGAAAAGACTCAAGCTGGCAAAAGCACCGCAAAGAACTGTGCGTTCTTTGAAATCCCAAATCCACAAGGAGAGTCCAATTGTGTCGTTTGCGATGCCTGACCTTCCCAACACTGGACGTGAAGAGCATGCGCCTTCCACTATTTGCACGCCCCCTGCAAGTGCTGGAAGGAGCACCCGCAGTCCAGTTCCTGATAGTCAGATTGAAGATGTCAGTGTTGAAGTACACCAGGATGAGGAGGATATGGGTGTTGCTGGCGCTGGGGAGGAAATTGACCAGGAGGATTCTGATGGTGAGGTGGTTTGTTTAAGTCAGGCACCCGGGGAGACACCTGTTGTCCGTGGGAGGAATATGGCCGTTGACATGCCAGGTGAAAATACCAAAAAAATCAGCTCTTCGGTGTGGAGGTATTTCACCAGAAATGCGGACAACAGGTGTCAAGCCGTGTGTTCCCTTTGTCAAGCTGTAATAAGTAGGGGTAAGGACGTTAACCACCTCGGAACATCCTCCCTTATACGTCACCTGCAGCGCATTCATAATAAGTCAGTGACAAGTTCAAAAACTTTGGGTGACAGCGGAAGCAGTCCACTGACCAGTAAATCCCTTCCTCTTGTAACCAAGCTCACGCAAACCACCCCACCAACTCCCTCAGTGTCAATTTCCTCCTTCCCCAGGAATGCCAATAGTCCTGCAGGCCATGTCACTGGCAAGTCTGACGAGTCCTTTCCTGCCTGGGATTCCTCCGATGCATCCTTGCGTGTAACGCCTACTGCTGCTGGCGCTGCTGTTGTTGCCGCTGGGAGTCGATGGTCATCCCAGAGGGGAAGTCGTAAGCCCACTTGTACTACTTCCAGTAAGCAATTGACTGTTCAACAGTCCTTTGCGAGGAAGATGAAATATCACAGCAGTCATCCTACTGCAAAGCGGATAACTGAGTCCTTGACAACTATGTTGGTGTTAGACGTGCGTCCGGTATCCGCCGTTAGTTCACAGGGAACTAGACAATTTATTGAGGCAGTGTGCCCCCGTTACCAAATACCATCTAGGTTCCACTTCTCTAGGCAGGCGATACCGAGAATGTACACGGACGTCAGAAAAAGACTCACCAGTGTCCTAAAAAATGCAGTTGTACCCAATGTCCACTTAACCACGGACATGTGGACAAGTGGAGCAGGGCAGGGTCAGGACTATATGACTGTGACAGCCCACTGGGTAGATGTATGGACTCCCGCCGCAAGAACAGCAGCGGCGGCACCAGTAGCAGCATCTCGCAAACGCCAACTCTTTCCTAGGCAGGCTACGCTTTGTATCACCGCTTTCCAGAATACGCACACAGCTGAAAACCTCTTACGGCAACTGAGGAAGATCATCGCGGAATGGCTTACCCCAATTGGACTCTCCTGTGGATTTGTGGCATCGGACAACGCCAGCAATATTGTGTGTGCATTAAATATGGGCAAATTCCAGCACGTCCCATGTTTTGCACATACCTTGAATTTGGTGGTGCAGAATTTTTTAAAAAACGACAGGGGCGTGCAAGAGATGCTGTCGGTGGCCAGAAAAATTGCGGGACACTTTCGGCGTACAGGCACCACGTACAGAAGACTGGAGCACCACCAAAAACTACTGAACCTGCCCTGCCATCATCTGAAGCAAGAAGTGGTAACGAGGTGGAATTCAACCCTCTATATGCTTCAGAGGTTGGAGGAGCAGCAAAAGGCCATTCAAGCCTATACAATTGAGCACGATATAGGAGATGGAATGCACCTGTCTCAAGTGCAGTGGAGAATGATTTCAACGTTGTGCAAGGTTCTGATGCCCTTTGAACTTGCCACACGTGAAGTCAGTTCAGACACTGCCAGCCTGAGTCAGGTCATTCCCCTCATCAGGCTTTTGCAGAAGAAGCTGGAGGCATTGAAGAAGGAGCTAACACGGAGCGATTCCGCTAGGCATGCGGGACTTGTGGATGCAGCCCTTAATTCGCTTAACAAGGATTCACGGGTGGTCAATCTGTTGAAATCAGAGCACTACATTTTGGCCACCGTGCTCGATCCTAGATTTAAAGCCTACCTTGGATCTCTCTTTCCGGCAGACACAGGTCTGCTGGGGTTGAAAGACCTGCTGGTGACAAAATTGTCAAGTCAAGCGGAACGCGACCTGTCAACATCTCCTCCTTCACATTCTCCCGCAACTGGGGGTGCGAGGAAAAGGCTCAGAATTCCGAGCCCACCCGCTGGCGGTGATGCAGGGCAGTCTGGAGCGACTGCTGATGCTGACATCTGGTCCGGACTGAAGGACCTGACAACGATTACGGACATGTCGTCTACTGTCACTGCATATGATTCTCTCAACATTGATAGAATGGTGGAGGATTATATGAGTGACCGCATCCAAGTAGGCACGTCACACAGTCCGTACTTATACTGGCAGGAAAAAGAGGCAATTTGGAGGCCCTTGCACAAACTGGCTTTATTCTACCTAAGTTGCCCTCCCACAAGTGTGTACTCCGAAAGAGTGTTTAGTGCCGCCGCTCACCTTGTCAGCAATCGGCGTACGAGGTTACATCCAGAAAATGTGGAGAAGATGATGTTCATTAAAATGAATTATAATCAATTCCTCCGCGGAGACATTGACCAGCAGCAATTGCCTCCACAAAGTACACAGGGAGCTGAGATGGTGGATTCCAGTGGGGACGAATTGATAATCTGTGAGGAGGGGGATGTACACGGTGATATATCGGAGGGTGAAGATGAGGTGGACATCTTGCCTCTGTAGAGCCAGTTTGTGCAAGGAGAGATTAATTGCTTCTTTTTTGGGGGGGGTCCAAACCAACCCGTCATATCAGTCACAGTCGTGTGGCAGACCCTGTCACTGAAATGATGGGTTGGTTAAAGTGTGCATGTCCTGTTTTGTTTATACAACATAAGGGTGGGTGGGAGGGCCCAAGGATAATTCCATCTTGCACCTCTTTTTTCTTTTCTTTTTCTTTGCATCATGTGCTGATTGGGGAGGGTTTTTTGGAAGGGACATCCTGCGTGACACTGCAGTGCCACTCCTAGATGGGCCCGGTGTTTGTGTCGGCCACTAGGGTCGCTAATCTTACTCACACAGCTACCTCATTGCGCCTCTTTTTTTCTTTGCGTCATGTGCTGTTTGGGGAGGGTTTTTTGGAAGGGACATCCTGCGTGACACTGCAGTGCCACTCCTAGATGTGCCCGGTGTTTGTGTCGGCCACTAGGGTCGCTAATCTTACTCACACAGTCAGCTACCTCATTGCGCCTCTTTTTTTCTTTGCGTCATGTGCTGTTTGGGGAGGGTTTTTTGGAAGGGCCATCCTGCGTGACACTGCAGTGCCACTCCTAGATGGGCCCGGTGTTTGTGTCGGCCACTAGGGTCGCTTATCTTACTCACACAGCGACCTCGGTGCAAATTTTAGGACTAAAAATAATATTGTGAGGTGTGATGTGTTCAGAATAGGCTGAAAATGAGTGTAAATTATGTTTTTTGAGGTTAATAATACTTTGGGATCAAAATTACCCCCAAATTCTATGATTTAAGCTGTTTTTTAGGGTTTTTTGAAAAAAACACCCGAATCCAAAACACACCCGAATCCGACAAAAAAAATTCGGTGAGGTTTTGCCAAAACGCGGTCGAACCCAAAACACGGCCGCGGAACCGAACCCAAAACCAAAACACAAAACCCGAAAAATTTCAGGCGCTCATCTCTAATTAGTACAGCTGTGCTTGCCATAACTTACGTTGCACTCATGACCATCAGAGTGCATGCAGACACGATGTCCCCCACCAAGTATGAATTTGGTGTGATGCTTAAGCACTGCATCAGGGTCCCTTATTTGAATGCTGCTGATTAAGGCATGCATTTTAATCTGTGGTGCATTATAGGGGCATGTAGTGCTTTACTGATTGTTTCCTCTTAAGGGAATCAGATTGGCTGTTAGCATCTCAAATTTTATTATATAGGGGTATATGCAATTGTGGTCGAATTCCCGAAATTGTCGAATTTCGGGTCATTTTCGACCAAAAAAAAAAATTCCCCTATGCAATCCAGTGCTTTCCGACCAAAAAACGGACTTTCAAAATTCGACTTTTTGAAATTCGAATTTTTGCAAATTCGACTTTTCTGCAATGATACAAGTGCTGCAATTCGACCAAAGCATATTCAATTCAAGTTTTGAAATTCGACAGCAGTGCTTTTAGACAGCAAATTCGTCATTTTCAATCCGCCACACTTTGGAGGGTGAAAACAAATAAAAAAAATTTAAACATGTTTTTTTTGGTGGTTTTTTTTTTGGGAATAGCAGATCTATTTATATTAGAAGGGATTAGGTACTTTTTTTTTTTTTTTGGGAGGCACAAATATTATTTATATATTTTTTAAAATATTATTATTTTTTTTTTTTTTATGCTGGAAGGGTAAAATCATAAAAAAAAATGGCGTGGGGTCCCCCCTCCAAAGCATAACCAGCCTCGGGCTCATTGAGCTGGTCCTAGTTCTAAAAATGCGGGGAAAAAATTGACAGGGGATCCCCCGTATTTTTAAAACCAGCACCGGGCTCTGCGCCTGGTGCTGGTGCCAAAAATACGGGGGACAAAAAGAGTAGGGGTCCCCCGTATTTTTAACACCAGCATAGGGCTCCACTAGCTGGACAGATAATGCCACAGCCGGGGGTCACTTTTATGCCGTGCCCTGCGGCCGTGGCATTAAATATCCAACTAGTCACCCCTGGCCGGGGTACCCTGGGGGAGTGGGGACCCCTTCAATCAAGGGGTCCCCCCCCCCCAGCCACCCAAGGGCCAGGGGTGAAGCCCGAGGCTGTCCCCCCCCCATCCAATGGGCTGCGGATGGGGGGGCTGATAGCCTTTGTGATAATAAAAAGATATTGTTTTTTCCAATAGTACTACAAGTCCCAGCAAGCCTCCCCCGCAAGCTGGTACTTGGAGAACCACAAGTACCAGCATGCGGGAGAAAAACGGGCCCGCTGGTACCTGTAGTACTACTGGGAAAAAAATACCCAAATAAAAACAGGACACACACACCGTCGACAGTAAAACTTTATTTCATACGTCGACACACACATACTTACCTATGTTCACACGCCGACATCGGTCCTCTTCTCCATGTAGAATCCACGGATACCTGTAAAGAAAAGTTCAAAATACTCACCTCAACCATGGTCCAGAGATAAATCCACGGACTTGGCAAAATAAGAAAACGCAAATACCCGCACCAAAAACGGACTGAAAGGGGTCCCATGCTGACACATGGGACACCTTTCCACGAATGAGACCTGTCAGTGACAGCTGTCACTGACAGGTCTCTAAGCCAATCAGGAAGCGCAACTTCGTTGCGCTCACCTGATTGGCTGAGCGCTGTCTGCATTGTGACAGCGCATCGCACAGCTCCCTCCATTATATTCAATGGTGGGAACTTAGCGGCTAGCGGTGAGGTCACCCGCCGGTCAGCGGCTGACCGGCGGGTGACCCCACCGCTACCCGCAAAGTTCCCACCATTGAAAGTAATGGAGCGGCTTTGCGATGCGCTGTCACAGTACAGACAGCGGACAGCCAATCAGGTGAGCGCCACGGAAGTAGCGCTTCCTGATTGGCTGAAGGGACGTCAGTGACAGGAGTCACGTGATGTCCCGGCATTCGGGAGAAAGGGGTCTTATGTGAAAACATTGGACCCCTTTCTAGTCCGGTATGGATCGGTGTTCGGTTTGTTTTTTTTGCCAAGAACGTGGATTTACCTCTGGACGTGGATGTACCTCTGGACGCTGGAAGGTGAGTATAATTTTTTCACAGGTACCCTCGGATCGTCGGCGACCGTGGCAGTCGGCGTGTCAACATAGGTAAGTATGTGTGTGTCGGCAGTATGTAATAAAGTTGTACAAGTCACGGTGTCTGTGTCCTGTTTTTATTTGGGTATTTTTTTTCCAGTAGTACTACAGGTACCAGCGGGCCCGTTTTTCTCCCGCATGCTGGTACTTGTGGTTCTCCAAGTACCAGCTTGCGGGGGAGGCTTGCTGGGACTTGTAGTACTAATGGAAAAAACAATATCTTTCTATTATCACAAAGGCTATCAGCCCCCCCATCCGCAGCCCATTGGATGGGGGGGGACAGCCTCGGGCTTCACCCCTTGCCCTTGGGTGGCTGGGGGGGGGGACCCCTTGATTGAAGGGGTCCCCACTCCCCCAGGGTACCCCGGCCAGGGGTGACTAGTTGGATATTTGATGCCACGGCCGCAGGGCACGGCATAAAAGTGACCCCCGGCTGTGGCATTATCTGTCCAGCTAGTGGAGCCCGATGCTGGTGTTAAAAATACGGGGGACCCCTACTCTTTTTGTCCCCCGTATTTTTGGCACCAGCATCAGGCGCAGAGCCCGGTGCTGGCTTTAAAAATACGGGGGATCCCTGGCCAATTTTTCCCCTGCATTTTTAGAACCAGGACCAGCTCAAAGAGCCCGAGGCTGGTTATGCTTTGGAGGGGGGACCCCACGCCATTTTTTTTTCGGGTTTTTCACGTTTTTTCCCGTTTTTTAAAATCGCGGCAAAATCCGCCAAATCGGCCGATTTTCGCCCGCGATTCTGGCGAATCCGTTTTTCATTGAATATGGTGAATCCCGGCAGGCACCTGCCGGGATTCACCTGGCGAATTTGGTCGAATTAAAAAACGGCGATAATTGCCACGAATTCGACCGCAATTGCATATACCCCATAGACTGTATATAGTTATTATAGTTTTCACCTTAATTTCAGTCACCAAATTTTTCTCTCATACACCTGAGCTTGAGCAATCACTTAGTGTACATAACTCTAAATGTATCGACTTAAGAAATGACATTTACTGTACTTTAACCTCGGGTTGTACATGTATATTATTGAAAGTTTATTTTTTGTCTTTTGGTACTTAATTATGCAAATGTTACTGAGGCTCATCAGCTTTTCTTCCTAGACTAGTTAAACCACTGTTTTCAAATCTTCTGCCTGGTTGTTGTGATGATTTCTTCGCTAACTTGAGTATGGTGGAGGGAGATTAGCAAACTGTAGAACAAGTGGTGCAGATCTTTCCATTTAATTCAAAAAATAAATAATAATTTTGACGGTACTGCATTATCAATAATACTTTATTCCACAGATGTCTACCATATCTGATTATCCATGAAAGTTCTCCGATAGTTGGGAGACCTCCTGGACTCTTGATTGGGTAGATAATGCTAAATAATTTCTGCAGCTGGGAACCCCTCCAAAATAATGCCAGCTGTGAATGCGTGAGGCAATGTGATGATTTTGCAGCTTAATAAAGATAGTCGTAATTATCAAAACTACACCAGGGGGTCCTCAGCCTACAGAAATCAGCACTGGAAAAAAATGGTGCACTTATCAGTAAGTTTACGAAAAAGTAATTAAGTCACTGGGATAAGTAAAAAACACATTTATTGTATTAAGGTATTAAACACATTGCTAATGATTAGAACAGTACAATATATAACAGAAGTCAGCTATAAGATGATAGACGTATCAGCCTTAAATTTGCTCCTCCTTAGAGCTCTAAATGGATTTTCCAAACTTAGGGGTAGATTTTGTAAGAATCGTGTTTAGCCTGCGTTTTAACATGATTGGCATTGCAGACACATGGGAGCATTTTAGCACCTCAGGCACTCAAATATACTATGATTCGTGTTTGACAAAATCGTCTTTGTCGATGGTGTATGCAACCGTGTTTTCGCAACGTGTTTTCATTACAACATACAAACACTCCTGGACATTTGATGTTTCCAATCAACTCCGTGTTTGCAAAATACAAGTAAACACGGAAGTCACTTTACAAACATGTTTTCATTGGTTGAGGCTGTGACATGCCACAGCCTTATAAATATGCCTTAAACCATACGGGCTTATGGGTTTAGTTAAAGGAGTTGAAAGAAGAGTGCAAGCGAGTTGGTGTGTTGGTTGGTGTTTCCATTTGCGATTGGTGAGTGCTGAATATTGGATGTAAGTAGTCTTGTGATCTATGTTATACTGTCACTTTGTTTTGGCTCTTGTCAGTGTTTCTTTGTGAGTATGTGTGTGTGTGTGGGGGGGGGATGCTGTTAGTGGTAGTGGAGAAGTGTGTTTGTCTATTTTTTGTGTTCTGTGTTGTTAGTTGGAGGTAAGGAGAATGTCAGGAGCAGAGAGTAGTCAGTTGGAGGAGGTGGCAGCCCAGGATCCTCCAGCCAGTGGGACAGTGAGGACCTGCACAGGCAGTAAACTAAGACCATGGAGCTGCCTGCATCTCCAAACAATGTAAAAACGGCATCTGGGAGAAGGTGGTGGCAGCCATCAATTGTGAGGAGCTTGTCCGAAGAAGTGAGGACAACTCCAAGAAGCAGCTGTTGCACATCAAACGCAAGGAGAAAATCAAGATGGCAAAGGAGGCAAAGGCAGCCCAGCAGACTGGCTCTGGCTCCCCTTACTAGATGGACTATCTGGAATATGAGGAGCCACTGAAGATCCTCAAGCTTCCAGAGGTGATTCAGCATTCTTATGTCTGTGACACGGATGAGCAGAGGTGGCCTGGTAAGTGTAAAATAAGTTGAAACAACATTTTCTTTAACCACTGTCCAAACTATTTTAAATGGTAAAAAATGAAATGTTTATTAATATTGTGTCTGCTGCCTGTTAGTTAAAATTAACTTTTATAATGCAGATGCAGGCAACATGTTGATGCCTTTTCATTTTAGTGAAATTCAGATTTTTATTTTATGATTGTTTATTTTAAATGGATGTGTCAAAATATGGTAGCCTTACCATCTAGTCCTAAACAACATATGTGACATTATTGTATTTATTTTTAGTTTAAAATATGCCTAATCCCCCCAAAAAACTGTCTAAAACCATTGTAAGCATACTTTTTACATTATTTATGTAGTGTATAAACATAAACAGCAGTCATTTTGTTGATGAACATTAGTGTTATTTTAAGATTTGCCTATATTTTGATATCCAGGTAATTATTTGCTAAAAATGTATGCACAAGGTGCTAATTGAGATGTGGATGGAGTAGCTATCACTGCTGCTTCCTTGGATTCCTATTTAAATGTCAGAAGGAATCTATTAAAAGCAGACCCTTCTTCCTGCAGTAGTGATTCGAGCTGCATACTAGGACACAGACATCGGAACACTGTGACACCATAGGCCGGCTTGTGGCCACCATGGGCTTGCGCAAGCCGCCCATCGCAGATGCTATTAAGAGGCCAAGAAATCTCCATCCAACAATGGAGATTCTGGCCTTTAGCCCTTCTGCTAAATGGCAGCAGACAGAGTCCATTTCCACCCCCTCCCCAGCCCAAAATGTTATCAGACTGTCAATCAATGATGCTGATCTGCTTCCGACATCGCAGGACCCAGTCGCGCATGCGCAGAATGGGTCCTGCACATGCGCAAAATACTGATCTGTACTTTGCGAGGAAAGCAGCAACTCTGCCATATCTGAATCACCCCCAATATGTCTCAAAAATCAGTAATGTCCCTGTCTCTGTAATAAAGAACAATGTCCGAGTTTGCCCAATGTGTGGGATGCCGGCCATACTCAGACAATTTTTTTAAAGGGGCAGTCATTTACAAGACATGGTTTTGACCTGTAAATGATTGCCCCTTTAAAAAAAAGTCTGAGTTCGGCCGGCATCCCACATGTCGCATAAACTCAGACTCCATTGCGTCCCACCCCATTTTGTATGTTTTATAACACCTTTTTAAAATTTACAGTTCGGAAGAAGTCTGCACAGAGACCAGCAACCACACAGCGTGATGCTGATGATGAGGAAGAAGCTGGTAATTATGTTAAAAATGTTTTTTATTTTGAATGGTTAACAATTTTTGTGTTATTTAGTATTTTTACATTTATTTTTGTAGGTCCTTCTAATGCGCCTCCATCAAGATGAACCAGGCTGCCGGGTGTCTCGTCTCGGACACCCAGTACCATCTTGGTGCTATCCGAAGAAAAAAGTCTCCATTCTCCACATCTTCTTAGTGAGTCTAGTTTTTTGCAAAAAATCACTTTCAGAACTATGGGGGTAATTCCAAGTTGATCGCAGCAGGATTTTTGATAGCAATTGGGCAAAACCATGTGCACTGCAGGGGAGGCAGATATAACATGTGCAGAAAGAGTTAGATTTGGGTGGGTTATTTTATTTCTGTGCAGGGTAAATACTGGCAGCTTTATTTTTACACTGCAAATTAGATTGCAGATTGAACACACCACTCCCAAATCTAACTCTCTCTGCACATGTTATATCTGCCTCCCCTGCAGTGCACATGGTTTTGCCCAATTACTAACAAAAATCCTGCTGTGATCAACTTGGAATTACCCCCTATATAATCACAGTAGTGAATGGTTTTGCAAAAATGTTGTCAGAATTGTAATGTACAGTACACACTTTATTTGTTTCAAATTATTACAATGCAAAACTTGTGCAAAACACATTCATTTAATTTACATTATAGAGATTACTTGTCCAAACCTTAACGGACTACAAGGACAATGTACATTTTCTATTTTATTATTTAGCATTGATATGCACCCTAACAAACAAAAACAAACAAACAAACAAACAAACAAACAAACAAACCAACCAACAAACAAACAAACCCATTATACGTATATTTGTATACAGCTTTAACAGTAACAGTAAAATATGTTTGTTCTGAATACATTTCCACTTTTTTTGTACATAGAAAAAAGGCACTTTATTTTTAAATGTACATATGTGACAGCTCTCATCTTACAGGATAATCGCAGTAAATGCGGTAGTTTACCATGATTAGTATGCCCGTGGATGTGTGCATGCACTGCGCATGTGCCCACTATCCATAGTATCGCGTGGGTATTGGCGCTGCCGCAAATGGATCACAGCCAGGTGCCAATAGTCGCAATCGCGGCACATTTACACCAGTGACCCCTTCATGGGTAAGATGAGAGCTGCCACATCTGTATGATCGCAACTTGAAAAAACACTTCTCTTTGTACAAGATACTTATCCATTTCTCTTCCTTAGCTTCTGAGGATCAAGCTGATCTACAAACTGTGGATATTGAGCCTCCTGAAATTGAAGAAGAAACATTTACACTCAGTTTGATGGCAGTTACTAAGACAGCTACAAAGCCACCATGCAAGGTACTCCCCAGGGCTGCTTAAACAGAGTAGGGGGCCCATGAGCACCTCTGGGTGGGCCCCCCTCCTCTGTACTGAACAGTAGTCTCCAGCAATGTGCCAGAGTCTACTGTGCATGCGCAGGTCTCCAGAAACATGGCGCCTGCCATGGTCCAGTGACCAATTTGGCTACTATGCATGCGTGGCGGCCATTTTGGTGGCAGTTTTCAGTACGAGAGCAGTGTGTGCGGTGTGGTATCCCCCTAGACCCAGGGGCCCGTCTGCACCGCACACATTACACCCATTATATAAACACCAATGGTACTCCCCCACCACAAGGGAGTCCATCACTTGCATTCCAAAATCCTGAGAAAAGGTTTTGGCATACATTGTCATATTACAAAACTTAAATGTTTAGAGAAACAAGTGCGGCAAATCATTGACCTCATCAAGTACAACTACAGGCGTAAAAAGTAGGGATGAGCGGGTTCGGTTCCTCGGAATCCGAACCCGCCCGAACTTCATGTTTTTTTACACGGGGCCGAGCGACTCGGATCTTCCCGCCTTGCTCGGTTAACCCGAGCGCGCACCCGAACGTCATCATCCCGCTGTCGGATTCTCGCGAGGCTCGGATTCTATCGCGAGACTCGGATTCTATATAAGGAGCCGCGCGTCGACGCCATTTTCACACGTGCATTGAGATTCATAGGGAGAGGACGTGGCTGGCGTCCTCTCCGTTTATAGAGAAGAGAGTGAGACAGTAGAGAGAGACACAGTAGTAATTTTGGGGAGCATTAGGAGGAGTACTAGTTACTTGCTGAAGTGATAGATAGTGTGACTGTATATTATCTGACTTGTGGGGGAGACACTGACAGTGGGGAGCAGTTAGAGTCTGAGAGCAGGACTCAGGAGTACATATAACGTACAGTGCACACTTTTGCTGCCAGAGTGCCACACTGCCATTGTGACCACACTGACCACCAGTATAATATATATTGTGATTGTCTGCTTAGGAGTACTACTTGCAAGTTGCTGATAGTGTGACCAGTGACCTGACCACCAGTCACCACCAGTTTAATATATATATATATATATATATATATATATAATTGTATATAATATATATATAATATTGTATACCACCTACCCGTGTTTTTTTTTTTTCTTTCTTCTTTATACATACTACTATAGTAGCTTACTGTAGCAGTCTGCGGTGCTGCTGAGCTGACTGTGTCAAGCAGGTCCGTCATCAGTCATTACATAATAAATATATATACCTGTCCGGCTGCAGTACTAGTGATATTATATATATATATATATATTGATTTCATCTCATTATCATCCAGTCTATATTAGCAGCAGACACAGTACGGTAGTCCACGGCTGTAGCTACCTCTGTGTCGGCAGTCGCTCGTCCATCCATAATTGTATACCACCTACCCGTGGTTTTTTTTTTTTCTTTCTTCTTTATACATACTACTATAGTAGCTTACTGTAGCAGTCTGCGGTGCTGCTGAGCTGACAGTGTCCAGCAGGTCCGTCATCAGTCATTACATAATAAATATATATACCTGTCCGGCTGCAGTACTAGTGATATTATATATATATATATATTGATTTCATCTCATTATCATCCAGTCTATATTAGCAGCAGACACAGTACGGTAGTCCATGGCTGTAGCTACCTCTGTGTCGGCAGTCGCTCGTCCATCCATAAGTATACTAGTATCCATCCATCTCCATTGTTTACCTGAGGTGCCTTTTAGTTGTGCCTATTAAAATATGGAGAACAAAAATGTTGAGGTTCCAAAATTAGGGAAAGATCAAGATCCACTTCCACCTCGTGCTGAAGCTGCTGCCACTAGTCATGGCCGAGACGATGAAATGCCAGCAACGTCGTCTGCCAAGGCCGATGCCCAATGTCATAGTACAGAGCATGTAAAATCCAAAACACCAAATATCAGTAAAAAAAGGACTCCAAAATCTAAAATAAAATTGTCGGAGGAGAAGCGTAAACTTGCCAATATGCCATTTACCACACGGAGTGGCAAGGAACGGCTGAGGCCCTGGCCTATGTTCATGGCTAGTGGTTCAGCTTCACATGAGGATGGAAGCACTCAGCCTCTCGCTAGAAAACTGAAAAGACTCAAGCTGGCAAAAGCACCGCAAAGAACTGTGCGTTCTTCGAAATCCCAAATCCACAAGGAGAGTCCAATTGTGTCGGTTGCGATGCCTGACCTTCCCAACACTGGACGTGAAGAGCATGGGCCTTCCACCATTTGCACGCCCCCTGCAAGTGCTGGAAGGAGCACCCGCAGTCCAGTTCCTGATAGTCAGATTGAAGATGTCAGTGTTGAAGTACACCAGGATGAGGAGGATATGGGTGTTGCTGGCGCTGGGGAGGAAATTGACAAGGAGGATTCTGATGGTGAGGTGGTTTGTTTAAGTCAGGCACCCGGGGAGACACCTGTTGTCCGTGGGAGGAATAGGGCCGTTGACATGCCTGGTGAAAATACCAAAAAAATCAGCTCTTCGGTGTGGAAGTATTTCACCAGAAATGCGGACAACATTTGTCAAGCCGTGTGTTGCCTTTGTCAAGCTGTAATAAGTAGGGGTAAGGACGTTAACCACCTCGGAACATCCTCCCTTATACGTCACCTGCAGCGCATTCATAATAAGTCAGTGACAAGTTCAAAAACTTTGGGCGACAGCGGAAGCAGTCCACTGACCAGTAAATCCCTTCCTCTTGTAACCAAGCTCACGCAAACCACCCCACCAACTCCCTCAGTGTCAATTTCCTCCTTCCCCAGGAATGCCAATAGTCCTGCATGCCATGTCACTGGCAATTCTGACGAGTCCTCTCCTGCCTGGGATTCCTCCGATGCATCCTTGCGTGTAACGCCTACTGCTGCTGGCGCTGCTGTTGTTGCTGCTGGGAGTCGATGGTCATCCCAGAGGGGAAGTCGTAAGCCCACTTTTACTACTTCCACCAAGCAATTGACTGTCCAACAGTCCTTTGCGAGGAAGATGAAATATCACAGCAGTCATCCTGTTGCAAAGCGGATAACTGAGGCCTTGACAACTATGTTGGTGTTAGACGTGCGTCTGGTATCCGCCGTTAGTTCACAGGGAACTAGACAATTTCTTGAGGCAGTGTGCCCCCGTTACCAAATACCATCTAGGTTCCACTTCTCTAGGCAGGCGATACCGAGAATGTACACGGACGTCAGAAAAAGACTCACCAGTGTCCTAAAAAATGCAGTTGTACCCAATGTCCACTTAACCACGGACATGTGGACAAGTGGAGCAGGGCAGGGTCAGGACTATATGACTGTGACAGCCCACTGGGTAGATGTATGGACTCCCGCCGCAAGAACAGCAGCGGCGGCACCAGTAGCAGCATCTCGCAAACGCCAACTCTTTCCTAGGCAGGCTACGCTTTGTATCACCGCTTTCCAGAATACGCACACAGCTGAAAACCTCTTACGGCAACTGAGGAAGATCATCGCGGAATGGCTTACCCCAATTGGACTCTCCTGTGGATTTGTGGCATCGGACAACGCCAGCAATATTGTGTGTGCATTAAATATGGGCAAATTCCAGCACGTCCCATGTTTTGCACATACCTTGAATTTGGTGGTGCAGAATTTTTTAAAAAACGACAGGGGCGTGCAAGAGATGCTGTCGGTGGCCAGAAAAATTGCGGGACACTTTCGGCGTACAGGCACCACGTACAGAAGACTGGAGCACCACCAAAAACTACTGAACCTGCCCTGCCATCATCTGAAGCAAGAAGTGGTAACGAGGTGGAATTCAACCCTCTATATGCTTCAGAGGTTGGAGGAGCAGCAAAAGGCCATTCAAGCCTATACAATTGAGCACGATATAGGAGATGGAATGCACCTGTCTCAAGTGCAGTGGAGAATGATTTCAACGTTGTGCAAGGTTCTGATGCCCTTTGAACTTGCCACACGTGAAGTCAGTTCAGACACTGCCAGCCTGAGTCAGGTCATTCCCCTCATCAGGCTTTTGCAGAAGAAGCTGGAGGCATTGAAGAAGGAGCTAACACGGAGCGATTCCGCTAGGCATGCGGGACTTGTGGATGCAGCCCTTAATTCGCTTAACAAGGATTCACGGGTGGTCAATCTGTTGAAATCAGAGCACTACATTTTGGCCACCGTGCTCGATCCTAGATTTAAAGCCTACCTTGGATCTCTCTTTCCGGCAGACACAGGTCTGCTGGGGTTGAAAGACCTGCTGGTGACAAAATTGTCAAGTCAAGCGGAACGCGACCTGTCAACATCTCCTCCTTCACATTCTCCCGCAACTGGGGGTGCGAGGAAAAGGCTCAGAATTCCGAGCCCACCCGCTGGCGGTGATGCAGGGCAGTCTGGAGCGACTGCTGATGCTGACATCTGGTCCGGACTGAAGGACCTGACAACGATTACGGACATGTCGTCTACTGTCACTGCATATGATTCTCTCAACATTGATAGAATGGTGGAGGATTATATGAGTGACCGCATCCAAGTAGGCACGTCACACAGTCCGTACTTATACTGGCAGGAAAAAGAGGCAATTTGGAGGCCCTTGCACAAACTGGCTTTATTCTACCTAAGTTGCCCTCCCACAAGTGTGTACTCCGAAAGAGTGTTTAGTGCCGCCGCTCACCTTGTCAGCAATCGGCGTACGAGGTTACATCCAGAAAATGTGGAGAAGATGATGTTCATTAAAATGAATTATAATCAATTCCTCCGCGGAGACATTGACCAGCAGCAATTGCCTCCACAAAGTACACAGGGAGCTGAGATGGTGGATTCCAGTGGGGACGAATTGATAATCTGTGAGGAGGGGGATGTACACGGTGATATATCGGAGGGTGAAGATGAGGTGGACATCTTGCCTCTGTAGAGCCAGTTTGTGCAAGGAGAGATTAATTGCTTCTTTTTTGGGGGGGGTCCAAACCAACCCGTCATATCAGTCACAGTCGTGTGGCAGACCCTGTCACTGAAATGATGGGTTGGTTAAAGTGTGCATGTCCTGTTTTGTTTATACAACATAAGGGTGGGTGGGAGGGCCCAAGGATAATTCCATCTTGCACCTCTTTTTTCTTTTCTTTTTCTTTGCATCATGTGCTGATTGGGGAGGGTTTTTTGGAAGGGACATCCTGCGTGACACTGCAGTGCCACTCCTAGATGGGCCCGGTGTTTGTGTCGGCCACTAGGGTCGCTAATCTTACTCACACAGCTACCTCATTGCGCCTCTTTTTTTCTTTGCGTCATGTGCTGTTTGGGGAGGGTTTTTTGGAAGGGACATCCTGCGTGACACTGCAGTGCCACTCCTAGATGTGCCCGGTGTTTGTGTCGGCCACTAGGGTCGCTAATCTTACTCACACAGTCAGCTACCTCATTGCGCCTCTTTTTTTCTTTGCGTCATGTGCTGTTTGGGGAGGGTTTTTTGGAAGGGCCATCCTGCGTGACACTGCAGTGCCACTCCTAGATGGGCCCGGTGTTTGTGTCGGCCACTAGGGTCGCTTATCTTACTCACACAGCGACCTCGGTGCAAATTTTAGGACTAAAAATAATATTGTGAGGTGTGATGTGTTCAGAATAGGCTGAAAATGAGTGTAAATTATGTTTTTTGAGGTTAATAATACTTTGGGATCAAAATTACCCCCAAATTCTATGATTTAAGCTGTTTTTTAGGGTTTTTTGAAAAAAACACCCGAATCCAAAACACACCCGAATCCGACAAAAAAAATTCGGTGAGGTTTTGCCAAAACGCGGTCGAACCCAAAACACGGCCGCGGAACCGAACCCAAAACCAAAACACAAAACCCGAAAAATTTCAGGCGCTCATCTCTAATTAGTACAGCTGTGCTTGCCATAACTTACGTTGCACTCATGACCATCAGAGTGCATGCAGACACGATGTCCCCCACCAAGTATGAATTTGGTGTGATGCTTAAGCACTGCATCAGGGTCCCTTATTTGAATGCTGCTGATTAAGGCATGCATTTTAATCTGTGGTGCATTATAGGGGCATGTAGTGCTTTACTGATTGTTTCCTCTTAAGGGAATCAGATTGGCTGTTAGCATCTCAAATTTTATTATATAGGGGTATATGCAATTGTGGTCGAATTCCCGAAATTGTCGAATTTCGGGTCATTTTCGACCAAAAAAAAAAATTCCCCTATGCAATCCAGTGCTTTCCGACCAAAAAACGGACTTTCAAAATTCGACTTTTTGAAATTCGAATTTTTGCAAATTCGACTTTTCTGCAATGATACAAGTGCTGCAATTCGACCAAAGCATATTCAATTCAAGTTTTGAAATTCGACAGCAGTGCTTTTAGACAGCAAATTCGTCATTTTCAATCCGCCACACTTTGGAGGGTGAAAACAAATAAAAAAAATTTAAACATGTTTTTTTTGGTGGTTTTTTTTTTGGGAATAGCAGATCTATTTATATTAGAAGGGATTAGGTACTTTTTTTTTTTTTTTGGGAGGCACAAATATTATTTATATATTTTTTAAAATATTATTATTTTTTTTTTTTTTATGCTGGAAGGGTAAAATCATAAAAAAAAATGGCGTGGGGTCCCCCCTCCAAAGCATAACCAGCCTCGGGCTCATTGAGCTGGTCCTAGTTCTAAAAATGCGGGGAAAAAATTGACAGGGGATCCCCCGTATTTTTAAAACCAGCACCGGGCTCTGCGCCTGGTGCTGGTGCCAAAAATACGGGGGACAAAAAGAGTAGGGGTCCCCCGTATTTTTAACACCAGCATAGGGCTCCACTAGCTGGACAGATAATGCCACAGCCGGGGGTCACTTTTATGCCGTGCCCTGCGGCCGTGGCATTAAATATCCAACTAGTCACCCCTGGCCGGGGTACCCTGGGGGAGTGGGGACCCCTTCAATCAAGGGGTCCCCCCCCCCCAGCCACCCAAGGGCCAGGGGTGAAGCCCGAGGCTGTCCCCCCCCCATCCAATGGGCTGCGGATGGGGGGGCTGATAGCCTTTGTGATAATAAAAAGATATTGTTTTTTCCAATAGTACTACAAGTCCCAGCAAGCCTCCCCCGCAAGCTGGTACTTGGAGAACCACAAGTACCAGCATGCGGGAGAAAAACGGGCCCGCTGGTACCTGTAGTACTACTGGGAAAAAAATACCCAAATAAAAACAGGACACACACACCGTCGACAGTAAAACTTTATTTCATACGTCGACACACACATACTTACCTATGTTCACACGCCGACATCGGTCCTCTTCTCCATGTAGAATCCACGGATACCTGTAAAGAAAAGTTCAAAATACTCACCTCAACCATGGTCCAGAGATAAATCCACGGACTTGGCAAAATAAGAAAACGCAAATACCCGCACCAAAAACGGACTGAAAGGGGTCCCATGCTGACACATGGGACACCTTTCCACGAATGAGACCTGTCAGTGACAGCTGTCACTGACAGGTCTCTAAGCCAATCAGGAAGCGCAACTTCGTTGCGCTCACCTGATTGGCTGAGCGCTGTCTGCATTGTGACAGCGCATCGCACAGCTCCCTCCATTATATTCAATGGTGGGAACTTAGCGGCTAGCGGTGAGGTCACCCGCCGGTCAGCGGCTGACCGGCGGGTGACCCCACCGCTACCCGCAAAGTTCCCACCATTGAAAGTAATGGAGCGGCTTTGCGATGCGCTGTCACAGTACAGACAGCGGACAGCCAATCAGGTGAGCGCCACGGAAGTAGCGCTTCCTGATTGGCTGAAGGGACGTCAGTGACAGGAGTCACGTGATGTCCCGGCATTCGGGAGAAAGGGGTCTTATGTGAAAACATTGGACCCCTTTCTAGTCCGGTATGGATCGGTGTTCGGTTTGTTTTTTTTGCCAAGAACGTGGATTTACCTCTGGACGTGGATGTACCTCTGGACGCTGGAAGGTGAGTATAATTTTTTCACAGGTACCCTCGGATCGTCGGCGACCGTGGCAGTCGGCGTGTCAACATAGGTAAGT